>NC_053024.1:21750839-22101163 GCF_003073215.2 Triticum urartu
AAATACAAGTTGAATATATCTTAAATGCACGTCAAATAATTTTCAATCGCACGGGTAACATTTTGTAAATATGGTCAATATCTTCTTGCAAATAAAAGAGATACACATTTCAAAAAATATTATAAGGTAAATATTTTTTAAATACATGCTGATCATTTTTCAAATACAGAAATACACATCAAAGTTTCTCAAATACACATTGAATATTTGGTGAGTGCATGTCAAGGATTTTCCAAATATACGATAAATATCATTTAAATTTTTATAATATGTTTTCAAATACATGTTGGTTTGTTTAAATGTAGATTAGATTTTTTATATTTTTTAAATACGCAATAAAAATTATATTCACACCAGTTGTATTTTAAAATATTGATTGGACTTTTCTTAAATACAAAATAGACGATTAAGTTTTTTAAAGAGACATTGAATATTTTTTAGATACATGATAAACCTTTTAAAATACTAAAAAGATAAATAGTTGACTCAGAGTGAGATTTTTTTAATGCAGATCAAACTTTATTTATAAATTATTGAAATAAAATGTTGTTTGCTAACTGGTACAAGATGTTCCAATAATGTATGTTTGGTACCTGGTACAAGACCAATTCAAACAGACTCATTCAACACCCACAAAATATGTGTTTCCCAAGACCTTGTGAATATCAGTTAAGAGCATGAAGTAATTTATAAACCATTAAATTAAAAATCCAACCACATTAATTAATTATATGTGTACATCCAGACCATGTGCATTTCAAATATCAAAACTACATATGAAAATAGACAAATCGAATGTTACCAAACCATCCAAACCGTATTGGATATCAGATTTCGTCAATTCAATTTTGATCCATCAATTAAGATGGACAGATTGTCACAAATCAACTAAGCGTCACCCGCAAAAAAAAACAGACCAACTAAGCGTTTGAAATTTGATTAGGAAAAAAAATCACATTTTCTTTGGAGAAGTATGAATAATAAATCCATGCAGAAAAATATGCAGCATGCCGCTTTATTTGTAAATTCTTATCCTTTAGAAACAAAGATTTTGTCAACAAATACAAATAGACAAGTTGTTGCTATGTTACATAAAAGATTGAACTATCGAATGATTCATAAAAACCAGATCAATTTCTGTCCCTACCTGCAGAGCATAGAGCTACTTTATTTTATATAAGGCACGCATGCATTTCAAGATTGAACTTTGGTCATAAGTTAGACAAACCAAATGTAAGTTATAAGTGATGAAAATTATACGATTGAATTTGTATTCGAAAGAAGTTTTTAATGGTATAGTCATGAAGTCATAAAACATATGGTATTGATGTAATTTATGGTTGAAATTAAATTTTAGAATGCGTGTGAGCCTTATTTTCGGGAATGGCAGGAGTCGAAGTCTTACCATAGCTGTTTACTCCATCCATCCTAAAATTGGTAGATGTCTGTCAATAGCACTGCAGTTAACGTTTTACAAGTTCTACTATGAGTGAGGATCTGGTAGCCATCGTGTGTGGTGCCTCATTATTTCTGACTGGCGAATGCACATCGCCTGGCGCATGGTTAAGCACCCGATCTAGATGCAAGGATGTGCACATTAGTGTAATCAGCTGTCGCACACTCAAAATATACAGGTAACCGTATAGGGACGGATGGGCGATAGATAGCAGGAAGGTGTCAGAAGCCATGGCAGATATCATCATAGAGCACATAGCATTAATTTGAGTAGTACGGTTGCATGTTCTACAACCTTTCCCTTCCCTCCCTCCACCTGTTTGTAAGATGCAAGAGAAGATGCATTTTGCAAGAAAAAATGCAAGGGAATCTGCATTTTGCAGGAAAGTGGACCTGGTTTATTTTTACCCTTTTTATTTCCATGTTAAGATCCCTGTAAATTTCTTCAGAAAATCGTATAAAAATGAAGCAAGAAAACGGATGCGCTAACGCACAACGGCTTTCGCACTAGTTGCTCAATAAATCATATAAAATTTTGTGAGAAAAAAAATGCAAGAAAAAAACATATTATCGCGCCAACCATACCATATTATTGCATGAAAAAACGAATAATGTGATTTAGTACATGTCTCCTACTGTGTGTAGCTACCTTACTCCTAGCAAAAACATTGATGCTTCAGCTGCCGGTACATGACTAAGTGAGTTTAGCAGGAAGCAGTCTGATGGCGCAGTGTGCGATGGACGGTGGATGCCCGTGTGGCGCAGTATCACGGGAGCTACCCGATGTTTTGTGCAATCTTTTGTTAGGCAAAGTTCTACTATCAATCTGTAAAATTCGTACGTTTTATCACATACATAAATGTCAACAGATTTCTGTCACAAGTAGTCGACTTTACATCATCAATTAAATTTGGAATAATAGTATTAACTAGTAAGAGAAACTAGTTCAAAGATGCTAATTTCGAGGCCACCATGTGCATTTCACAAGTCAAGACCTACAATGCTATCGAAGTGAATTGGAAGGAGAGCTACCATTAGATACAATATTTTTGATACTAAACCATTAAAGATCGGATCACGTCAACTAAGATGGCTTGCTAGTTAGATCTGGCAATTAATCTAAGTCAACACTCTCCTTCCTCCTTTAACCGAAGATTAACTCTACTCGCCTGGTAGCTAGATAGCTAGAACTAGAAGCATTTCTCAAACTGCATGCATCGAAGACCAAAACGAGTCAGAGTTCCATTTTCCGCATGCCAGGCTAGCTCATGTGCTTATAGGAACTACTACGTAGGAACACCAGTATTTAGTGTAAGAGGAGTGCTACACAGCCGACGATTTTTCGGCCAATGCATGCACGACACTAGCTAATCACTGTTAGATTAAATTCCTTCTTAAATAAGGAACTTAAGATCCTACCATCGTGCAGATGCCGTCCAGAAATGGAGCTATTCCGTTAATGTAATGCATCATGCACCTTACGGTTAGGCGAGTCACTGTCCATGTGTCGAAATCCTTATCTTTGTCATTAGTTAAGCAAGATCATACAGGATTTTCTTTTGGTAATTAGCAGTAACACATGTCTTACATACGGTATACTTACTGTTCTTTGTGTATCTTGTTTTCCCCTTTTTTGCTGTCCGGTGTTCTTCGTTATAATGGCTAAGTGACATTAAGTGCACAATGTCAAAGGATTCCCTGTGATCGCCTAGATCGATCAAATCACGTGAGGAAGTCGTAAGTCGTCGCCCGGCAGGCTCGAACTAAGCAAGATCCAAATTTTCGATGCGCTCGATTATAGAAGCTCCAGTTGCTGCATGAAAGTCCATGGATACGATCACATCTACTGTCCTAGTTGCAGCATCAAAGTCCACGGATCCGCAGATCTCCTCCGAGTACTAGTAGTAACGTGGAAGCCAATGCCATTAAGATAAAGGTATAGCTGCATGTGGCAGCTGCTTCGAGCCAGCCCTATAAATGCCCACGCGATGTCTTGTTTAGCACCATCCCACACACTCAGTACTGCACACACTGATTCACAATGTCTTGGACTAAGCTTATATCGCTTAGCCTGGTTGTCCTGTTTAGCGTTGGATTAGCCAGCGCTGGTAGGGTATCTAGATACTCTAGTTCCCAGGGAACAGGCACTGGAGGCGGAGAGGGTGGAGGAGCGGTGAACGGCGGCGGCGGAGGAAGCGGGAATGGCCAGGGAGCTGCTCAGAGTGGAAGCGGAGGAACCCATGCAAGTGCTGGAGGCGGCGGAAGCGGGGGTGGTTGGTCAGGGTATAATGGTACTGGGTATGGCGCTGGGTCCGGCAGCGGCTCAAGCTCTGGCCAGATGAGCCAAGGATCATCAAATTATGGTGGTGATGGTGGGAGTACAAGCGCAGGTGGTTCCGGTGGCGGCGGCGGTGGTGGAGAGGCCGCCGCCGACGACGACGACTGCCCGGCTGACTCCGCTGGCTTTGGGACAGGTGGCGGCACCGGATCTGGATCCAGCGAGGCGAATAATGACGGTGATGCCTCCTATACAAATGCAAATGCTTCCGGTAATGGTGGCGGCGAGGGCGGTGGTAAAAATGGTGGAACCGGCGGTGGCACAGGCGGTGGAAGCGGTTACGGTGACGCAAACCCATGAAGCCTCTCCGTCCAATCAAAACAGAGCGAGAGCCCAAGCTATCGTCGTTCGCTTTTCTTTTATTTGCATTTGTTTTGTTCTTACGTTTCCATGTACTATTAGGGACAACTAATAAAGGGCTTCATTACACAAGTGTCTGTGAGTGACGCGGAGACTAGCTATTTCACTGTGAGATACCTTTGTGTATCACTCACAGCCGTGTGTCGCGCTTATTATGTCTCTCAGATAGCGCTAAACTATCTATATTTTTGTTTACTCCCTCTATTGAACTAACTTCATTAGCAAAGTCAACCCCTAAAGTATGAAAGATTGACTCATACTCATTTGTTGTAGGGTTTAGAAAGTTCCTTCAAGAATGAACGGGGAATAAATATTCTGAGAAATAATGCATGCACTGTTCCACTGCTAGGTTCACATCTGTTTGACATAGTTAGTGGAGTTTTTAAATTTTTTGAGACCACATTGCTATCAAAGTTGAATTCCCTAATTTGCCACAAAAACAAAAAAAACTTCCCAAGTTTCCCGCAACAAAAAAGGTAATCCCCCCAAGATAGAGTTACACTAAGAAAATTCACACATAGCACCAAAATTGAAAATGGAAAAACGAAATGCACTCAACATATTCATCCAATCTGAAACTACATGTTTAATCAGCGTGACTTTTAAGTCCCCGTTACACTAGATGTGTGTGCTTAGCTGTGGAATTTACATGAAAGAGGATCGTCACAATGACAAGAAGTGCCCAAACACATGTGAGCAATACCATATTACCATGCATTCTGCTATTGATATCTACACTATTCTATACTGAATGGGAACAATGCAAAACCATCTCTCTTTCCCATACTTGTATAAGTACAGTTAAAAATAATTCAAAAGACAAACAGCAGGAACAAATACTGCACAATTTTGTTACATCCTTTCTGATTTCTCATTTTCTTTTTCCTTTATTTTTTTATTTTTCCTTTTTTTTGTTTTTTTGTTTTTTCTTGGTTTTCCCTTTTTATTTTTCGAAAATACATGAACTTTTATTTATCAAAATAAATGATTTTTTTAAAATCTGGTTAACATTTTTCGAATTTGTGAACTTTTTTTTGAAAAAATCACTGAAACCTTTTTCAAATCCATGAACTATTTTAAAAAATATGGGGAACTTTTTTCATATTCTTGAAAAAAATTAAAAAATTTGATGAACTTTTTTCCTACCTTGTGAACTTTTTCGAAAATCTGTGAACTTTTCTCAAAATCCATGAAATTTTTTAAAAAATCATGAATTATTTTTTTGAAATTTACGTTTTCTTTTCTCAAGTAATACTGAACTCAGATAAGGGTCAAATAGCATTGTTTTCGTATAGAACAGATCAAAGTGACCGCGGTGAGATCCAGGGGACATATGTCCCCATAGACCATTGGGTGAAGATTTTTTTTTCTTCGAGTTTGTTTTTTTAGCATATTGCTGGACGCAAGCGATGTTGGGCCGACCCAGTACCACTCACCTTCGAACGCCAACTAGCCTACTGCTACCTTGAAGCGCTTTCTGGCATCCTTATGTAAGCAGATGCTAAGAAATTTTGTTAACTCGGGAGATGCATTGTCTGATGGTGGCTGAGGCAGAACAGTATAACAGATACGCTCCGCGGTAGCTATCACTCCATGCCCTTCTAGTTGCTTCTTCTCGCCATAGGGATATATGCCCAAGTACAACTCTAAGACAGTTAATCCGAATGACCAAATACCCGATGCGTACACGTCCCATTCATGCCTTGTGGGTCGATCTTGCCCGAGCTAAGGTAGAAGAATGTTTGCTCTGAAGTATTGCAGGCCGTCGAGGTAAGCATGCGAGCAACCCCGAAGTCAGCAATCTTTACACTGTTAGCAGCATCAACCAGAGTGTTGTGTGGTTTAATATCTTGATGAATAATTTTTTAGCTATGTAAATAGGCAATAACTGATAGCATCTGTTTAGCCACACAGACAAGCAAGACCTCGTCAATGATGTGCCGTCCTTTAAGAGATCCCGAGTCCATAAATTCAAGCGGAATCCTAATCTTCCATTCAGACTGATACGCATCATAATACCTCATTACATTTGGGTGCTTCATAGTCTGCAATATGGATATCTATTTTTATGTGATTTACCCAATGGTCTATGGGGATATATGTCCCCTGGATCTCACCATTCATTTTCGGCTTGATCTGTTTCCTGCTATATGTAATATGCCTTTTCTGTTTTGTATAATTATATGTTCCTTCGTATAAGTTGCTTTCTACCCTGTGGCGTAGGCGTGTGACTCCTCCGACTTGACCGTACACTAATCATGCACACAAATGTGTACGATCAAGATCAAGGACTCACGGGAAGATATCACAACACAACTCTACAAATAAAATAAGTCATACAAGCATCATATTACAAGCCAGGGGCCTCGAGGGCTCGAATACAAGAGCTCGATCATAGACGAGTCAGCGGAAGCAACAATATCTGAGTACAGACATAAGTTAAACAAGTTTGCCTTAAGAAGGCTAGCACAAACTGGGATACAGATCGAAAGAGGCGCAGGCCTCCTGCCTGGGATCCTCCTAACTATTCCTGGTCGTCGTCAGCGGGCAACACGTAGTAGTAGGCACCTCCGGTGTAGTAGGAGTCGTCGTCGACGGTGGCGTCTGGCTCCTGGGCTCTAGCATCTGGTTGCGACAACCAGGTAGAAAGGATAGAGGGAAGAGAAGGAGAAAGCAACCGTGAGTACTCATCCAAAGTACTCGCAAGCAAGGAGCTACACTACATATGTATGCATTGGTATCAACTGGAATAAGGCTATTATATGTGGACTGAACTGCAGAAAGCCGGGATAAGGGGGGATAGCTAGTCCTTTCGAAGACTACGCTTCTGGCAGCCTCATCTTGCAGCATGTAGAAGAGAGTAGACTGAAGACCTCCAAGTAGCATCGTATAGCATAATCCTAACCGATGATCCTCCCCTCGTCGCCCTGTGAGAGAGCGATCACCGGTTGTATCTGTCACTTGGAAGGGTGTGTTTTATTAAGTATCCGGTTCTAGTTGTCATAAGGTGAAGGTACAACTCCAAGTCGTCCTGTTACCGAAGATCATGGCTATTCGAATAGATTAACTTCCCTGCAAGGGTGCACCACATATCCCAACACGCTCGATCCCATTTGACCGGACACACTTTCCTGGGTCATGCCCGGCCTCGGAAGATCAACACGTCGCAGCCCTACCTAGGCACAACAGAGAGGTCAGCACGCCGGTCTAAATCCTATGGCGCAGGGGTCTGGGCCCATCGCCCATTGCACACCTGCACGTTGCGTACGCGGCCGGAAGCAGAACTAGCCCCCTTAATACAAGAGCAGGCTTACGGTCCAATCCGGCGCGCGCCACTCAGTCGCTGACGACACGAAGGCTTCGGCTGATACCACGACGTCGAGTGCCCATAACTGTCCCCGCGTAGATGGTTAGTGCGTATAGGCCAGTGGCCAGACTCAGATCAAATACCAAGATCTCGTTAAGGGTGTTATTTTGAAATAACCGCGAACGCCGACCAGGGCCAGGCCCACCTCTCTCCTAGGTGGTCTCAACCTGCCCTGTCGCTTCGCCATAAAGATCCACACAGAGGGCCGTTGGGACAAAGGTCCTTTCAGCCCCCAATCCGTGAATCACTCGCGGGTGCTCCACAAGCCGACCCGTCTTTAGTCACCTCATGTATCCTGTATAAAGTATATAGTATATACCCGTGATCACCTCCCGAGTGATCACGACCCGATAATATAGCATGGCAGACAGACAAGAATGTATGGCCACTAATGATAAACTAGCATCCTATACTAAGCATTAGGATTGCAGGTAAAGGTATCAATAGTAGTGGCAAGGACAGGCTATGCATCAGAATAGGATTAACGGAAAGCAGTAACATGTTACACTACTCTAATGCAAGCAGTAGGGAGAAGAGTAGGCGATATCTGGTGATCAAAGGGGGGGCTTGCCTGGTTGCTCTGGCAAGAGAGAAGGGTCGTCAACTCCGTAGTCGTACTGGGTAGCAGCGGCGTCGGTCTCGGTGTCTAGCGGAAGAAGAGGGGGGAAGAAACAATGAATACAATGCAAACATATGCATAACGATGCATGACAAGACAAGTAACGGTGCTAGGGGTGCCCTAATGCGGTATGAGGTGATACCGGTGAAGGGGGGAAGCATCCGGGAAGGTATCCCCGGTGTTTCGCGTTTTCGGGCAGAGGAGCCGAAGGGGGAAGTTACGAGTTTGATAGGTTAGGGAGGTGTGGCGGACGAACGGGTTGCGTATCCGAAATCGTCTCGTCGTTCTGAGCAACTTTCATGTACAAAGTATTTTCATCCGAGTTACGGATTAAAAGATATGATTTTCTAAAAGATTTGAATCATTTTCTGATTTTAATTATATATTTAATTCCAACATTATCCAAAACAGTGTGTGATGACGTAGGCATGACATCAGAGTGATGTCAGCAGGTCAACTGGTCAGCTGACCTAGTCAAACTGTCATGTGGGTCCCACTGTCATTGTCTAAGACTAACTAAGCAGGTTTATTAGTTTAGTTAATTGATTAGGTTAATTAAACTCAATTAATTAAGTTAATTAATTTAGTTAATTAATTATTATTATTATTATTTATTTTCTTTTTTATTTCGTTCTGGGGCTGGGGCCCCTTTGTCAGTGGGCCAAAGGCCTAGCGGGTGTGGGCCGTGTGGCCGGGCGGAGGCCGTAGCCCGCCCGGTTGCGGGGCGAGGCCGTGGCCATCCGGTCGCGGGGTCGCCGGCATGGGGACCGAAGGCGAGGCCAAGGGTGGCCAGCAGCGGCGGTGGTGGTCGCGTCGGAGGTAGCAAGGGGGCTGCGGTGGTGCGGGCCACGGCAGGTGCGAGCGCTCCGGGAAGGAGAAGCACTACGGGTGCGGCTCGGCGCGACGGCACGCCGGGCGAGACGAGGCCGCGGTGAGCACGGGCGGTGCGCGTACAGGGCGATGGCCAGGGGCGTGCGCAGAGTGCGGTGACCGCGGCGACAGACGAGAAGAGGGGGAGCTCACAGGGAAGGGAGTAGGGCACGGGCAGCGGGCTCGGGGGAAGGTTGGGGTGGTCCGACGACGGAGCGGATGAGGACGTCCGGCGAGGCTTGACGGAGCCGATGAGGAGGCGAGGCTGACGGCGCCGTGAGGACGGCGTCCGGCGTGGCGAGGATGGGGCGGCTCTCGGCGACGGTGGGGCAGAACCGGGCGGCGTCGGGGTTCGGCGACGAGGGCGGAGGCGCCATGGTGCGCGACGGCAGCGGGGGGGTGTCGAGCGGCGTCGAGCGCCTTTTCCCCCGATCCAGATCGGGAGGGAGCGAGGGGGGCGAGCGGGGTGGGGCGAGTGGTGATCTCGTCCCCGATCCAGATTGGATCGGGAGGGGGGAACGGCGTGGGGGGGGGAGTGTGGGTGGTTGGGTTAGGGTTTGACCAAGGGTGGGGGGTTATGGGGGGAGTGGGGTGGCCGGCTGGGCCTTTATCCAGTTGGGCCGGTGGTCGAATGGGCCGGCCAGTTGGGTCGGCTGTCCCGGGGGGTTCTTTTCCTTTTCTTTTTTTGTTTGTTTGTTTTCTGTTTTCTTTTATTATTTCTTTCTTTTCTGTTTAAATCATTTTAAACCATTTAGCCATTTTATAAAAAGGTGTTTGTTGCCCCATAATTACCCTTGTAATATTCGGCAACCACCTAACATTTTTGTTTTAATTTTTAAAAACTTTTATTCTTGTCATAAATTTGAATTTGAATTTTGAACGGTTTCGAATTATTGCGAGGACAGCAACAGTAACCGAGGTGTCATGGCACGATTACCGTGGGATTACTGTAGCCTAATTACCCGGGCGTCACAAGGCGTGACCCCACAATCACGTTTAATGGTCTCTATTTCTAATGGAAGAGTTGGTAGTCTCGCCTTACTCCGGTTAATCCTTTCCCAGCATTTTTATCGCGCCAACACATTTAAACCAGATTTTACCCATGATCTATTTAAACCGATTTTATCTGTGAACAAGATCAATCAATTTTTGGTAGTATTTTGTAACTTTTATATGGAAAGGAATAAATAATGATCAATCTTTAATTAGGACTTGGTAGCCTCCTCTTCACGGTTTTGTTGGTCAAGGTTTTTTGCCTTCCGACCACCCCTCCTGCTACAAAACCAAAAAAGACTTCCCTCGATCCACCCCCTCCGGATGGAACCCCCACACACCACGATCGCCAAACCCTACCCACCCCCTCCGGAGTGAGTTTCAAACAAGAATAACACATGTGTGTGTGAGTAACGGGGAGACTACCTATTTCACTATGAGATGCCCTTCCGTGTATATCTCAATGTTGCTCTCACCTTTCATTCGATCCTTATTGTGTTGCTGAGATAACGCTCAACTATCTATATTTTTGTTTCCTCCATTGAACTAAATTCATTAGCAAATTCAACATTAATATATGAAGATTGACTCTGGCCAACTCATTTTTGGAGGATTTAGAAAGTTTCTTCAAATGAATAGGAAATTAGTATTGCGACAAAATGGTGATTGCACTGGTCCATTACTAGCTTCACACATGTCCTTGACACGGTTGGCAAAGTTGACTTACGAAATTCCCCACAAGAAAAGGTAACCTCCCAAGATGACTTACACAAAGAAAAATCATATATAGCACCAAAAATGAAAAATTAAGTTATGATCACACCATCTCCAAGTATGCTAGATTGTCATAAACTAGTACCTCGACTATATAAAACAACTAATAGATTGGTCCCTGCTTAAGGATGTGGATGCCATCCACAGCATCCACTCATAGTACAATATTTGATCATATGACTGTCGGTTGTGTGTCTGGCCTGAAATAGGAAGTATGTTTCTGCATTACCAAATAATTCATGAGTAACCTATAAGAAAAGAGGTGGATATTTTAAATGCTTGGTCGTCTTTATGAAAATGTTGTTCCTCGAGGATGCCTTAGGTTTTCATCACAGTGGTTAAAAAATATAAACAATTTCAGGAACCTTTTGGAACATTTATATTCTGTTTTTATTGGTTTTAGAAACCCTTCACTTCCTTTCATTGGGAGCTGGTTGTTCTCAAGGACAATGTTTTTAAGGTTGATTTCCCCACTGTGGATGATTTGCAGAGATTGCTGAGCTTTGGCTTGTGTAGAGTTCCTGGAACTAAGTGCATTCTGGAGTTTCACGAGTGGAAGAAGGTGGAGCCTAAGGGAAAGCCGCTTACGCAGGTCTGGTTGCGGCTTTCAGGGGCTCCATCTAAGCCTTTACAGGATGTTCGAGTTGTGGCCAGTATGGGTATTATGGTTGGGAAGACGGAGAGAGTGGATATGGCTTTTACCCTGCTCATGGGGTGGCCCGGATTTTAGTGAGTGTTCTGGATATTGAGTTCGTGCCTGATGTGGTCAACTGGACTTATAGGGGAGAGGTATTCCCGCTCGAGATCGAGTTTGAGGACACTGATCTGTTTGCTGATGCGGTTAATGGGAATGATGTTGATATGCATGAGGGTGACGGTAGTGCGGGAGCCAAGGGGGCACCGACTGATGAGTTGACACGAGAGGGGTCTAACGGCTCTCGCCCAGATGCTCAGTTGCCCAGGGATGGGACCGGGGTTGAGGTGGTAGCCTCACCATCGGTGCCTATGACTTCGTTGCGTTTTGGGTCCCTTGAGCCAGCCTTAGCGCCTCCCAGAATTTGGAGTGACTAGTAGATTCTGAGGATATGTTTGAGCGCGCGCTCCCTTTGTTGGAATTTGAGGGGGCTGGCGGATCATTGGCTGGACGCTTGATGAGGGCCTCGTCGGCGAGGACTTTGGTTGGAGTTGGGGAGGGGTAGCAGGAGGTTGCCTCTATTTCCCTTGCTTCTCCTGTGGTCGAGGCTCCGGTGATGACGACTGTGTGTGGGGTGGGGCTGGGGGGGGGGGGTTCGGGGCAGGTGGCATCGCCTTCTCCCCTCCCTAACCCGACGCCGGTGACGCCGGTCCTGAGGGGGTCGGCCAACGCTAGGAGAGGGAGCCCGAGGCAGGTGGCCTCGGCTCTTTCTCCTCCGGTCGTGGCGACGGCGCCCGCACCTCCAGTGGCACTGGAGGGAGGGGGTCTGGGGCAGGTGGCTCCACTCTGCACCGGCGGGTGGGGCGGGAGGAGGGCTCGGGTAGGCGGCCCCCGCCATCCTCTCTCCTGACGTGCCCGTGGCCTTGGGCCTTGGTGTGGGGCACTTGTCTGAGGGGCATGGGAGCCCGCAGCCGCCTCCTCCGGTAACGTTGGTTGATACTTTGAGGGATTCAGCGCGAGGCTTTACTAGGGAGGAGGTCGTTGCTTTTGGCGGGATACCTGACCCGGTCTCGACGGGGAGACAGATGAGTGCTCGCATTCAGGAGCTTCCGGAGGTTGATGACATGCAGCAGCGGTGCGCAATGAGGGCGGCCAAGCTTCATGATGCTGAGGTCTCTTCTGGTATGTCCGTCAACATTTCTAATTCTTTATTGCATTTTTCTAATGAGGAGATTATAAATAATGCAAACCAATTAGGAGTTTCACTAGGGGCTACTGATAGTGAGATTTCCAATTCGGTGAATGATCTGTTAGATTTGGAGGCGGAACGTGCCTTAGAGATTATTCGTAATCTCGCAGCGGTTAAACCAATGAATGATGATGAGATTGATGCGTTAGGGGTTAGAGTGCTCGATAATCTGTGTGTGGATCTAGCACCCTCCAATATTGAGTCTGAGGACGATGATATGCTCCTAGATAATGTCGTCATTAGTACCGCTAAGCCCGGTTATGAGGACCGGGCGACAGAGCCTAGTAAACCAAAGCGCAAGTGGAAACGGAAGATTTATCCCGTTTCTGCAGTTCGTAGGAGTGCTAGGATTTAGACTACTAAAAAATTGCATGATGAATTATGAAAGGAATCTTTTGGAATAGCAGAGGTCTGAAAGACTTGGCTAAAAGAAGGTTTCTTGCTCAGGCATCTCTAGAGCATCGTTTAGATTTTATTGCTCTATCAGAAACTGGTAGAGATAACTTTGCACCCCAGTTTTTTTCCTCTCTTGCGGGTGGTGTTGATTTCGATTGGCATTGCCTCCCTCTGCGAGGAAGATCGGGTGGTATCTTGCTGGGTGTGAGATGCGATTCGCTTGAAGTCCGAAGTGTAGTGATGGTCGACTTCGCGGTAAAGTTTCGAGTCAGGTCTAAAGTTGATGGTTTCGACTGGGCTTTGGTGTAGGTTTATGGTGCCGCACAGCCCGAGCTTAAACCGGAGTTTCTGGCGGACCTTGTTCGAATCTGTGGGTCAGAGCAGCTTCCAATTTTAGTTGGGGGTGATTTCAACATCATTAGGAGGAGAGAGAAGAAGAATAATTATAACTTTGACGGCAGGTGGTCGTTTATGTTCAATACCATTATCGAAAGCTTGGATCTAAGGGAGATTGAGCTTTCTGGTAGAAAGTTTACCTGGGCTAATGCTATGCCAAACCCGACATACGAAAAACTCAATCGAGTTCTCGCGAGCGTGGAGTGGGAACATGAAAGGATCGATATGGTTGACTAGAGGGGGGATGAATAGGCAACTAACAATTTTTAGCTTTTCTTTAACAATTTAAACTTTGCATCAAAGTAGGTTGTCTAGATATGCAACTAGGTGAGCAACCTATATGATGCAACAAGGATAGGAACACAAGCAAGCAAGATATATGAAATAAATAAGCTTGCACAAGTAAAGGCACGAGATAACCAAGAGTGGAGACGGTGGAGACGAGGATGTGTTTCCGAAGTTCCTTCCCTTTGAGAGGAAGTACATCTCCGTTGGAGCGGTGTGGAGGCACAATGCTCCCCAAGAAGCCACTAGGGCCACCATATTCTCCTCACGCCCTCACACAATGTGAGATGCCGTGATTCCACTATTGGTGCCCTTGGAGGCGGCGACCGAACCTTTACAAACTAGGTTGGGGCAATCTCCACAACTCAATTGGAGGCTCCCAACGACACCACGAAGCTTCACCACAATGGACTATGGCTTTGCGGTGACCTCAACCGTCTAGGATGATCAAACACCCAAGAGTAACAAGATCCGCAAGGGATTAGTGGGGGGAATCAAATATCTCCTGGTGGAAGTGTAGATCGAGGCCTTCTCAACCACTCCCGAGCAAATCAACAAGTTTGGTCGGCTAGGGAGTGAGATCGGGCGAAAATGGAGCTTAGAGCAATAATGGAGCTTGGGGGTGGAAGAGGTAAGTCAACAGGGAAGAAGGGGACCCCTTATATAGTGTGGGAAAAGGATCCAACCGTTACCCACCAACCAGCCCGCGGCCAGCGGTACTACCGCAAGGCCGCGCGGTACTACTGCTTGCAACCAAGCGGTACTACCGCACGGCTGTGCGATACTACCGTACCGACCCACGGTACTGCCGCAACCCCAGCAACAGAAAAGATAAACAGACGCGCAGGAGCTGGGGGCGGTACTTCCGCACGCGCGGTACTACCGCGCCCCCATGCGGTACTACCGCAAGGCAAAAACCCCCAGCCAGGGGGAAGGGAACTTCCGTGCCTACTTCCGCAAAGAAATGGAAGTAGCAAAAACCCTATACAGTAGTACTGCCGAGGGGCGGTACTACTGCCTAACTGCATAGCGCGGTACTACCGCTTGGCGAAAACGGTACTACCGCGGTAGGTGCGGGTGTAAAAAAATTACATCCGCCCCAACTACCGCAAAGGGGCGGCACTAGCCTGGTGGGCAGCGATAGTGCGGCTCCAGGGGAGCGGTACTACCGTGGGCACCTGCGGTACTACCGCGCCACCGCGCGGTACTACCACGGATGCCTACGGTACTACCGTTTTCCTGGGAGCAGTACTACTGCAACCAACCACAGCAGCCAGACAAGGGAGGCAAGAAAACGGAGGAAGCTCCAAGGAAAAAGGAGGGGACAAGAAGGAGACGTGTACGTGATGATTCCACCCAAACCTTTCCAACATGGACCCCCTCTTAATAGTACGGCTTTCCTACGACTCAAATCCACCAAAAAGAAACGTAGAAAAGACGCCATCTTCATCAGTCTTCGAAGGGCACCCAATCGTCTTGTTCCTAGCAATGAAGTGTCTGGAATACTCAAGGCACACGATTAGTCCGCAAATGCGTTGTCATCAATCACCAAAACACTTAGGGATAAATATGCCCTTACAATCTCCCCCTTTTGGTGGATTGATGAAAATACGGGATTTGCACAAGGAAAATAAAATTAAGTAAATGCAAACCCCTCCTCTCTAGAATATAGACGGGCTCCCCCTAGATGTGTGCCACCTAGAAGAGTGCTTTGGACTGCACGGCACATGAATACTAGGATCAAAGCTCCCCCTATATTATAGAGATAAGGCATATCTATCACTATACAAGATAGCACACACATAAATTAACTATGATAGATAAAGTGCATATGCCTTACACCATATGAGGAAAGGACTCGAAAGCACAAACCAAACAAGAGCACACAAAGCAAACAAGCACAAACGAGGTCCAAAAGACAAAGCAAATAAACGCACCAAGCACGACACAACGCAAATCCCTACACTCTCTCCCCCTTTGGCATCGAGACGCCAAAAAGGCAGAGAGGACACCTACGCACACGGGGTGGCTCAGGCAGAGAAGTCGTCCCACTGCTCCTCATGCTCCTCGTCAGACTCAGCGGCGGGGATAGTCTCCTCGAAGTCATCCTCTAAACTGGTCCACTTGTATCCCTGCTTTGACATCCAGGCAGCCTCAGGTGTGATGACGTCCTCAGACCCACCAGACACATCCTCTCCAAAGAGCCTCATAACCTTCTTGTCACGGTGGCAACTCTCCTTGTCTTCCACGTGAGCTTGGTACTGTCCCTTTGCCTCCATGCAGAAGAGAGTCTTCATCTTGTCCTTTAGCTTCTTGGACAATGACGGCTCAGAGGAATGAGTGGTGGACCTAGCAGCACGGTCCTCAGCAACATTCTCAGCAGCAACCTCCTCCTCACCAGCAACCCTCCTAGCAGAAGAGGCCTCAGCATGGGTAGTGGTGTTGGCCCAGTTGGGCTTGACGCAGAGGCTGATGGACTCATGGCGAATCCAGTCTGCAGCAAGGAACTCATCACCCGGGTACATCTTCTCCCAAGTGGTGGAGAGCAGCATAAACAGGTACGGTCCATAGATAGGTACCTTGTGAGTGAACACCGCAAACCGAAGCTCACACCACATGATGTGAGAGACATCAAGTGGCTGAGTCTGAAAAGAACGTGCCTCTGCACACAGGAGCAACATGTCCACTAGATATGCATGGACCTTGTCCTTGTCGCCAATGCGCGGGAACAGAGTGTTGCGGAAGATGTGATGCATGATATCCAGAAAGGAGTTTAACACCCAAGTTGACTTGCCATTGGGGAGCACCTTCTCAACAAGGAAAGGCTGAAGCAGGTTCTTGTTGGCAGACTCAGAGTTGGCATGGGGGCAAACACCAACGGGGGTGTGAAGCCCGTCATCAGGAATGTGCAGCAGATCCATGAACTCTTTCCATGTAGCAGACAACTGACGGCCATTGGTCATCCAGGTCATCCTCCGCTCCTCCCCGGGATGAAAGTACACTGAGGCAAAGAACTGACAGATGAGCTCAGGGTCATAGTCGTGGTGAAAAGAGATCACCGGCTCAATAGCAAACTGCTCCACCAAGTCCAGAGCCTCTCCAAAATAGTCACAAAACTTGTCCTTCCGCATGTGATGCATTTCTATCCACTTGACATCCATGAAGGTATTCTGCTTGCTCTTGATCACATCCAGATAGATGAGAACTTGTTGCTTGTTCCAGAACATCTCAGTGCCTCTGAGCACAGCCCGAGGAGTCACATAGGGATTAATCCTCCAGCGTTCGACATACTCAGAGACAGAAATCTCGTCCATGCCCTTAGCAGGTTCCTTTTGCTTGCTGGCAGTGGTCTTGACATTGCGCTTGGGGGCATTGGAGCCCTCTGGGGCTTCATCTTGGGGGTTGCGCAGACGCTTGGAGCCAGTGCCACGACTGGAATTGGAATGGGGAGAGCCACCACCTGAGACACAAAACGCAAAACACCCACAACAGCCAAGAGGGATTAATGCAAAGACCACAACAAAGCAAGAGAAACAAGCAGAAAGCACACATGATAAATGCCTAGAGAGAGATTTGATCCCTACGGTAGTACTGCCAAGTGCTACGAAGCTAAGATAGTAGTACTACTCTTAGACGCGGTAGTACCGTGCAAGGTCACGGTAATACCGGGTCTAGGAGCGGTAGTACGACCTTAGCGCCTCGGCTAGCGCGGTAGTACCGCGTCTGTTGAGCGGTAGTACCGCACGAGCTAGCACGGTAATACCGCACCTGACGGGCGGTAGTACCGCAAGAGCGGTAGTACCGCACATCGGACACGGTAGTACCGCACCGCGTCAGATCTGAACAGGTTCAAATCTGAGAAAAGCCCGCGAAACCATGGCAGTACTACGGTTGGACAAAGCTACCACAAGACAGCATATCAAGTATGATTCCTACGCATCACGACTCTCCTACATCCTACTCTTGCATAGATTTGGCCTAAAATCTCAAGAACAACAAGTTTCTCCCCAAAAACCTAGAAGCAAGAGAACAGCCAAGAAAAAGAGGGATTTGGGGAAAACCTTGGTCCATGGCAAGAGGAAGTGGTGGGAACGATCCCATGGGCCGGAATCCGAGGAGAGTGGCCGGAGACGGAGATCCGGAGAGGGCCTCTGGCGCCGTTCTTGAGCGAGAGAGAGAGAGAGAGAGAGAGACGTGGGGAGAGAGACAAATGAATGGGCATGGGGAGTTGGAACTCCCCTGCCCGAGTCATAACCCCCACGCTCCCTCGACGGCACGGTAGTACCGTGCCCCGACGCGGTAGTACCGCCCGGCGCGGTACTTCCGAAGTACCGCACCTGAGCGGTAGTACCGTGCTGTGGTGCGGTAGTACCGTGCCTCCCAAAGCGGTAGTACCGCGGCCAGACACAGTAGTACCGTGAGCTCAAGAAGATGCACGTTTCGAGCACACGAAAAACTGGATCTTTGCACAAACACTCTGAGCCAACACGACACCACAAGACCACTCAACACACAAAGGCAGAAAGGCACACGACAAACGAAACAACCACGAGATACCACCTCTCCAAAGAGAGGGCGGTGGCCGTAGCCACCTATGTTTGAGTCAATTGATATGGCACCATGAAGAATTATCCTTGGGTCCATGACCAAAACTTGTCTTTGAAGCACAAGTACCATCAAACATGGCTAATGTGAAAGACTTGATCGATTTATGCATAATGGGGGGAGGAAGAGTTCATTGAGAGAACATCACTCCCCCTATGTCCATGCCTACATCTAAATAGGACAACACGTTGAGTATGGTGGGGTGTGCAAGGGTTCAAGCAACATTGCTCGAATCAATGATATTTAGCTCATGCCTTAACTCGCGAAATCTTGCTTCATCCAAGGGCTTCGTGAAGATATCTGCAAGGTTATCATGAGTGTTGACATAGTTGAGCTCGATCTCTCCTCGCCTAATGTGATCCCGGATGAAGTGATACCGAATCTCAATATGCTTCGTCTTGAAGTGTTGCACCGGGTTGAGAGAGATCTTGATGGCACTTTCATTGTCACACCAAAGAGGCACTTTGTCACAAATGACACCGTAATCCTTTAAAGTTTGTCTCATCCATAAGAGTTTTGCACAACAACTATCGGCCGCCACATACTCCGCTTCGGTGGACGAGAGAGACACACAACTTTGCTTTTTGGAAGACCAACTTACCAAAGAGCAACCAAGAAATTGGCACCCTCCGGAAGTGGACTTCCTATCCACTTTGTCTCCCGCCCAATCGGAATCCGAATACCCTACAAGCTTGAAGTTTGCTCCTCTTGGGTACCATAGGCCAAAGTTTGGGGTATGAGCCAAATATCGAAAGATTCGTTTGACCGCCACATAGTGACTTTCCTTAGGTGCGACTTGAAAACGTGAAAAAATTCCCACACTCAACTTGATATCCGGTCTAGATGCACAAAGGTAAAGCAAGGAACCTATCATGGAGAGATATACCTTTTGATCCACCGCTTTACCATTGGGATCTATGTCAAGTTGGCACTTGGTGGGCATGGGAGTGGAAGCCGGCTTGACATCACTTAGCTTGAATCTTTTGAGCATGTCTTGAGCATATTTGGCTTGATTGATGAAGGTTCCTTCTCTTCTTTGCTTCACTTCGAACCCTAGAAAGAACTTCAACTCTCCCATGGAAGACATCTCGAACTTTGAGGTCATGAGAGCGGCAAATTCCTCATTGAAAGCTTTGTTAGGGGAACCAAAGATAATATCATCAACATATAATTGGCACACAAACAACTCCCCTTTGACCTTCTTAGTAAAAAGAGTGGGGTCGATTAGCCCAACTTCAAAACCACGGTCTTGTAAAAACTCGGTAAGGTGGTCATACCACGCACGTGGGGCTTGTTTAAGGCCATAGAGTGCCTTATCGAGTTGATACACATGATCGGGAAAGTAGGGATCCTCGAACCCGGGGGGTTTCTTGACATAAACCAATTCATTAATGGGACCATTAAGAAAAGCACTCTTCACATCCATTTGTTGTAACTTAAAGTTATGATGAGAAGCATAGGCAATCAACATGCGAATAGATTCAAGACGAGCAACGGGAGCAAAGGTTTCACCGTAGTCGATACCCTCGACTTGGGAGTAGCCTTGTGCTACCAAACGAGCCTTGTTGCGAATGATAATCCCATGGGCATCTTGCTTGTTCTTAAATATCCACTTGGTTCCGATGACATTGTGGTTCCCTGTCGGTCTTGGCACCAATCTCCACACTTTGTTGCGCTCGAAGTTGTTGAGTTCTTCATGCATGGCATTGAGCCAATCCGGATCTTCTAGCGCCTCATAGACCTTGTGGGGTTCCACACAAGAGACAAATGCGTGATGCTCACAATAATTTGCTAATTGTCTACGAGTTCTTACCCCCTTTCGTAAGCTTCCAAGCACATTCGTCATGAGATGATCCCTGGTGGAGAGCTTGGAAGCAACCTTGGCGGCACGACGCTCTAATTCCTCCTCGGGGGTGAGACGAGGAGTGGTCACTTGATCATCTTGAGCATCGTCTTGAGCTTGTTCTTGTTCTTGAACTTGCTCGGAGGAGAGAACTTGTCCTTGGGCATCACTAGATGTGTCAACACCGTCTTGAGCGTGATCTTGCCCTTGGTCATGTTCTTGAGGATGAGGGCCTTCATGTTGTTCTTCGGAAGCGTGTGGGCCTTGGGTTGGTGATGGCTCCGCTTGAGTGGAGCTTTGTCCTTCTCCTTCGGCCACAAGGGGTTCCTCAATGGGTAGGATAAAGCCAACACCCATTCTTTTTATGGCTTGGGGAGGAATTTCATCACCTACATCACAAGTGCCACTTTGCTCCACTTGGGAGCCGTTATTCTCATCAAACTCCACATTACACGTCTCCTCAATAAGTCCCGTGGATTTATTGAGGACACGGTAAGCATGAGAGTTTGTAGCATAACCAACAAATATGCCCTCATAAGCTCTAGCCTCAAATTTAGACAACCGAACACCTTTCTTGAGAATGAAACACTTACGCCCGAACACCTGGAAGTACTTGAGGTTGGGCTTGTTACCGGTGAGTATCTCATATGGAGTCTTGTTCAAGCCCTTGCGGAGGTAGAGCCGATTGGATCCATGACACGCGGTGTTGATGGCTAGCCCAAAAGTTGTACGGAGACTTGAACTCCGCCATCATGGTCCTTGCCGCATCCATCAATGTCCGGTTCTTCCTCTCCGCAACACTGTTTTGTTGAGGGGTGTAAGGTGTGGAATATTGATGCTTGATCCCCTCATCACTAAGAAACTCATCCAAGGTGTAGTTCTTGAACTCGGTGCCATTGTCACTTCTTATTGTCAAGATCTTTGCATTGTATTGACGTTGTGCTTCATTTGCAAAGTCAATGACGGTTTGTTGGGTCTCGCTCTTCCTCTTGAAGAAATACACCCACGTGTACCTTGAGTAGTCATCCACAATCACCAAGCAATACTTCCTGCCTCCAAGACTATCGAAGGATGGAGGCCCAAAGAGATCCATGTGAAGGAGCTCCAAAGGCCTCTTTGAATAAATGATAGTCGTGGGAGGGTGAGCCTTCTCATGTAGCTTTCCTTCGATACAAGCACTGCAAGCACGATCTTTAGCAAACTAACATTCGTTAGTCCACGGACATGGTCCCCCTTAAGGAGACTTTGCAAAGATCTCATATTGACATGGGCTAAACGGCGATGCCAAAGCCATCCCACATCAACTTTAGCCATTAGGCATGTCGCGGTCTTAGTGGGTTGCTCCGAAAAGTTAATCACATATAGAACGTTCTCGATATGCCCAACAAAGGCTACTTTAAGAGTCTTGCTCCACAAGAGGGCCACGGTATCGATATCAAAGAAAGTGGCAAAGCCCATGATTGCAAGTTGACGAACGGAAAGTAAATTGTATGCAAGGGACTCAACAAGCATGACCTTGTCGATCGTGAGATCATGAGAGATGACCACCTTGCCAAGTCCCAATACCTTAGAAGATGAGGCGTCACCCCACTCGACATTGGTGGGCATAGATGGAACCTTGTGCACGTCCACCACCAAGTCCTTGCTTCCGGTCATATGATTTGTAGCTCCGCTATCGAGCAACCATGATCCCCCACCAGAAGCAAACACCTACAAGAGATCAATGCTTGGTTTTAGGTACCCATTTTTAATGGGTCCTTTGATGTTAGTAACAAGGGTCTTTGGAACACAAATAGACCATTCAATGTATTCATGAAGAGAACCAACAAATTTGGCATAAACATGCCCATCACTAGCACGGCATAACACATAAGAAGGATTAAAATCGCCGGCTTTGTTGGGAGGGGTGGCATTGCCCTTCTTGACATTGCCGCCCTTTGCAATGTTCTTCTTCTTCTCCTCGGAGGCACTCTCTCCCTCCTTCACAAAGGTTTGCATGAGAGGAGGAGGTTGTTTGGTCTTGTCATTCTTCTTCTTGTTCTTGGAGTCGGGCACGTACCCAACCCCTTCCTTGGCCACACCTCCCTTTTGGTTGATCAAGAGATCGTTGAGGTTCTTCTTGCCTTGTATGCAAGTCGCAAGACCTCTCTCAAGTTGCCCCTTTAGCTTAGTGTTCTCCTCAACGAGATGCACATGCTCACAACACGGGTTAGTAGCATTTGCATTATCAATTAACATCATACGAGGGAAAGTGGCTTTTTCCTTGGTTAGCTTTACTTGAAGTTGATCATGCGACTCTTTGAGGCTAGCATGAGCACCCTTCAAGACCTTGTGAGCCTTGTCAAGTAGATCAAACTCCTCTTTGAGTCTAGCAAAATCAACCTCAAGTTCGGCCTTCTCGGAGTTTAGCACATGAGAAACAATGAGGACATGATCATAATCTTTCTTTAACTTAGCATGATCAACGTTGTGTGACTCCTCAAGAGCCAAACGAAGACCACGCACTTCCTCAAGAGCATTGAATAGATCCGAAATCTCATCGGCATAGTCACGACTATGCCCTTCCATCTTAGTGATGGTGTTTTCGTGAGCCTCGATCATGTCATTGGCTTCACCAAGTTGTTCCAAGAGAGCAACAAAGTGCTTCTTGGATTTTCCCTTGAGTTTGCCCATAAAGGCCTCAAACTCATTAGCCTCCATTATCTTCGTCAAGTTCATTAATGCTATCCGTCGGAGAAGGATGATTAATGATGGTAGTTTTGATGTTGGAGGTTACCTTGTTGGTGGCTTTAGCCATGAGGCACTTGGCGGTGATGCTCTCATTGGGTGAGTCGAAAAGAGATACCCGTGGAGTCGTCGCAATGGCAACGGAGGCCATGGCAACCGACTCATCACTTTCATCATCGTCATCATCCTCATTGTACTCTTCTTGTACCACCAATGCCTTGGGAGGAGTCTTCTTGGTAAAGTTGCTCTTGTTGGGGAACGACTTGGCCTTGTCCTTTCGGATGAGCTTACCACCATTGTCTTCCCTCTTCTCATACGGGCATTCTGCAACAAAATGACTCACGTTGGCACAATTGTAGCATTGCTTGCTCTTCGTGCCACTTGAGTTGTTTTTGCTAAAGTTTGGCCTCAAGTTTTTCTTTCTCCAAAATTGCCTTGAAGCAAGTGCCATGTGTTCATGATACGCATACTTTGTATCTTCGGGGTTGCTCTCCTCTTCTTCCTCTTCTTCTTCTTCAACGGTGAGCTTGGCCTTCAATGCAAGGTTAGGCTTCTTTGCCCTTTGAGAACGAAGAACCGCATTGTCGGCGGTCTTGTCCAAAATGTTCATGGCCACAAACTCATCCAACACTTCGCTTGAGGTCAAGGTGTGGAAGTCCGGTCTTTGACGAATGACGGAGGACATGGCCTTGTGATAGGGCATCATTGCCTTGAGGAATTTGCGCTTGACCCAATTGTCATCTGTGTCCTTGCTCCCGTGATCTCGTAGTGAGACCGCGAGTTTGGTTACTCTCCGATAAAGCTCACGAGGTTCTTCATCTTCTTTCATTGCAAACTCATCGGCCTCATCTTGTACCACTTCATAGTTGGAGCGTTGAATGCTTGCGCTTCCCCGGTAGAGAGAGACAACACAATGCCATGCATCTTTGGCCAAGGCGAAGGGACGAAGATGAGGTAGGTCTTAGGGTGGAATTGCATCTTGAATGATGAAGAGAGCATTCTCATTGAATTGATTGTCCGCGGCTTCTCGAGGAGTGAAGTTGCTTGGATCATGCGGATAGAAACCTTCTTCAATGATTCTCCAAAGGTTAGTGTTCACATGATTTAAATGACATTTAAAGCGGTAAACCCAAGAATCAAAGTCCTCATTTTTCACAATCTTAGGGGGAGGACCGGCATGATTCAAATGAGTGGAAGGAACCGGTCCACCATAAACAAGTGGTGGTTCCACATGGGCAAAGATGCCGGTGCCATTCTTACCACTAGACACTACAAGAAATATGTCAACTTATGACCTTCTGTCAGTGACCCTCGAAGAATTGGTCCTAAATTTATGACCATTTTAGACCAATTGGTCAAAAGCTGTTCAGGGGGCTCCAAACCCTAAACCATTGCGACCATTTTGGTCAGAAAGGTCGTAATTTCCTTACACGAAATGGTCACAAAGCAAACAGTGCTAGTCCGCTGCCTTATTTCTAGTTGTTAATGACCAATATAGATGGTCATGGCCTTGTAGATTGTGGTGTGTTGTGATGACTAGGCGCCATCTCATCAGTTTTGCCTATGTGTCATGTCCATGTGGCAGTTTTTGCCCTAGGTTGTGAAGCAACCTATATTTCTATCATTCCCAAAATTCCCAAAAAAATATCGTAAATTCTTTGGGGCATATCTTCATCAAATATGTAAAAAATCCTTCCTTGCCTAGTTCAAAACTAATTCAACAATATTCATTTTCCTATTCTGTTCACAACAACACTTTATGAAGGAAGTGCTATTTATATATTCTTGATTGCCCTTGGAATTTTTGGGCACTCTTTCCTATCCAAATCATTACCGCATGACAAAATTCAGCTCCATTTGCCTAGCAAATCTTCCTCGGCAAATTTCCAAAGTTTTTGTCCACCTAGAAGCATTGTGAAGGAAGTACATTTTTTATATCTCTAAATGACATGAAATTTATACAGTTCCTTCATATGCCCAAATTATCACCCTCCTCCAAATTGCAGCTCAGTCAAATCATCTATGTGAGCCCAGGTTCAATTTATATTTTATGGCCAAATTGGCACGTTGCAAAGCAAGTGTTATATAGACCCCTCCTATTACCCTCAAACTTTTTGGGCACTCTTCCATACCCAAATCATTGCCACATGATAATATTCAGCTCAATTTTCCTAGTAAATCTTTCTCGGGAAATTTCCAAAGTTTCTACCTCGAGAGAAGCTTTGTGAAGTAAGTACTAGCTAGGCTTACCCAAATGATCTGAAAATTTACCAGCGCGTGACCATACCTAAGTAACTTACCTACACCAATTTTGAGCTCATTTCATTCATCCAATCTCTCTCACTAGTTTTCCCAAGTTTTTGTCCATAGAAGAGCATTGTGAAGGAAGTACTACTTTGGAATGTCCAAATGGTATCAATTTTCTACAATGCTTTCCTATGCCCAAATAACCATCCTCCACAAAATTTCAGCTCACTCCATTCATTATTTTGAGCCCAGCTTCAACATTCATATTTTTGTCCAGCGTGGTACTTTGCAAAGTAAGTACCACCTAGGATCCTCCTTTTGAGCTAAACATTTGTGAAGACATTCTCCTTAGTAGATGATCATCCTCAGCCAAAACTCACGCCCATTGGCCATGTGCATTTCCCGTACCGCTAATCAAACACTTGGCTACTAATTCAAGTTTGAGCATCGATCGGTCTCCTCGTGAGAATCTTATGTTGTAATTTTCTTCCTAGCACCAACCTAGGGAGTGCCCAACCCACTAGACATGCCTAGGCCGCCCAGAACACATGGCAACGCCACGGTCACGCGGTGACCACGCGGCGGGCATGCGAGCTTACGCGCTCTAGAGTTGGGGCCCTTGGCCACCGTACAAACCTCGATGTCTCGCCATCAAACCATGTATTTCTGATTAAATAGATACTTATTTACCTAGAAATGATTTTTGGAAAAAATAAAGAGCAAACTATGAGGCAGCTGCAGTTCAAATTTGACCCGCTTCCAACTGAATCGACGGGAATTTGTCTTTTTCACCAGAGGTGGATCAAAAATTTTGACACCCAACCATTTTGTCAATTGTGCATTAAATATGGCCTAGTATTTTATAAAATTTATTAGGTCCAATTTTGCAACAAATATATGGTAGGTCCTTCACAAAAAAAAACTCATTTCAGGCACTCAGAAAATGGAAAATGGTTTTTTCGTCCAAAGAAAATGAAATATTCCTTAGGCAACATTGTTTGCCATTCCAATATGCACCCTTGTGCATAATATGAGATCATTTGAACAAACTATGCCATGAATGTGGCCATAAGATTGATCATTTGGCTTGAAAGCCATGAATCTTCACACTTGATAGCTCATTTCTGAGAACACTTTTTTAAAATAATTACCGTATTACAAGTTTATTATTTTTCCTGGAAACTTGGTCACATATAATGACACAATGCGAAGGTTTTCCAGTTTTTTGATTTTTTTTGAATTTTTTATGCCCATTTCAAAATGCGGTCAAAACGGCGGACTTGACCGTTCCTAGCTAGTGGTTGAATCTTGGAAAACTTTTGATGTTTCTTCTGATTAAATAGATACTTATGTACCTAGAAATGATTTTTGGAAAAAATAAACAGCAAACTATGAGGCAGCTGCAGTTCAAATTTGACCCGCTTCCAACTGAATCGACGGGAATTTATCTTTTTCACCAGAGGTGGATCAAAACTTTTGGCACCCAAACATTTTGTCAATTTTGCATTAAATATGGTCTAATATTTTATAAAAATGATTTGGTACAATTTTGCAACAAATATATGGTAGGTCCTTCACAAAAAAACCTCATTTCGGGCACTCGAAAAATGGAAAATGAATTTTCCGTGCAAAGAAAATGAAAACTCCCTTTGGCAACATTGTTTGGAATTCCAAGATGCACCCTTGTGCACAATATGAGATCATTTGAACAAACTATGCCATGAATGTGACCATGAGATTGAGCATTTGGGTTGAAATCCATGAATCTTCGCACATGATAGCTCATTTATGAGAATACTTTTCTAAAATATTTTCCGTATTACAAGTTTATTATTTTTCCTGAAAACTTGGTCACATATAAGGACACAATGCGAAGGTTTTCCAATTTTTTGATTTTTTTTGAATTTTTTATGCCCGTTTTAAAATGCGGTCAAAACGGCGGGCTTGACCGTTCCTAGCTAGTGGTTGAATCTTGGAATTTTTTTGGTGTTTCTCTGATTAAATAGGTACTTATGTACCTAGAAATGATTTTTGGAAAAAATAAATAGCAAACTATGAGGCAACTGTAGTTCAAATTTGACCCGCTTCCAACTGAATCGGCGGAAATTTGTCTTTTTCACGAGAGGTGGATTAAAAGTTTTGACACCCAACCATTTGGTTATTTGTACATTAAATATGGTCTAGTATTTTAGAAAAAATGATTTGATACAATTTTGCAACAAATATTTGGTATGTTCTTCACAAAAAAACTCATTTTGAGCACTCGAAAAATGAAAAATGAATTTTCGTGCAAAGAAAATGAAAAGTTCCTTATTACTATTTTGTTATTTTTTTCTTCTAAAAACTAGGTCACATTTGATGACATGATGAGAAGGTTTTTCATTTGTTTCATTTTTTTCCAATGTATCAGGTCAAGTAAATAGCTAAGATGATCTAACATCTTATTTTTAAATTTATCACGACCAATTCAATTGGCCATAATATTGTATTGCGTTCTGATTGGTCCGTGGGCAAGGCACACGGATCATGCACAAAACACCATTGGATCTTTCCGGATCCAATGGTAGCCATCGCTCCTCGCCTCCCCCACCAAACCCACCTGAGGTGGAACCCTAGCTGGCATCTTCCATCCACCCCCCGCCTCCTTTCTTTCTTTCTTTCTTTCTTTCTTCCTCTCCCCTCTCCCCCGATGCAGATCCCCTCGTCCCCCTCAGATCCCCCTCCCCCGATCCCACCAGCCGGCGCCGACCTCCCCGCATCCATGGCCTCCCCGCGCCCATCCTCGCCGCATCGCCACCCCGACCCCTCCCTTCCCCACCGCATCGCCACCCCAAGCCACCTCCCTTCCCTAACCCTACACCCGTACCTCAACCTGCGCCACAACCCGTCGGATTCCCCTTCTCCGCTGCTACTCCCCCTCCTCTCCCCTCAACCGGCGGCCAGATCCACCCATTCCCTCTCCCCACCCACTCACCCAACTCCCTCTCCGTCGCCGCCATCTAGGCCGGCAGCCATCTCCGGCGCGCAAGGCGTCGGTGACCAGGGAGGAGGCATGGAGATGAGCTTCGGGGGCAGAGGTGGAGGGGAGTGCTCGTCGTCGTCCGCGGCGTCGATATAGTTCAGCGGTGCCCCTCCCTCTCCCCGCCTCCCACCCCCTCGCCGCCGCCTCCTCCTTCCTCCAGCACTACGTATCCAACCTCGCCTCTCGCTTCGCCGCCCCGCACTCTGGTCTCAAGAGCTCGCCAGAATGGTCGCCCACAGGGTAAGCTCCTCCTCCCTCTCTCTCTCTCTCTCTCTCTCTCTCTCTCTCTCTCTCTCTCTCTCTCTCTCTTCCCCGCCCCGCCGTCCTCCCCCAGTCCTCTAGATACGCCGCGTCGTCGATCTTACCCCCATCGTGGCTGACCTCTCTGTGTTTGCGCGCAGTTACACCAGTACCAGGTGGTGGGTCGCGCGCTGCCGACCCCCGGCGATGAGCAGCCCAAGATCTACCGCATGAAGCTCTGGGCCACCAACGAGGTCCGCGCCAAGTCCAAGTTCTGGTCAGTCTCCTCCCCCGACCTCGATCTTCCTCGCGCGCTGGTTTCGTCGGCGCTTATGTGTTTGATTGTTTGGTTGTTTGCGCGCAGGTACTTCCTAAGGAAGCTCAAGAAGGTGAAGAAGGCCAATGGCCAGATGCTTGCCATCAACGAGGTATATCACTTCTCTCCAGTTGCCATGATCCGTGGATGCAACTTTAACTGTGCTGGCTGGTACTAACTGTCGTGGTTGTGCAATAGATCATTTTTGGTACCGTGTTGGTCTTGTGTATGGCGAAGACACTTGATTTTAGTTGCTGCATAGGGAGATGTATGCAGCGTCGCAGTGTTCTAGCTTTAACCAAACGGTAGAATAATATTGTTTCTGTGGATCGTGCCGAGGTTTTGGTGGTTTCTACTGAAGGTCCTTGGTTCCTTACTAGGTCATGTATATTGGTCGTGACCTCACTTGTATGTTAGGTTTAGTTCGTGTGTTCTGTGATGTTGCTGAAATAGGGTATTTGGTAGATTTATACCAGATCATGTAAGTTGGTTCTGGCCTCATTCGGTGTGAATTTAAATTGAACGAGCCGCTCTCTTAAACAACACTGCAACACTAAGTTCACTTTGCTCTTGTCTTGTTATGTAATAAGTGTTCTCAGTTGGTATCAAATGCGGTACCCTATTCACCCTGCTTCTGTTATGTTACAAGTGTTTTGAATTAAGTCCATAAATGATTGTTGTCCAGTGCACACAGTAGCACTGCAAAATGCAAGTATGCTGATTATTTTTTGAAAACTCTACATCGTATTTCTAGCATCTTATACATGTAAAAAGAGAGTTAGAAAATGTGAATTAAGTGTAACCATGAGCTTTGTTTGTTCTTGTACTCTTTGTATGTTCCTAGTCGCCACCACCGACTGCGAGCGGGGGTCCTGGTCCTCTCCCTCGTCGTCCTCGACGGCGGCATCGCGGCTTGGCGCCATCGCCGTGCCCTGCGTCAACGTCACGATCAGCTTCACGGATCGCCGTCTTCACGGTACGCATGCACACATTTCTGAAATCCACAGTCAACAGTTTGGTGTACGCGCTGACTACTGAATCATGAGACATGCGTGTGGTTGTGCTTGTGTAGAGGTTGGTCGAAGAGGGCTGGAGTTCATGCCGTTCCTGCTGTCCCTGTTCGTGTTCCTCTTCGGCACCTCCTGGTTCATCTTCGACCTCATCCTGGTGAGATTTCCATCCAACCCTCCCCGTCCACATGGTGCTCTTTCTAGTTAGTACTCGTCCGAGAGAGTTGCTTGGAGTAACTATACTCAAGATGCAGTCGCAATAGGATTAGTTGCTTGGAGTATTTAACAAGACCGAACAAGATTTAACTTGTCAAGATTTAACAATATTTCTTAGTAAAGCTGAGTAGAGTATATATTCTGAACATGCAAGCATAAATGTTCTCAGCATAAGTACATGATTAGGAGTATCATGCTTCTGAATATCTCCAAGCTGGATATTTCCATTAAACATGTTTCTGAATACCTCCCATATATATTTCCGTTAGTCTGCTTAGTGCATCATTAAGATTATAAGCATCATTTTCATTGAATCCTGGTTACATATTTGTGTGTACTCAAGTTGAAAATGGGACTTGGAATAATATGCAAGTTTCATCTTTTCTATTGCAGCGAGCGGGTCGGTTATGCACTGGCGACATCCTTGCTACTAGCGGTGGGCGCGATGGTCCGGGCCAAGCAGAGAAAGATAGGTGAGATATGCTCAGAGGTGATCATCGACAAGTCCTCGGACAAGATGACGATGGAGAGTATAGTGGAGGCACAGCACATCATGAAGAAGGTGCACGAGTACGTCAAGACGACGAACGTCATGATCCTCAGGCTATGGTCCATTATTCTAGCCCGGTCACCAAAGGTATATATCATTGCACACTAGTCTTGATCATTGACCATCCTTTGTGTAATGTTGGGGGTACCGTCCGTCACATATGGTTCTGGACTGTAATGTTTTGTGTACTGTTCATTGTCCTGATCATTGTTTCAGTTAAATTCAGTCCAAATTCAGTCCAGGAGTACTCCAAATGTAGTCCAAACACAGTCCAGATATTGTTTTGGTTTCCTTGTACTCCAAATTCATTCCAAACACAGTCCAGGAGTATAAACAAGTTTACAGATTCAGTCCAATTTCACTTGTGCAGGAAATTCACCTGTGCGGCGGTGGCAGGGAAGGAGCAGCACCGGCAGCCCTGACAGAGGAAGCCATGTTGCCATTTTGTTTGTTCCCAGCCTTGACTATGGTTGTCCAGCGAGTCCGGCATGTCGTCATTTTCTTGTAAAGCAGTATTGTATCACACTTGTAGAGCTCGTTACACATGTAGATCTTGTAAAGTACTGTATTACACATGGTCATATGTATTGGCAACGTGATCTGGTTGCTCTTATTTGAAGTATCATGTGTGCTTTTGTCTGCCAAGTTAAATACTAGTTGAAATATGAAGAATATGAGCCTGATAGATGGGACTCACTTACCAGACTCAAACCTGACAACTAGGACCCATCTGACTGGTGGACCCATTTAATAAAAAAAGGAAATTATAATTATTTAGACGAAAAGGCCAAGGCCCAATAATAAAAAAGGCTACAATGTTGGGCCAGGCCCATGAAGTCGACCAAAAATTGACAGAAAAAAATATAGAAAGGCTGAATTAATGGGCTAGGCCCATGTAGAAAACTGAATTGGACCGGGCTGAATCTTGTGCCACATCAGCTTGCCACGCTGGATGCCTACGTGGCCTGGGGAGGTTGCTAGTGACCAAAACGCCATAGTGGACATATTTTGGTCGTAAACGTCTTCCACCATTCTAGAAGAAAGGTCGCTATAGTAAGTTTATGACCGCCAGCTTTTGACCTTCTGTTTTTGGTCACAAAAAGGTCGCAAATGGAAATTTGTGACCTTTCAGTGACCAATAGTGGTGGTCACAAGTTGACATATTTCTTGTAGTGAGAAGAGGGAGCCTTTTCACTACTAGCTTCCCCCTTGTCGGGGATAGCATCCATCACCTTGTCGGCGGGGTCACCCACTTTGAACGGTGCGGTGGATAGTTTAAGCCCCTCAAGAAATTTAGTAAACATGCTTTCAACTTCGGTCGTCATGGAGGTTTTCAATGTCTCCAAGGCCACATTGAACTCCTCACGAGAGACCGAGGTTCCCCCATCACCCGTAGACGAGGTCGGATTCACACCGGAGTGTTCCTCCACACCATCTACGGTATCAACCATACTCTTTGGACGGTAAAGTCCTTAATAAAGGGATGAGGCTCTGATACCAATTGAAAGGATCGATATGGTTGACTATAGGGGGTGAATAGGCAACTAACAATTCTTAGATTTTCTTTAACAATTTAAACTTTGCATCAAAGTAGGTTGTCTAGATATGCAACTAGGTGAGCAACCTATATGATGCAACAAGGATAGGAACACAAGCAAGCAAGATATATGAAACAAATAAGCTCGCACAAGTAAAGGCACGAGATAACCAAGAGTAGAGACGGTGGAGACGAGGATGTGTTGCCGAAGTTCCTTCCCTTTGAGAGGAAGTACGTCTCCGTTGGAGCGGTGTGGAGGCACAATGCTCCCCAAGAAGCCACTAGGGCCACCGTATTCTCCTCACGCCCTCACACGATGCGAGATGCCGTGATTCCACTATTGGTGCCCTTGGAGGCGGCGACCGAACCTTTACAAACTAGGTTGGGGCAATCTCCACAACTCAATTGGAGGCTCCCAACGACACCACGAAGCTTCACCACAATGGACTATGGCTTTGCGGTGACCTCAACCGTCTAGGATGCTCAAACACCCAAGAGTAACAAGATCCGCAAGGGATTAGTGGGGGGAATCAAATATCTCTTGGTGGAAGTGTAGATCGAGGCCTTCTCAACCACTCCCGAGCAAATCAACAAGTTTGGTCTGCTAGGGAGTGAGATCGGGCGAAAATGGAGCTTAGAGCAATAATGGAGCTTGGGGTGGAAGAGGTAAGTCAACGGGGAAGAAGGGGACCCCTTATATAGTGTGGGAAAAGGATCCAACCGTTACCCACCAACCAGCCCGCGGCCAGCGGTACTACCGCGCCTGGCCAGCGGTACTACCGCAAGGCCGCGCGGTACTACTGCTTGCAACCAAGCGGTACTACCGCACGGCTGTGCGGTACTACCGTACCGACCCACGGTACTGTCGCAACCCCAGCAAGAGAAAAGATAAACAGATGCGCAGGAGCTGGGGGCAGTACTTCTGCACGCACGGTACTACCGCGCCCCCCATGCGGTACTACCGCAAGGCAAAAACCCCCAGTCAGGGGGAAGGGAACTTCCGTGCCTACTTCCGCAAAGAAATGAAAGTAGCAAAAACCCGACACAGTAGTACTGCTGAGGGGCGGTACTACTGCCTGACTGCATAGCGCGGTACTACCGCTCGGCAAAAACGGTACTACCGCGGTAGGTGCAGATGTAAAAAATTACATCCGCCCCTACTACCGCAAAGGGGCGGCACTAGCCTGGTGGGCAGCGGTAGTGCGGCTCCAGGGGAGCGGTACTACCGTGGGCACCTGCGATACTACCGCGCCACCGCGCGATACTACCGCGGATGCCTACGGTACTACCATTTTCCTGGGAGCGGTACTACCGCAACCAACCACAGCAGCCAGACAAGGGAGGCAAGAAAACGAAGGAAGCTCCAAGGAAAAATGAGGGGACAAGAAGGAGACGTGTACGTGATGATTCCACCCAAACCTTTCCAACGCGGACCCCCTCTTAATAGTACGGCTTTCCTACGACTCAAATCCACCAAAAAGAAACGCAGAAAAGATGCTGTCTTCATCAGTCTTCGAGGGGCACCCAATTGTCTTGTGCCTAGCAATGAAGTGTCTGGAATACTCAAGGCACACGATTAGTCCCCAAATGCGTTGTCATCAATCACCAAAACACTTAGGGATAAATATGCCCTTACAGAACAGAAGTTTCCTCTTGTTACGGTGCAAGCTCTTTCGCGGGGAATATCCGATCACACACCCTTGTTCGTGGACTCAGGGGAGCCGAACCACGTGGGAAATAAAAACACCTTTTCATTCGAGATGGCCTGGTTTGAACGCGAGGGGTTCTTGGACCTGATTGCCAGGGAATGGGCTAGGGGTGCAGGAGGTAGGACTGCGGTCGAGCGTTGGCAGAATAAGATTAGGAATTTGAGAAGTTTCTTACGGGGTTGGGATAAGCACCTCAGTGGGATGTATAAGATTGAAAAGGATAGGCTCCTTTCTCTTATACAGGCCCTGGACATAAAGGCTGAATCCATGATTTTGCTGCCAGCTGAGCTTCAGGTTAAAACTGAGGCGGAGAAGAGGTTGAAAGAACTTCTCCACGAAGAAGAATTGAAGTGGGCTTTGCGGGCTAAGGTCCGCAAAGTGGTCCAAGGGGACGCGAATACTCAATTCTTTCATTTGATTGCTAATGGTAAGCACAGAAAGAAGTGAATCTTTCAACTTGAACAAGATGAGGGAACTATTTTAGGACAAGATAACCTAAAAACCTATATTACCGAGTATTATAGGCAGTTATTTGCACCTCCGCAGGATAATTGTGTGTCCCTCGATGAGTCCAGGACTGAGGATGTACCTCAACTATCGGCTGCCGATAATGATATTCTGGTCGCCCCGTTCTCAAAGAAGGAGGTGTTTGATGCTATTGCACAGATGAAAAACAATAAGGCTCCCGGACCGGATGGATTCCCGGTCGAGTTCTATAAAAAGTGCTGGCACATTATTAAGGGGAATTTGTTACCTATGTTTCATGATCTGTTCTCTGGACAGCTTCACTTATTTCACTTGAATTTTGGAACTATCACATTGCTTCCTAAGAAAACGGATGCTGTGAGAATTGAGCAGTTCAGGCCGATCTGCCTCCTCAATGTTAGTTTCAAAATTTTCACCAAGGTCGGGACTAATAGGCTCACACAGATTGCGCATTCTGTGGTGCAACAATCCCAAACTGCTTTCATGCTGGACAGAAACATCCTTGAAGGGGTGGTCGTCCTTCATGAAACGCTCCATGAAATCCATTCCAAAAAATTAGATGGAGTAATTTTTAAGGTGGATTTCGAGAAAGTGTACGATAAGGTCAAATGGCCATTCCTCCAACAGGCATTGTGTATGAAAGGTTTTGATGAAGCCTGGCGCCGACAGGTTGAATCATTTACGCAAAAAGGGAGTGTGGGAATTAAAGTGAATGACGATATAGGTCATTACTTCCAGACACATAAAGGCCTAAGACAAGGAGATCCGATGTCCCCTATCCTGTTTAACATTGTGGTGGATATGTTAGCAATTTTGATAGGAAGGGCTAAGGAGAATGGTCAAGTAGGTGGCTTGGTACCTCATCTCGTTGATGGAGGTGTATCCATCCTTCAGTACGCTGATGATACAATCATCTTTATGGAGCATGACTTGGCCAAGGCGAGAAATATGAAGCTGGTGTTATGCCTTTTTGAACAATTGACCGGGTTAAAGATTAACTTTCATAAGAGCGAGTTGTTCTGCTTTGGTAGAGCCAAAGAAGAACAGGAGGCTTATAGGCAATTGTTTGGGTGCGAGTTGGGGGATTTACCTTTCTCTTACCTAGGTATTCCAATCCACCATCGTAGGCTGACAAACAGAGAATGGAAGTGCATCGAGGACCGATTTGAGAAGAAACTGAGTTGCTGGGAGGGTAAGCTCATGTCATACGGAGGCCGATTAATTCTGATAAATTCGGTGCTCACGAGTATGCCTATATTTCTCTTATCGTTCTTTGAGGTCCCAGTTGGTGTTAGGAAAAGACTGGACTTCTATCGATCGCGTTTCTTTTGGCAGGGTGATGAACTTAAAAGAAAATACCGGCTTGCTAAATGGGATATCATCTGTAGACCGAAAGACCAAGGGGGTCTTGGTATTGAGAATCTTGAGGTTAAGAACAGATGCCTTCTTAGTAAGTGGCTGTGGAAGCTCTCATCTGAGACTGATGCCACGTGGGCGCAAATCCTTCGCAGCAAGTACCTCCAGACAAAAACTTTGTCCCAGGTCACAGTCAGGCCGACTGACTCGCCTTTTTGGAAAGGACTGATGAAAGTCAAACAATCCTTGTTTAATAGAACAAAGTTTGTTATTGGAAACGGCGCTAGTACGCGCTTCTGGGAGGATACTTGGCTCGGCGAGACACCCTTGGCCATTCAATATCCGTCTTTGTATCGTATTGTTCAACGACGTGAGGTGTTCGTTGCAACGGTATTTCAATCTATCACTACTAGGGAAAAGGCTAGCAGCAGCGCGGGTTTTAGGCCTATCAGCGGCGCGGGTGCCCGCGCTACCAATAAGGCGCTACAGCTAACTCTTAGTAGTAGCGCTGCTTGTACCCGCGCTACCACTATTGACTATAGCAGCAGCGCTTTTCAGGAACGCGCTGCTATTACTTAGCTATAGCGATTTCCCGGTCCAGCGCTACTGTTATATCTTTCACCATTTCCCATTCCGGCTTTGATAAACTGCAATTTCCAGATACTAGGTACTACTAGATATCAATTTCATAAAGCATTATAGGTACTAGGTAGTACTCCCTCGGTTCGAAATTACTCGTCGTGGTTTTAGTTCAAATTTGAACTCAAACCACGACGAGTAATTTGGAACCGAGGGAGTACTAGATAACAATTTCATATACATTGTTGAGGAAATCGTTAACTGGTAGCTTCTCGGTTGGCTAGCGAGTAGGGGATTAATCGGCTAATCGGCAAGTTAATCGGCCATTTAATCAATTAATCGGACGATTTTTTGGTTTATCGGCTACTCGGTGACCCTATGAGTAGGGATTAATCGGCAAGTTAACTGGTTAATCAGATGAATTCTTGAACAGGGTTCATATATACTCAACATGCATCCTCAAGCAGTACAAGGTGACATTGACGAGAATCATCATATTTAGTTTTAGATGATATCGACGACGATCATCATATGTAGTTCTACATGATATCGACGACGATCATCATATGTAGTTCTAGATGATATAGCCACACACACACATATGTAGTTCTAGATGATATCGACGACGATCATCATCCTCAAGCCTGGGCGGTGGGTGTTCCTGATAGTAATTAGGATGGCCTGTCCAGCACGAAGATTCTTGCCAACGAGGAATCTCTTCCACCCAACCGAGTTCAAGTGTGTGCGACCATCTGTGCCCATGCAGTAAGTACATGTGGTGACGGAGCCCCTTGCGGTAAGGTGTAGTCCAACTGAGCCTTCTTCATCAGGCTCGATACCACAACTCACAGATAGGTTCTTTGGCAATCTCTGAATAAGAAAAACATATCAATTAATAAATAGCCTCACACATACTCTTGCAAATATATTTCTATTAAGTCTAGATTTCTACACTATCAAAAGACACAGTACTACGCATTTGTACTAATTAATCATGAATTCTACTAATAAGTATATATATGGATTATCTACACTATTAATAGTTCCTTGGATTCTACACTAATAAGCATGTGATCAGAATCTACACTAAAGTATATCATCGACTAGATTCCACAAAGCATATCATTGGACTCTACACTAAGCATATCATCGGATTCACTAAGCATATAATCGGATAATTTGCATTTGTAAGTATAACAATAAAGCATATATATATCATCAAATTACTACATGCAGTACGTATAACATACCATTTCATGCCGATCGACCATGGTACTTGTCAGGCGGGTTACGAATGGCACCCCGACAAAGTCATCACGTGGCGGAATTATGTCCCATAGGTTGCACACCTCCTCCTCGCTCAGCCTCATTCTTTGAGCTATGATGGCTTCATGAAGTGGGTTCTCATCATCTTCATTGAGTGGGTCCTCATTATCTTCATCATCTTTGTCATCTTCATCATCTTCCACCAGGTTGATATAAATGACAACCAGCTTGGGTCTTTCTGCTCTGAAGGAGAATCTGATCAACTCACCACCAGTAAGACGCATGCGAGCGAGGAAACGGGCCCATCCATCTCCTCCAATCTGCGACATATTGCGTCCTTTCTCGACCTCCATAGTGTACGGCCCCCCAGGAACCTCAAATGTCACAGTGTCTCCTGTTAGCTTGTTGAATTTCAACCTCACATTGCATGGGACGATCTGTGTAAGAAAAGCAAAATGACACAATGCAGTAATGCTAACACTAAAAATAAAATAGTTGTTACATTTCATCTAATTTCTTACCGCCGCATGACGAAAACTCGGATGGAAGTAGATGCTGAATAGCTTTCCAGTTGCAAGGCTGCTGGCGCACCTTCACTTGCACAGTCGACATAGTGGTGCTGGTGGTGGCGCCATTTTCCTAAAGCAATATGAGCAAAGGATTAACGATTCACTTCACAGGAAACAAGTGGCAAATTTAACTAAATTGGCACCTACATTTTGCCAAAAAAATAACTTATTACAAAAAAACTAAATTGAGCATACTAAATCAACTAAATCAACTAGCATACTAAATCAACTAAATCAACTAGCATACTAAATCCACTAGCATACTAAATCAACTAAATCAAAATGTTCTAAATCAACTAGCCTACTAAATCAACTAAATCAACTAGCCTACTAAATAAACTAAATCAAAATGTTCTAAATCAACTAAATCAACTAGCCTACTAAATCAACTGAATCATATCAACTAAATCAAAATGTTACATATGAAAGCCTACTAAATCAAAATGTATCAGGGAGGAGGGACAAGGAGGGGCGACTCGAGGAGGGAGAAGATAGTAGGACGGAGGAGGAAGGCGGAGCGAGGAGGGGCCGGCCGGCGGCGAGTGGAGGAAGGACGGATCGAGGAGGAAGGCGGAGCGAGGAGGGGGCGGCCAGCGGCGAGTGGAGGGAGGACGGAGGAGGAGGCCGGTACCGAGTCCAGCGAGGAGGATGAGGCGACAGCGGCGCAGATCGGGGGAGGGGCGACGGGGGAGGACCGGCGGCGCGGGGGGTGAGGAGGAGACCGTGAGTGTGTGTGAGTGTGATCTGTGGATGAGGCTAGTGAGTGGGGGGAGATGGAATGGAATAGCAGTAGCGCGCTATAGGTAAACGCGCTACTGCTAAACTACCTATCAGTAGCGCCTTTCGGCCTGAACGCGCTGCTGCTATGTGTCAGTATGTAAAAATAGACATAGACATAAAAAATACGCTGCTGCTACGTTACACTGAATGCGCTGAATGCTCATTGATTTTTGTAGTTAATTTAGCAGTAGCGATTATTGCCTGAATACGCTGCTGCTACGTTACGTAGCAGTAGCGCTGTTTATTTTAACGTGCTGCTGCTATAACTGGCCTCGCGGCGGCGTCGTGGGAATGTTAGCCGTAGCGCTTCTTGGAGTGCACGCGCTACTGATAAACTTGTTTCAACAGCGAGTTTCCATGGCCCGCGCTACTGCTACTTAGCAGCAGCGCCTGATTTTAAAGCGCGCTGTTGGTAAGATTCTGTGTATAGGCTTTTTCCTAGTAGTGTATCCTCCTTAATATTCAGTTTAGACGGTCGCTAGCGGGCAATTGTTGGGAAGAATGGCTCCGTCTAGTTAGGAGACTGATGGAGGTTCAGCTTTCTCAACAACCCGATGCATTACGCTAGAAACTGACTAGGTCGGGAGTATTCACAGTTAAATCAATGTACATTGATGTTATTAATTCGAACTCCATTCCTACCTCCAAGAATGTTTGGGATGTCAAAGTTCATTTGAAAATAAAAGTGTTTATATGGTTTTGTCCATAAACAAGTTATTTTAACCAAGGACAACTTGATAAAGCGTAATTGGACAGGACCTACTAGGTGTAGTTTTTGTGATCGGGATGAGACGATCAAACACCTCTTTCTTGATTGCCCGTTGGCCAAAGTCTTTTGGCGGATGGTCCACATTGCTTTTGATATTACTCTACTGAATTCTGTCAACACGTTATTTGGGACATGGCTTAATGGGATTGAGCCTGACTTAGCGAGACACATTCGGGTTGGAGTTTGCGCTTTGATGTGGACTATCTGGAATTGCAGAAATGATTTGGTTTTTAACAGAATAACGTATTCATTTTTTGCAGGTTATTTTCCGAGCCACGGCACTGATCCGTTCGTGGTCGCTACTCACTCCGATGGGGGCCAGGGAGCATTTGGTTACTGGATCTAGCCGCTGGGAGATGGTAGCTCGGGATATCTTCAACCGGTTTGGATGACAGTCATGTAATAGGATAGGCAATTAGTTCACCTATCTATCTTTAGCCAGCCGGTTGTGGCGTCTTTTCTTGACTAGTTTGTGTTTCTAGCCCTATTTGGCTCTGTGTGAGCTTGCTATCCTTTTTTTTCTATAGTTCGAGACTTCGGAACCTTGTTGAAACCTTTTTATTTGGTTAATAAAATGGTCGTACGCATCACCCTGATGCAGAGGCCGGGGAGCTCTCCCTTTTTGAAAAAAAATGCGAGCTCCCCTTTCCAAGACAGAATCAAGACTAATGAAATCACAAATCCCTTGTAACGACGTGTTTGACACAATGGTCACGCAATCGTGGGAATTTGTGGCGACAATTCTATATAGCGCTCATGCTAGCGCTCGCCCGGGGGTAGTGACCCTCATGTCCCATATGCTACCATGTGATAGTATATATTAACTACTTTATTATTCTAAGTATGTTCATATATCATTCTAAGTACATATACTATTTCATATACCATGGGATGGTAAAAGCGCCAAATAGGAGCTTCCGGTCTTATTTCAGCCGATACACGTACAGAAGAATAAAATAGGAATAAAATCCCGAGGGAGTGCCCAAAAATGACCAGAGGCTCCGGGAAGGGATACTCCTGAGTTAGTATTCCGCAAAAAGAAAAAACATTCAGTGCAGTATAGACACTCTGCCAGTTGATCATGGGCTTGCACAGTAGCTCACCTGGTTCGTGTCCAGGCTCTACGACAGGGGCGGAGACAGGGAGGGGCGAGCAGGGGTCAGACCCCTGCCAATCGCTCGCCCCCCTCAACAATTTGTGTACGTACTGTGTACTGTATATATGCCTAATGGCCGGAACTAGTTGCATAATTAGCCCAGCCCATATATTCGCAATTAACTGAAACATCACCGAAGTAGAGTAGCCCATATAACCCAATAACCCATGTACGGTGGCTGTGGCTGCCTATTATTTTGCCACGCGCCAGTGTTAATCTACTCAGATCGATCGATTGATATGTGCGGGCGTAGGTGTGTGTGCTGCATATCTGCTAGGGCGTTCGCCGCCGCCGCCACAGTCGCCGCCGCTTGTCATCAGCGTGTCCTGCTAGGGGCTAGGGCGCTCGCCATTGCGGCATTGCCGCTGGCCGCTACTCGCTACGACAATAGCACCGTCCATTGATCTATGGCCTGCTGTCGAGCAGCGGGGAGGGCTAGACGCGGATCAAATACGGGTAGATGCCGGTGAGCAGAACAGATGCAGGTACACTACATGCTACTCCCTCTGCTCCGGCAACGTCTTATACTAGGAACGGAGGGAATAAATCCCACCGATCCAAAATAATTATAGTTTTACATTTGTCGAGTAATTTAAGAAAAAATGATAAGATCTACAAAAAAAATAGTACATAGCATGAATATTCTTTAAAAGGTTCTAACAAAACTAATTTGGTGTTCCAGACATTGGTATATTTTTCCACAAATTTGAAGAAGTTTGACCTAGGATAAACCTAAAACTCAAATTATTTTGGAACGATAGTAATAGGATTTTTTATAAATTACGAACTCAATCTACTTAATTAATGCTTCATCTAAAATAGTAAATTATTTTGGTAATTATGTGTCGTTTTTTATAGTAGTTAAAGATGAAGTGAAAGACAGCAACAACTGATGGGGTAAATATTTTTTTGAACCAATTGCTTGAACTTCAAGTTGCAACAATTTGTTGAGAATTATCATTTTTTTATATTTACGAACCATAATTTTATGCTTTATAATCGACGCTAACATTGAGACTTAACATACGGTGATATAAAATCTTTTAAGTCAAATAGTGTTTCGTCCCCCTCATGTCCAAATCCTGGCTCCGCCCTTGCTCTACGACATTGTGCTTGTTGGAAGTTAAAGCATGTCGAATTAGTAATCACGCTCAACAACATTCAGCATAATAATCGATGATTCCCTACACTATGGCCAGCCTAAAAAAAATCGAGGAAGGACGGCCAATCCATTTGGGTCCTAAGTCAAAACACGCCACTACATGCCGCACCTCCTCGTTTGCCAGTTCAGTGGTTGTGGGCTTGTGGTTGTGGCGATGGGGGTGCGCGCGCATCTCCTCGTCGTCCTTTGCATCCTCGTCGCCGGCACAAGCACGGCTCAGCTTTTGCCGCCGCGCGGCCCGGCACCGCAGATGAAGCCACCGCCGTTCGGGCGCGCCATGACGATGATCATCACGGTGGTCGCCGTGGCCATCGGCGTTCTCTTCCTCCTGCTCTTCTTTTGCGCGTACGTCACCCAGTGCCGCCTCGTCGAGGACCACGGCGCGCCGCAGGAGGGTAGCGTCGCGCCGGGCGGGGTGTCCAGGCGGGGAAAGCGCGGGCTGGACCCGGCGGTGGTGGCGACGTTCCCGATCGTGCCGTACAGGGAGATCAAGGAGCACAAGATCGGCAGCGGCGCGCTGGAGTGCGCCGTGTGCCTGACGGAGTTCGAGGACGCCGACGACCTCCGGCTGCTGCCGCACTGCTCGCATGCGTTCCACACGGATTGCATCGACCCGTGGCTCGAGACACGGACGACGTGCCCTCTGTGCCGCGCCAACCTCGAGAAGCCACCGCCACCGGCTGCCATGCCAGTGCCCTCGCCGCCGCCGCACGCTGTCGTGGGGATACCGATCCGGGAGGAGACAGACAGCGACGTGGACGAGAGGAAGCAGGAGGCCGCAGAGCTGGAGAAGCTGCGCAGGGAGCGCCGGGCGGCGAGGCTGCTGAGGTCGCACTCGACGGGGCACTCGGCGGAGCAGTGCGACTGCGAGGACCACGAGAGGTTCACGCTGCGGCTGCCGCAGCACGTGAGGGAGGAGGTGCTCAGCAGGTGCTGCGCGAGGCCGTCTGTGGAGAGCCTGAGCGGAGGAGGGTGCGCTGTGGGAGAAAGAGGAGGCAGCTTCCGTGATGCCCGAGGAGCCAGCGGCGGCGGCGACTGCAGCAGCGGCGAGCGGCGGTGGCAGACGCTCCTGGCCAGGACGATGCCATGGGCCCGAGCCGGGTCGACGCGGAAGGTGCGGGATGACGTCGCGGCCTCCACGACGGCCGCGCGGCCATGACCCAGACGACGTCGACGCCGGAACATTTCGTGTGCTCTTTCCGTTGACTCTGATGGTGTGTATTTTCTTTTGTAAGTTCCGTTTGGTGCGGTGTGGGAGGCAATTCGATCAGAGGAGCAGCGTATACGTGGTGGTTGTGCTTTGTGATGGGTTAATGCTTGGTCGGGTGTCCGTCCGTTGCTCTCGGTCAAACCTTTTTTTTAAACACAGTATAAACACAAGCGCTCGTATAAATGCGTATACACTCACCCATATAAACACATACACGCATATCTTATCCCTATGAACATCTCCGAGAGATTGAACCGGCATATCATCTTGAGATTTATGAAGTCACCATAAACGTCTCGTAGTCGACGGGAACGTTTCCTCCCACTGAAAACGTATCGCCGGAAATCCTGAAATAAATTCAGAATAAATGTGAGCATCAGGATTTGAACCCTGATGTGCTGGGATACTAGTGTTCACCTAATCATTCCAACCACATGTTAGTTCGCTCTCTCGGTCAACCTTCGTTTCAATGAAATATTCATGTACGTAGACACGAGTATAAACAATGCATATGGAAAAGTTTCTTGTGCTGAAAAAATCAGTGGAGAAGAACGTGCATGTGGCATGAATATGGCCGTTCCTGACCGTGAGTAGGTATCATTTTAGCATCGGCGTTTGGCTAGCGTATATCCAGTGGTACTTGTTTTCTCAACCTGATTGTGATTTGCCTTTTTTTCTCAAGCTTCGAATGGAAATTAAGTTTGAAATTTCAATATAAAAGACTTATAGCATGATGTTTGAATGGGTGGATTTTATCCTCCAAAATGGAGTGTAGAAGATATCCTTAGATATTTGTGTCTCAATCACGTTAACAACCCTTGGTCGGATCATGGGTGCTGCGATTTGTGCAGTGCTCAAAATGTTTACGAAGTGTTTCAAAAAATATTTAGGAAGTGCTCAAAAAAAGTTTACGCAACTTTGAACAAATTTTAATGGCACTCAAAAAAATAAACATCAAAAAATGTTCACGTGTTTCAAAAACATGTGACATTTACAAAAAATAATTATCTAATGTTTCGAAAAAATGTTCATGACTTCGAAAAATATATTATATGATGTAAAAATATCGCATAATTCCGAAAAATATTCCATATCATTTATAAAAATGTATTTGACATTTCAAAAATGTTCATGTGTTTCAAAAATATGTTTTGCATTATTTACATATAAAATAAAAATATATTCACCTATTTAAAAGTGATGTTTTGTATCATTCAAATATGTTTCATTGACTGCAAGGTTTTTGTATGTAACTTACCAAGCAGACCGTTTGGTATTAAAAAATGTTCAACATTTATTTTATAAATGTATAACACATATTCAGAAATATATTCAACATATGTATTTGATAAAAGAAGAATCACGTATTAAAAAAATGTTCAATGTGTATAAAAAATGTTGCGCATGTATACCAAAAAGAACAATATGTATATAAACAATAGCCATGTGTTGTAAAAAGCAAAAATAAGAAAATTAATGAAGAAATACATAAAGCTGGAGGAAAAACCATAAAGGAAACACATAATCAAACAAGAAAAAAAACCACTGAAAAAACTAATCAAAACTACCGGATAAACAAACAGGTAAAAAACCACACGAAAAACTGGTCAAAACCACCATAGAAGCAAACAGGAAAAAAACACATGGAAGTATTGGTTAAAAACTACCCTGAAAATTGCTCCCCCGGTACCCCGTATTGGGCCGGCCAATCTGCCTCCTGCAAGAGGCGAAACCTACTTAGGACTCGCAATGGAGGAAATATAGCTTCTGGTAGTGGGGTCCCTCCATTATATTTTATATATGGTTTTTTTCACTTTTTGTTCTACAATGTAGGGCCTTTCCTATTTGACCGTTGAAGATCCCAAGTACTTGCGTGTGGAGTGTTATTTGTAGGGACTCAACGGGCAAGTACGTGGGATCTACAACGATCAAGGGTCAAGTATAATTGACCCTTCTTCCAAGGAGGCAATGGCATGACGGAAACATTAGCACTTGCCCTTGGATGTGGTGATTGACCTAGAGTGCCAAGGAGTGGTCAATCATATTCTTAGCGATACATGTGGACGGTGTGCAAGCATCATTAAGAAGATCAATCATACGTCGAGGAAGATAGCTCGTTGTTCCTTCATCTTCAAAGGAAGAGAAACTAATCTCGACGCACATAGCCTCGCTAAACACGCTCTAGGCTTTTCTTTAGGATGACATGTGTGGTCCCTTAATATTCCGGACCTAAGTTGCATCCCATGAACTTGTTACTTGGTCAATAAAATTGAGTGTGTTAAGAGTACAAAAAACTGTGGGGTCTCTTCTCCTTCTTCTACCGTTAGAAGACTTTGGGAGTAGATCCGTGTTGCCAGATTGTCTCCAGCAAGAAATGTCCCGCTACGGCGGGAAACCGAGCGAGAAGCAAAGGGTCCGACAAAAAAAGGGAATGGTGCATTGTGGGGTGGGGTTTTTGTGTTGAGCCCGTGTGTTGGAGATAACATGGCGGATAGTCCGAAATACAACATTTCTGCCTCATATATGGTCTGAATTTTTGGGAGCCTGGACTGTGCGCCTGCTGACCGCCCGTTTGATGTCCGAACACGGCCATATGTATGAGGAGAAATGAGGTTTGACCTTGAAGATGATCTTAATCATTTGTTCAATTCATTTATGTATGCATTGTAGCCCGTAGCAACACACGTGCGTTCTGCTACTGACTATAGGGTACATGTGCACCAATTCTCCAGGTAAATGATGAGTATAGGAGTAGATCCTATGTGTAAATTGCTCTGCGGTTGAATTGTTAGGTGAAGATTGTTTGTATATTTGTTTCTTTTTTAATATTGTACAAAATAACACATAACCAAAGTTATATAATTTAATTGAGAGTATGCTTTCGTTATAAGAAACTTTTAGATTTAGGGTCTCATTTGCATTTTGCACTAGGGCCCCGGATTCTTGGAGACGGCCCTGATTGATGCCTGCCAAAAGAGGAGGAGTCATGGCCATGAATGATCCAAAGTTTAATTCGGAGGAGAGGAGGCCACCGACATACTTATCCTATATAAATGAGGCCAAAGCCTTGCAAAACGAGAAATTCTGGACACATGTCGCGACCCAATGATCTAAGGAATTTCACCTACCGGGTGGGCATGGACCTAGGTAAAGGTTGTGTCATTGTGTCTCACTACCAAGTAAATCGGTGTGAATACCATATCACTACGAGGCACTGATGAAGTTACTCACAACATATATAAAAGGTTGCAAAGTGATGAGAGTACCCTCTCCTCAAATCAGACTACTGGATTAGCTTTTGCATCTCTAACCACAATCATTGATTGCCCTTAGTTTCTGTGCAAAAAGTCGTAGAAAGCACATGAGCACATCTTGTGTGTATTTGTGTGTGCATGCATGTGTGGTGTTATTTGTGCAAAGTGTGTCTACTCGTGCTCTTTGTAATATAGAAAGTTGTACTAGTACATAAAGATCCTAACCTATGTTCGTTGGTTGTTGACTACCAAGAAAAGGGTAGAATAGCAACAATGAGGAAGCATACCACCCAAAGAAAAACATGAAAAATATTAACCTGAGCTAACAAACATTTAGAGTTGTGCAGGCATTACCAGCCAGAACCTGAGGTGAAGATATTGATACTCGTATACCTTAAATACGGATCGTTTGGCATGCATGCTGGCATTAGATATCACTTGAGTATCTGGGAACGACAACTAGCCATGCCAAAAATGTTTGTCATTAGGCAAGTTTTCATACAGTAATCGTCCACATATATGTTACAAAATTACAAATCATACAGAACCTTGTATTCTACAGACGAGACAAGCTCGGTAAGTTTTGAACATGAATTTTTGGCGGTGGCAATTGGAGGTTGAGTGTATGGACCTCTTAGCAAACCATCAGCAATGGCCTTGTATGATGTTCCCGTGGGATGCAAGCATCCCAAGATGCATACTTTTGTGGGTTATCGCACACCTTGTATTTTCCATGTCCACACTTTGTGGTTATTGACACACCATAAGGCCCTTCTACACCGCAGCAAGCCACCAAAGGATCCTCAATCCCTAAAGAGCAGTTACAACAAATAAGAGTCGAGATTAGCATATGGATATCTCAGTAGAGAATGTTTTTCTTGCTACTCTACTAAGTTATTTCATGTGTAAACCATAAAGTTCTGGACTCACCAAACTGATAAGGGGAAACAAAGATCTCCATAGCAGCACCATATTAATCAGCATAGATGATCGACAAACTAGGATGAAGTTTCTGTATCTTTTCCAGCTCATCCACAAGAAGTTTGTTGTGGTAGCGTGAGAACTCGTTCATCCAACGGATACAACCTGTCTCTGGCTCATAATCCCCCATGTTATCACTCTGGTATAGTGTGAGGTACACCGGCAAGCACCCGATTGGGAGGTTGCCGGGAACTAATAGAGTTTTGGCTCCCAAACCAATCAGATCCTGCAAATTGCACTTAGTTATATTGCATTATTATGTAGTTATGCACTATTTCCGTAACCGGGATTTGACATAATAACGATGGTAATTATAGCATAAGGAGCCACAAAAAACAAATGACTCACGATGATTATAGATGAAATTTTGGAAATGACACTCGGAGCAAACGAGCGAATCTCCTCAACGGGCACCAAAGAGGTAAGAGGAACGTTGTAGTCACTTCCCCCAATTTCTCCTACCAAGAAAAGAGATTTGTTCATCATGTCCACACATTCTATATATTTTTTCTTTTGCAGGTGAAAGAAATTTCATTTCTCACACATAAAGGGCCTCGGCCTTACACAAATCTGGGACCTCCTCCGGTCCCGATCCCAGCCACACAACCATGCGTTTATGAACTCTACCGTAGTTCACAAGATAGTGGCTTACGCCATTCTGCTCTCTACGTACATGAACTATCTTTATTTCTCTACCTCCTGACATCAAGCGTCTAACCTTGTTCATCATGTCCACACATTCTATATATTTTTTCTTTTGCAGGTGAAAGAAATTTCATTTCTCACACATAAAGGGCCTCGGCCTTACACAAATCTGGGACCTCCTCCGGTCCCGATCCCAGCCACACAACCATGCGTTTATGAACTCTACCGTAGTTCACAAGATAGTGGCTTACGCCATTCTGCTCTCTACGTACATGAACTATCTTTATTTCTCTACCTCCTGACATCAAGCGTCTAACCTGGTCGACAAGCATAGCAAAACGAGACATGTCCGGCACCAGAGCTAATATCGCATGTAGTGCCACCGAACAGTTCGTTTCCATCACAATAGGCAACGGAGTCCACTGCAGTGCTAGATTGAGCCCCTCCATACATGCATGTAGCTCGGCCTCAAGGGGCTCAGAGCACGTCTGTAGTTCCCTACAGGAGGAGAAGATGATATCACCGGTTTCGCTGCGAAGGATCATGCCTGCTCCGGCCTCTCCACCCGTGGCACTAAAGGATCCATCAACGTTGAGCTTTGTCCACCCCGTGGCTGGTCTGGACCAGTGCAGCGGCACTGGCGGCGCTTGGACTTCCGGTTGCACGATTCGTTTGGGGACAATCGTATCAACCACATGCTTCCCCTTGGTGAGACTCGCCTCTGGATTGTTCTGAATCCCCACCAAAGAGTCGACGTAGCTGGTGAGGAAGCGTTTGGACACTTCAATCGGCGGCGGCTTATTGTGGTGCACCAGCTCGTTGCGAACGAACCAACATCGCCACAAAGTCATCATGAGCTCCATCCTCTCCATATCCGGCAGATCGCAAAGGGCTTGGGCAAGCCACTCCGTTCCCGTCCGGCGGAATGATGCGACATCCGGGATTCGCCATTGGTCCGCCATGGTTTGCCAGAGCGCCACCGCCAGCGGGCACCTGCAAAAAGCATGGAACATGTCCTCCGGCTCCAAAGCACAGAGAGGGCACTTGTCAGACACTTCCAGACCTCGACGACGCTTGTTAACCCAAGTGGGAAGACAATCCGTGAGTAGCCGCCAAGTGAAGATTCGAACCTTAGGAGGAGCAGGGCACCTCCAAATAAAAGCCCAGACAGCTCGTCGCCCGTCCGGTGGGGGCTATGCTCGAAAGAATAATAGTGTATCATCTGCAAACATAAGATGTGAAATCCCAAGAGCTCGTGGGCAGACCCTTAGAGGTGTAATTCTCCTAGAGACAACACCCTGCTTCAAGAGCGCTGCCAAACCATCCACCACAAAAGGAATAAGAACGGTGAGAGAGGATCCCCTTGCCGTAGCCCACGCGACGGTGCAAATGAATCTCACAGGGCTCCATTGACATTGCAGCAGTAATGAACCGAGGTGACACAGGTCATGATCCATCTCACCCACCGATCCGCAAAACCCAGCCTTCTCATCATTTACTCCAAGAAAGTGCAATCTACCCGATCATACGCCTTAGAAAGGTCCACCTTATAAGCACAAAACGCTCGATCAGGGTCCTTCTCATGTTTAATATAGTGAGTACACTCAAAGGCAATAAAAGCATTATCTGTTATGAGTCTGCCAGTCACAAACGAGCTCTGCTCCTCGGAGATGATGTCCCCGAGTATAGGTCTCGAACGGTTGACCAAGCATTTTGATATGATCTTGTATATCACGTTACAGAGACTGATGGGCCGGAACTCTGATAAGCGTTGGGGGTTATCCACCTTTGGAATGAGCACAATGGTGGTGTTATTGACGCCCTCTGGCATCACCCCGAGCTGAAAAACTGCCTGACTGCCTCAATAATGTCATCTTTCATCATACCCCAATGCCGTTGGAAAAACCTCGCCGGAAAACCGTCCGGGCCTGGGGCCTTTAGAGGGCCCATTTGGAAAAGAGCATCACTAATTTCCTTGTCCGAGAAAGCTTCATATAACTTGGCATTCATCTCCTCCGTGATGACCGGCTCAAAAAGATTTACCACTGTATGAGGAGCTAAACCCGGGTCAGCTTCAAACAAGTTTTGAAAATAGCTCATGGCCATACCAATTTTATAATACAGGTAGGACCAACATTAGACCAATTGGTTTCGAAGCAGCCACATTTTTTTCAACAATCATAGGACTGAGAATCAATATTCAGAGGATGTAATGTAACATAATGGCAAGAGAAGCACTTACAAGGAATCTGGTGAACATCTTGGAGATCATACCAATGCAGTCGCTCCTCTGCTTCAGTAACCTACGGTGAACATCTTCGAGATGGACCGCCACTAGGCCCAAAGCGAAACTTTGGTTTCTTTCACGATGCATCATATTCCCAAAAGTAGGCTGGATAGTACTAGTTTAGGATAGGTCCTACTAGTTGGTTAGCTTTCTACATAGTCTTGCTTGTGTATATATCCGTGCACAGGGCTGTAGTATTTATAACGCCGTGAGTTGAGGCAAAAGAAAAAAGAATTAATGAAAACGTGAGTTGAGGAAAAAGAAAAAAGAATTAATGAAAACAAAGGGCTCGATGCGGGTCCTTCGCTATAATTTTTTTATGTGCATGTGTTTGTCTACTCTGATGTGATCAATTTGTGGTTGAAGTTCCAACAGCCAGAACATAACATACAAGAGCACGTGACGTCATGCCAATTTTGATGTTTTTTTTCTAATAATAACAACATTCCTAATATGAAAAAAGACGAAGCAAACTCACACAGATTTAGGATTGCACAATTTCGATTATACCAGTATTCAGTTCAGATCAGGGTTTTTTTTCTCGGAGCGAAATTTCAGTAACAGACCGAAATCAGAAATTTTGGTGGTCCCCAGAAAACTTTCTCACCGAACGAAAATTTTGAAATTATTTAATTTAAACGACAGAATCTCTATCAACTAAGCTTCGTATACACACTTCTTCAGAGTGAAGAACTTAGCTCAGTGGTAGGGTGCATCGCCTGCCATCATCAGGTCGCAATTTTGAGTTTATGTATCCTTGTCAATTTTCATGATGTTTGTGTTGATTTGAATGCTTAAATTGATGCATTTTGTTTCCCAATTGTGGAGAAAAAAAGAGAGCATCATGGACCACTACTCAATTAGACCTGCTTGTTTCCGTGATGAAAGAGTATGCAGATGTTGCTAAATTTTGTGGTCAAAATGGATGAACGAAAGAAGGATGGAGTTGCATGGCTACACGCTTGAATAATCAGTTTCCGAGAGCTCATTTTATTGTTTCTCAACTAAAATTAGAGGGCGGTGGTTGAAGAGTGGATTTGGTTTTGATCCTATTACAAAAATGCCAACAACCATTGATTAAAAATGGGATGAATTGAGTAAAGAACAACAGAAGTGGACATACAAAGCATTCCCTTACTATGATGATTTGCATGCAAGCTATGATGGTACGTTCGTTTCACATGTAATGAATTTTGCTTATGATCTTGCAAGATTGTAGTTTACAATCTATTCCTCTACACCCAGGTAAAACATCGGAGGGGGGAGGGTTGTAAGCGGACAACTAATCTTGTTGAAGAGAAGTTTCGTTCGGCTACAAATTTACCACGAGGGAAAACCTTCACGGAGCAAGTTCAAAATGCCGCTGGGCTTAATTTGCCTAGTCCAACATTACCAGCTCCAAGCTTTGAAGATCAACATTATGAGTGGAATAAAGGCATATATGATGTCGATGTTGAAGTATTTTCTGTTGACAACACAGAACATATGGAAAATAATAGTAACCAATTTCCCATGGAAGACAAGAACACACACTTCCAAACCAACCACCTATAAAAACTTCTAGGGCTTCTAGAGGCAATGATTAAGGTAAGGCTAGAGAGGCAAAGACACAGTGATTGAAGGTCTAGTTGCTATTAGAAAAGAAGAACATAAAACCTATGTGGATGTAAAGACCAAGCAAATTGAGAGCTTTAGAGAAGTGAAAATGGCGCAGATGGATCGAAAAAAGAGATCCTAACAATGATTCTTATTGCATTGTCAAACTTAAGACCATATATATCTCTCAGAAAGTGAACATCTCAAGATGATCGAGTATCTGAAAGAACAAAGAATTGACCCTAAAATCTTCATGACAGTGGAGCATGATGTTGTTCTCAAGATCTTCAAGAAAGTGCTTGGTCGTCAAATTTAAAGCAACAATACGTTCAAGTTATTTTAGTATGAACAAGAAAAATCTTGGATACTCTACTATTGGTTTATTGGTTCATATTACTTTTTTTGTTAAGAAGATATCAATGTGTGTTTTACCATGAATTAAAAGAGGAACACGAATGTATCTCCATATACATTTGTTTTAGCACTAAACTTGGTTTTAAGGGTGCTCTGATTCCTTTGATAAAAAGTACAATCCTTCAATTTTTGTTCTTCTACCCAAGTTATTTGTGCACCCGTCTTGTAGGTGGTAATATATATGTGTTGTATAGTGCAACAATTTGTTTGGTGGGCGTTGTGCATTTGATCAGTTGTTCAGAAGAAAATTGCATGGTAGAGGACACAAACACTCATTTGCTGCACAAGTTGATAGTTGCATTTTATATTGCATATCTACTCATAGAACCGAATAGTGCATTATTAATGAATGAGAAAGCTACTACATTGTTTTGATATAAGGATTCTAATGATCATAAAAGTTTTATTATTGCTTCAACAATTGCACAATTCATGTTCTATTTCTTCTAGCGCACTCCTGCAGGTACCCACAACAGTCTTTCCACATTGATTCGGCAATTTGATCCCTTTTTGAATGATCCAACTGCAGGTACGCTGCTCATTGAGTTGCCAATTAATCTCGATGTGTATCGTACTTTCAGTTGGGTCATTGAAAAAGTTGGAAATACCTATTTGGTTTCACAAACATTGATATATTTTTGCACAAACTCGATCAAACTTTGAGATAGTTTGACCCTCCAGTAAAGTTGGAAGTAGACTCTTTGAAGGGCGGAGGGAGTAAGTGACCTGGATTGAGACAGACAAACACCTAATCAGTGTGGGTTTGCCACAGATGAAAGGGTTAGGAAATTGCTTAACAACTCGATACAGAAAATCGCAGATTCCCGCTGCACTTCAGACATACTTCTGCTACTACCATTACTACTATACAACACTCACAGCCCTAGTGCACTACTGAATGAAGTTTAAAAAGAAAATCGCACTGCACTTTAAACAAGATAGATTGTGCATACTGGTAGAGCAAGACCAAAATAATCTTATATGTACATGTTCTCCATAGTGGCCTGGATTTCCTCGCAATGGTGGGTGTGTCTGCACCACTGTAGATCTGGATCGGTTCTCGATCAGGATCCAGCGGGTTGTGGACGGCCCGAGCGGCAGTCAGGACAACTCCCCTGCTGCGCGGCTGCGATTGGAGCCTCCCTGACCGGCGGTGTGGCGGTTGCGGCCATATGGATTGCTTCAATGGCCGCGGATCTGGTGTACTATCCAGATCCGTCTCGGTACAGCCTTGGCCAGCCAGTGGCGCGAGAAGGATCGATGAGGTGCGGCTGGAGGCTCCCTACCAGCGTGCAGACGGAGGTCCTCGTACCCACGGCGAGGCTCCCTTCGGTTCCACCCAGCTGCGAGTTCCGGGAGACGCGACCTCTGGTTAAAATCGCATCGACTTCGGTCATGGCGGACGATGGCGGCATCTATGACGTCAATCCCTTCTCGAGGCATCATTGTTGCAGGTCATGGCACCCCACTCGCGATGCTCCGGGGGAAACCCTAGATCTGTATCTATCGGATCAGACGATGATGGCACCTTCGATGTCCTTGTCCCTCCTGGGGCATCGTTTTGGAGCAAATGCTGGTTGGACGGGACAAGTTGAGGAGCGGTGTCACATACACCGCATGGCTGATGATGGATCTTGGTGGCATGGCGCTGCGGAGGTTCGGTGACGGTGTGTTGACAGATACGTGCAGGAGGGTGGAACTGTCTGGCGTCGTGGTGGCATCGACGGTAGGTCAGACAAGGTCGATGCGTCAGTTCCTGCTCTGGAGATGGACCGGTGGAAGATGGCGGCGGCAGCCTACAAGTGCGCCGGACCGGTATGGGACTCAGTTCCGGTGTGTGGCTGGGCTGGGGCATCCGGCTATAGATGTTAGGGTTTGGTGCGATGTCCGTTTGGTATTCGGCCCGGATATTCGGCACACCTTCATCAAGGGGATAGAAGTAGCATCAGGTGTTTCCTAGATGGTGGCTTCAGGCTGACGGTTGCATTGCTTTGTATGGTCTTTGTGAATAACTAATAAAATGGTTGCCTGCATTATCCAGATGCATAGGCCGGGAGTCTATCCTCCTTTTCAAAAAAAAATATGTACCTGTTCTCATCTAACTGTTTGTGATGAAGCAGGTGATGTCTGTTATCATTCGTGGATAGCACTGCAGATAGAACGGTAACATCTGAATTTGCTGACACTGATACTCCCTCCGTCCTGAATTAATTGCTCCAGTTTATTGTTACTTCTGTATTAAATAATGCCAGAAATGTGCTGTGTACATGTTGCGGCTTTGTCCAACTCTAAGGCTAGTTTATCTTTCATTTAGCTAGACTGGAAATAATACGAGGACTTTGGCCACGATCGCGTCCGTGGGATGGCACGGGAGTAACGAATCGTGCGCAAGATCTTCGGTTCCTATGAATGAAAGGAGAAAGCCGAAAAGGACGTAGGTGTTGAGCGCATCGCAAAAACCTGTCTCTCTGTGTGTTGCTATTCGTCAGTTTTCTGTCAGAGAGAGTTTTAGAGCTTGGCTCACAAATCCACGTGATTGTGTTATGTTTCAGGGCCTGAGATCCAACACAAAACCTAGCAATAACTTGCTCAAGAAAAAAATGACCAAGGATGGATGACTAAAGGAGGACCAAAGGAGTAAAAGAAAGATCAAATCAGAGACAGAAGTGCTATAAGGATCAAATCAGATAAGTACCTGCAGGCAGGATTCATCCCACGTACAAACTGGCAAAATTGTAGGGCATGTTAGTAGAAAACTTCAAGACATATATCGCAAAAGAATATATGATGAGCTGATCTAGCTCAGAAACCAAGTGAGCCTGCACCCGCATATGAAGTTTACCTAAACTGAACAAGACAAGATATCCTGGTCATATTAGATATGCACGGCCAGTTTCCATGGAATGGAAGGCGTCCTATTACACAGACAAACAAAATTCTTATTATACTTAGTGGATCCTGAGGCATAATGATACATACCAAAAAATTAAACTTTGGTTCGAGCTTTAAATACAGTCCAGAGAACAACAGCAACACCGACTGGTACTATCTATCAATAAAGAAACAAGCATATTACAGAGACTGAAAGCACACTTCACTATGCGCCGCACAAACCTTGCTACCGGCCAGCTAAAACCATGCAATTAATTGGAAAGTACAAGAAATATAGCACCAAGGAGAAATCATAGAGGTTATCTTAGCATCTTAACAAGATACGAAGCTCACATCGATCTCGGCAAAAAAGTTCTGAAGCAAGGAAAGAGAGGAGCTTCAAAGTTAGTGGTGGGTGCTGCATGAAGTGCGGTGGGAAGCAGAGCTTCAGACTCTGCTTTTGCCACTCTGCTTTTGCATGAAGTGCAGTGGGATGCAGAGCGAATGGTAGTATGGAAGTGAGTAGTGCACTTAATGTAGAATAGTGCACTTAGTCACTTCCATACTACCATTCCTGAACTCTGCTTCAGAGTTAGCGGTTGGGATGCTGTAATACAAAATTGACAAACAGTATGTAGTCATGCCAAACATCATACTTGAGGCGGCTTCCACGTGATTGTATATACCACCTCATCGGATCACGTCACCCTGGAAGCTGTGTTGAAGGAAATTACTCCCTCCATCCCATAATATAAGAATGTTTTTCAAACTAACATAGCTTGAAAAACCTTCTTACTTATATTATGGGACGGAGGGGGTACTTTCCTTATTGAAAACATAATATCTGGCAAGTAAATTAAGAGGTTGAAATATCTGAATGCAGAGGGGTTAGTGTAAAGTAAATAAAGAGGCTACAAGACCTTTCAGATGGAGATGGTGCATACTTCAAACACTACTTCAAGCAACATTCTCTCAAGCAACACTAGGCTAAGAAGCATTCTTCAATCGACACTTGCATTTCCTCCACCTCGGCTCCCACATCATCATTTGAATGGTTCACGCAGGAAGTAAGTACATCGATATCCTTATAGCTCGTAAAAGAGAGATGTTTAAAATATAAACAATAGAAGATATTTCTCGCCAGCAAAGGAAAAATGATTTTAACAGTAATATGCAGTTCCAATGCTGAATAATCTAATCGATACATAAACAAAGATGGGGATTAGTATGGCTGCGTTTCTGCAATGCACTATCTGTGGCAATAATCACAAAAATATATGTACCTCTGACCACTCTTCTATTAGAGAGGATTCACACGTATAGTGTCCTTACATAATTCCATCCATAAAGAAGTGAGATACAAAGTAATGCTACTGAAAGGACAACTTGTACAGCCACTTATTCTTGTTTTCTAGTACTTCTCAGTCGTGACATATACTAACTCGTGAATCTTCAAGCTAGCTACTCAAATTCTTTCATTGTGCACTACTAGATTTTCAAGCTGTGGAGGTACGTAGGAAGAACTCCTTGGAGGTATCACTGGACAAATGACCAATCTGCTGTAGCTTGCTAAGTCCTGTCATTGTCAACTTAATATTTTTGAGCCATACTAGCTAATTTCCAAGAGAGGGGAGACGTTCCCAACTTAATTAAGCAGTAACTCAACCTCAACTCAAGTGACACCAGGCTTTTTATACAGAGGTCCTCAATCAGAAATGGAAGGTTGACGCCGGTGTAACCTGAAATTTCCAATTTCCTAACATTACAATGTGGCTCAAGGTGGTCAAGAACTAACTCGTCAATATTGTCTGGATCAGCAGAAGAAGACCAACTAAGAGACAAAGAATTGAGAGAAATAATTTCATTCAATTTGACATCCTTAGCTACTTCGGGATTCTTCTCAAGCCTGCTTACTTGTAGCGTGCGGAGAATTTTTAAGCTCTTGACTGCACTTAATTTGTTACCTATGCTTTCTTCTACCCGGTAGTTATTTAACTCCTCAAGACGAGTGAGTATCTTTTTTTTTGAAAAATCACCGGGGGGGAGCTCCCCACCTGAATATATTTCTCAATTTTGTAACCCATCGTCAGACTGGTTACAAAGGGAAATTACATAAGCACGTGTAATCGTGATAAGAGGTAGGAACGCCACGAGGAGGCGGCCTGCTTGTGCACCGGTTTCTTCATCCGGTGCGTCCATAGCATGAGGTCATCAACAATTCGCCTGAGGGTGAGGATACTGTGATGATTTTGCTGCTTGAAGGTCATAACATTTCTGGAATCCCAGATCTTCCACAGAATAATGAGGAGGACGGAGTGCCAGATTACCGCATCCACCTGTGTAGGTAGACGGCAGTCCCAGAGGTCGTCGATGTTACTCGAAGGAGAGAGCCCTATCCGTTGCCAAATACGCCGTGCAAGCGGACAGTCAAGGAATATGTGTGAGCTGGTTTCACCATCATACCCGCAGCGCGGGCATAGTGAGTCGGTGACGATATGCTTGCGTTGAAGGTTGCTTTTGGAGTTGATTCGATCATGAAACAGGAGCCATGCAAAGATCTTCACGTGATTTGGAACGCATGAAGACCAGATGGCCACGACATGCACGTCGTTGTTGTCGTCGTCGCCCATGGTTAGGCATATGCTGCCCTCGTGGAGAAGCGCGGGCCATCATTGAGATAGCGCTCATCTGGTCATGTCGACAGCTAGAAATCCTGCAGGAGAGACAACAAAGAGCACAACTCGGTAGCAGCATTAGATGTTAGGCGGTTCCGTAGGATTGTTTCCAAACCGTGGTTCAGAACAGCAGCCACACGACCGAGTGGTATAGTGGTGTGTGAGTAGAGGCAGGGGAATAGATTAGCAAGGGGTTGGTGGTGTAGCCAAGCGTCAAGCCAGAAATAGGTATTAGTGTCGGAGTTTGTGAGTACAAATGAGATGGCATGGAGTGCTGGCAGTTGTTCATTTATTGTTCGGCAAATGAAGGAGTGGCTATTTTGTGGAGCAATGAGAGCATTTGGGTGTTGCAAGGCAATCCAGTCCAACCAAGGTGTTTTTTCGGTAAGAGTGCTTTTACAGCAAATTTCATAAATAGGCAGTTGTTCTGCTGATGTAGGTTTTTTAGACCTAGACCACCATTCTTTTTTGGTTTACACACATTTTTCCAGGCAACTAAGCATTGCGCACTAGTGCAAGTTTCCTCTGCAGCCCAAAAAAAGGCTCGCCGAATAGAGTCTAGGATTTTAAGAACAATTTTGGGGATGGAGAAGGCTGACATAAAATAGACCAAGATGGAGTCGAGGACAGCCGATAGTAGGATGAGTTTATCCCCTTTTGAGGAATTTTTGCACGCCAACCCGTCAAGAATTTGTGGCAGCGTTCAATGATAGGTAGGAAGGCGTTTGAAGGTAGTCGTGTGGGTGTTAGGGGTAGGCCTAGGTAGATCTGCGGGAAGGTTGAGGTCGGGCATTGCAAGGTGGAGGCTATGGAGGCCGCCATGGCAGAGCTGATGTGCATGGGTACGAGTGTTGTTTTTGTGAAGTTGATAGCGAGGCCGGTTGCCATGGCGACATCGTGTAGGATGTTTTTTAATTGTTGAGCGGCGTCATTGGATGCCTTGACAATGATTAGGGTGTCGTCGGCATATTGTAGAACGTTTGGCGGAAGATGTGAGAACAGAGGGTGACTAAGGTGTAGGAGGTCGCAGTCTTTCTGGATCATCTGTTGTAGGAGATCAGCAACGATGATGAAAAGGTAAGGAGAAATAGGATCTCCTTGTCTGAGCCCGTTTTTGCAATTTATCCAGTTTCCGGGGATCCCGTTGAGCATAACGGCAGTTTTTCCGGTTAATAGGAGGTCATGGACCCAGGCTGAGAATTTTGGCGGGAAACTGCGGCAGCGTAGAATGGATGTAAGGGAGTCTCAAGAGAGGGAGTCGAAGGCTTTGCTAAAGTCTAGTTTAATGACCATGGTTGGGACTTTTCTGGTATGACAGGCACCTATATATGAGGTCTGCAGCGAAGATAAAATTTTCAGCTATGCTACCCAGGGATGAAACCAGTTTGGTTGCTATGAACAAGCAGTGGGATCATTGGTTTTAATCTGTTGGTGAGCACTTTTGCGACGGCTTTGATGGGACAGTTTTGAAGGGAGATCGGGCGGTAGGCGTCGGGTGTGTTGGCATGTTCTTTTTTGGGTAGTAGAACGAGGTGGGCTCTGTTAAGGCATTCTGTTTGAGCAGTATGGTTTTTAGAAATCTGCCATGAAGGAGTTAATAGTAGCCTTGACCAAGTGCCAGTATTTTCGATAGAACAGCGGGCCGAAGCCATCAGGTCCAGGGCTAGCGAGAGGGTTCATTTGGAGGAACGCATCTTTTATTTCTTCACGTGTGAAGGGGGAGTCAAGTGAACTAAGTTGGGGTAACGTTTGGGGATAGTAATTTTGAAGTTGGAATGACCAAGAAGTGTGTGGTGCGGAACCGATAATTGCCGTGAAATGATCTTTCAGTATGGTTGCTTTTTGAGCGTGAGAGTGGAATTCATTCCCATCAGCTAGTAGGGACGTTATAGTATTCTTGCGCAGACGCTGGGATGCGGCAGCATGAAAGTACTGTGTGTTTTCCTCTCCATCAATTGCAGCACGTACTTTGCCTCGTTATTTCCAAACGGCCATTTTTCGGCAATAGCTGAGTGTAGTGTATCGGAGACAGCCGAACGCATCATTTTTTCGGCGTTGGAGAGGGTTTGAGCCTCCTCTTTTAGATCAATGAGATTGATGATTTGTTTTGCAGCAACCTCGCGATGGTGTGCTGGTGATCGTTTGGAGGCCCATTTTTTGAGGGCGCATCTTGTTGTTTTTAGATTTTTTGCAAGGGCAGCGGCAGAAGATAGTGGTTGGGGCGCGTGTTGATTTGGTGCCCAACATTTTTGTATTATTTGCTGGCAAGCAGTGGATAGAGTCCAAGCTGATTCAAATCTAAAGTGGCGCGGTTTTGGGACAGTTGTTTGGATATTTAGGATTAGTGGGACGTGATCAGATGTGATGCGTGGTAGAGATGACAGAGTTGTATTGAGGAAGCAATTATTCCAGGCCAGATTGAAGAAAGCACGGTCAAGCCGTTCTAGGGTTGGTGAAGCTCGTTTATTGGTGCAGGTAAAGCGTCTATCTAGTAGGGGTAGTTCGATTAGTGCTAGGTCGTTGATCTAGTGGGAAAAAACGTACCAAGTTGAAATCTCCTACAATCAGCCAAGGAATTTGGTCATCTTCCTTGATTAGTTTGAGCTCATCTAGGACGGCCTGTTTGAGGTAGCGATGTGAACGCGCATAGATGTTTGTGATGACAAAGCGAAGGGGGTGAGCGAGTGACATGATTTTGATGGATGTGGCGTACTGATGATGAGAGTATGAGATTAGAGAGAAGAAGTTTTTGTTAAAGGCGGAAACCATTCTGCCGGCCGAGCCGTCCGCAGGTAGGAAAATTCTTTGGTCTAGAGATCGTGGCAGGAAGGAGTTGAATTTTTGGTTGTTAATGTCGTTTAACTTTGACTCTTGTAAGAGGGCACGATGAGGGTTGATACTGATTAGTTCGGAAAGGATACCAACACATTTAGATTCATCGCCTAGTCCTCTTACATTCCACGAACAGATGGATAGAGTAGTACTACTCATGGAAAACACAATGGGCACCTAGACGTAACAGATTACAACTAGCTAGGAGATACATGCAAAATACTAGCAGATAGGTGGAGCAAAACAGGAAATTGCTCCTGGTACATGTGTGGTGGAATAAGTAGACGCTTTGTAGGGCCGCGATATGGACGGCCGGTCGCCGTCGGGACGCCACACCAAGTCCTCGTTGGTTTTGAGGAAGAGACATATTAGAATATTCATACGATACATATCGCAAGCGATCGAGGATCCCAAAATATAGCATTCTGCCTAAGAATGCCCCCTTCCCAAGAACCAATAGTGTTGCAGTAAAATACCATCAAGTGATATAGTTTAGTAACCGCGCACATCCCCTCTGGTGATATTTTTTGCAGCTTGAGATAGCGAAGGTGTTTCAGTTTGCCACATTTGACAGCGTGTTCTACTATATGATACAGTCACTGGCGGACCTCCCCGATGGGCAGGGTATGGCGCCTGCCATACCTTAATTTTGAGCAAAAAAAATTATATGTATGTATCGATACAGAGGCTGCCTTGTCCATCGATCGCTAATAGAAAAGGCTGCGTCGTCGTTCACTCGTTCTTATGGGCCAACGCGGCCAGTGGCCTGATGGGCCGAGACAGCCAGCCACCCACGAAACGACGAGTCACCGCTAGCCTGGCCAGGTTCGAGCGTAAGATTTTCTCTCGTCTCGACCACTACTCGACCTTTCGACACGACGCTACGCGGCAATCCTAGCGAGCAGCGGCGGCGGCGGCTGGCCAGGTCGCCAGGAGCCCAGGAGGCAGGAGCGGCGGCGGCGGTGACTGCCCAAGGCGGCGGCACCGCGGGAGCAAGTGACGGCGGCGCAAGCCAGGGCCTAGGCGCCTAGCAGCGGCGGCAGCAGCGGTCCGGTAGTCCGGCCACTTCTGACTCCGGCACACTTCCGTACAGATTGCAAGAAGATGGAAAAGAAAGGAAATGGAATGAAGGAAAGGGTAGGAGGTAATTTTTGAACTTTTCTGAATTTTTATAACAAATTTTAACAGTAGCTGTAGCTTGAAGCAGATTGTAGATTTGTAATGACCGAATGGATGATATTTTAACAGTAGCTTAAAGCGGATTTGTAACAAAATTTAACAGCAGCTTGAAGCCTTAAATTCAATGTGAATAAGCTTGCTAGACTCACATAAATTTATCATGAGGATTTCTCAGATTATGAACGTGACCATATAGTTGATAACCTAAAGCTATTCATTATCCATATGAGAAGAATTGAAGGCTTTAGAGCTTGTCATGATATTGCAAGCCTAGCTAAAAAGATGGTTGAACTTGAAAGCATGTTATGTTTCCCGCTGTTTATCGTCTCATTGAGTTGGCATTGCTACTTCCGGTAGCGACGACAACAGTTAAAAGAGCCTTCTCATCAATGAAAATCATCAAGACTGAGTTGCGCAGCAAGATGTCTGATGGCTGGCTTAATGACTTGATGGTGTGTTACATTGAGGGAGAGATCTTCAAAAGTATTGATCTTGGTAAAATTAAGAAAGATTTTCAGAATGAGGGTAGGGCACTGCCATTGCCTGTGTCTACATTTTTATTGTATTTGGTTATTGGTTTGTAGTGAGCATTGTTAGTATGTATTGACTCCTTTGATTCGCATAAAAACAATTCTAGTGAGACTTCGCCTCACCTTAATTTTTTTTCGTGGTCCGCCTCTGGATACAGTCTTGAACAGAAGAGACGCAAAAACTTCAAGGTTTCAACAACTCTTTCAAGTGCACAAACTACATTGTGAGTCTCATACATACTTTCATCAATGATAATAGTATGCAGATACTTACATTTAGATATTTTCCTGACAGTAGCTGTCAATATTATCATACTTATATCAATCATAATAGTACGCTCTCAGTCGCCACCACTTGACGCACTCTGGGCGCTCCCTTCGGATTTTATTTTTATTTTTTTGCACACGTTTCCAGCTTTTTAGATGGTTTTTCTTAGGATTTTTTTTGTTTTTCAGTTTTCCATTGGTCTTTCTTAACTTTTTAACAAAAAATTATGCGTGAAAAAACACGTTTTCTTTTTCTACTTCCGCGAGACACACGGCCATGCCTCTAGAAAACAGATAAAAAATGTGTTTTCTCTTTCTTTCTTTTTTCATGAGAGGCACAGTTTTGCTACTGCAAGAGATACGACCGTGCCTTTGGAAAAAGGACAAAATATGTTTTCTCTTTTTTTCCTTCCGTGGGAGTCACGGTTTTGCTTCAGCAAGAGGCACGGTTTTGCTTCGGCGAGAGGCACGGCCGTGTCACTCGGAAATGAAAAAAACGTGTTTTATCTTTTCCTTTTTTTCTTTCATGAGAGACACGATTTTGCTTCTGCGAGAGGCACGGCCATGTCTCTCGGAAACCAAAAAAAACATGATTTTCTCTTTTTCTTTTCCTTATGCTGGAGGCACAGTTTTACTTTCGCGAGAGGCATACTCGGAAACGGCTTTCGAAAAGGGAAAAAATGTGCTCTCGGTTATGTGTTTTCATCCAGCTTTTTTGTAAGGTTTTTTTCCTGAAGAAAATAGTTCATCAAAACCTTCAACACAGGGCCTAGTTTTGAAGATCTCGACGCAAGAAATCCAATGATGAAAATAGTTAGATATTTGATCGCACAGTTTAAGAGATAAAATATTTTTTTAAAACGAATCTAGAAAAAAACTCACAGGTTACAATAAGTGGCGCACATGACGCGTGCAACTTGTCACACCCTTAGGGTGGAAGTGATCTTTGGAAGGAGTGCTCCTCAAGTAGTGGGAATGTATCCGGTGCACCCGCACTTGTGGTGCTACCGGTGCACCGGATGCCATAGAATATATTTTTAAATCTGAAAAAAATTCTAGCATCTTAACACAACATCAGCGTATCATGTCACAAAATTTCGTATAAAATTTTGAAATATTTTTTGAGATACAAAAATGACAAATGTGATATGAGTGTGATAATGGGCCAAATCTAAAGCCCAAGTTATGTTATGTACTATTCACTGTTGAATTTGTTATTTTTGTTTTTTGAATTATGTTTTGAATTTTGACTTGAAATTTTGTGACAACCTACATTGATGTTGTGTGAGTATACTAATTTCTTTTTAGAATTTTTTAAACAATTTAAAAGCATAATGTGAGTTCAGTGCACCGGTAGCACCATAAGCTCCGGTACATCAGATATTTTCCCCTCAATTAGTGATTTTGGCCAAGGGGGCGAGCCTATGTCTCGCATACAGCGAAGACATATGGCTGCCGCTTGAAGCGAGCGGCAGAGGGGGTAGGCCCGGGGAAGGGGGGCCAAAAAGGCTGTTTTTTCTTTTAGAATTTTTTAAACAATTTAAAAGCATAATGTGAGTTCAGTGCACCGGTAGCACCATAAGCTCCGGTACATCAGATATTTTCCCCTCAATTAGTGATTTTGGAGGGGGGGGGGACCCTATGTCTCGCATACAGCGAAGACATATGGCTGCCGCTTGAAGCGAGCGGCAGATGGGCTAGCCCAGTGAATGGAGGCCAAAAGCGCTTGTTTTTTCAAAGTTTCTTTTTCATATTTTTTTTGTTTTCTTATTCTGATTTCTTTCTTAATTTTTATTATGTAAATGTTTTACATATTTTTCTAAAATAATGTTAATCATGCATTTGAAAATGTCAAATGTGTATATATAAAATGTTTCTGATGTATACACAAATGTAAAATGTGTATGGAATAAACTAAACATAAAAAATATAATTTTTCAAAAATGTTATTCATGTATTTGAAAAATGTTCATTTATATAAAAAAAATTGATGTATACAAAAAATATAGAATGCGTATGAGAAGTAGATTACATGCTTTTAAAAAATGTTAATCATGCATTACAAAAATGCTAAACATGCATACATAAAATGGTAAGATGTACAGAAAAATGTATCAGACATATAAGAAAAATGTAAGATGTGTACGAAAAAAAACATAGACACATATAGTTGAAAAAATATTATTCATATATTTGAGAAACTTTAAACATCTGTTAAAAATGTTTTAGATGTATACCAAAAAAGCATAATGTGTATAAAAACAATAGACATCAAAACATTTTTTTGAAAAAAGTTCATCATGTATTTAAACGGTAAACATGCAGTAATAAAAATTCATGACATATACGAAAAAATGTAGAATGAAAACCAAAAAAGAAAACGAAGAACCAATAAAAGCCGAAAAGGAAACAAAGAAGACCAATGAAAAAATAAAATCACAGAAACAAGTGCAAAAAATAGAAAGCAATGAAAACTGAGAAACAAACTGAGAAAACCAATGAAAACAAAGAAATAAACAAAGAAACTTGAAGAGAAAGAAAAGGAAAATCAATGAAAACCAAGAAAGAAACCAAAGAAAAACGAAGAAAAAATACAAAAATAAGTATAATGACAAAAAATAAAACCAAATAAAAAAACAAAAGGAAAAAAATAAACTCATCAGCGCACAGATTGACGAACAAACAACCAAGTAACACGCTATTCGGACGGCTCATATGCGGGCATGCTGCGGGGAAGCTTCAGCCGAGGGGCGCTATCATCTCGCTACAAGCGAGATATAGCTCCCGCAGCGCCCAGTGGACTACACATTGGTTTCCTAGTTCCTCGATCAATCAGTGTTCTTCACCTAAAGAAACAACACACTCGACTCGCGTTCGAATTGTTTTGGGACGGTAGTTGCCTAGTTGCTCAAGCCGTCACATATCCAAGATTTTCAAGATAGTTGCTTTTTCAAAATAAATGTACATTCTTTTAGCATTTATAATTGATACACTTCTAACTATTGTACAGAACAACTCATATTGAAGCTTTATAATTTCCTCGAGAGAACAGTTATATTTTTAAAAACACAGTACAAGCGCAGATTCTCACATACACGCAAATACACTCAACCTTATGAACACAGTACCAAGTCTAGAACTTGAACCGTGGTGAATGGGAGATTGAGGAGGAAGCATGCTGAGGATAAATGGACCGTATAGATTTCAGCTTACAAAAAGTGAGATTTTGTTCATATTTCATTCTTCACAACTAGATGGACGTTATACACAGTTAAACACTAGATGGACCATACAAGTACACGCAGGTAAATTGTTCATGATGATTAATCTAATAGTTCTTCAAAATACTACGAAACGCCAGAATCGTACTCACAACGCCAAAATACTACAAAATAAATCGTACTCACAAAGTACTATGTTTCATCTAAGGAAATGGAAAAAAAAAGAATAACTGTCTTATTGCTCTCAATGTTCGTACCATTGGCTTAGGTTGTAGTAGCACAAAATCAAGCAAGTAGAAAATTACAAAAGTTGCCACTCACAATTGAACAAAATTGAGCACAAAAAGGCCCCCTTCACTAGGCCTAGACACTACCCCAACTATCAGCTAGAATTAGTGATCCAACCCAAGAAGAGAACTCCATGTCATCGAACACCAGACGCAAGTCTACAACTGGCAACTTAACATCTCGCCAGAAGTTCACGACTGAGAAACAAAATCAGGTCCAGAAGCAGTAAAAAACGAGAAACACATATGCAATCGTACGCTGAAGCAGGTGCCCCTGTTCGGAACCATGCGCCTCCCTCGAGACCTGCTCGAACCGCTTTGCTCTCAACATTAGTAGATCTTTGGTTCACTCATTTCAGTGCAACAACGACCGGTTTCGGAACCGTGAAAGTATCTGGCCGGTTTTAGAACAGCGATACTATCCGCTACCCTGATCTTGTGGTTGGTTCTTTCCCAATGTCTCTTATTCCTGCACATCGTCAACGGCATATACCGTTTCGGTTTTCAGTCTATTCTTTCTTATGCTTGTGTAGATTGCCATCACCATTCGCTATACGAAAACATTAAAAACGAAGAGTTTCTACTACCGAAGTGTAAAATATGGAAAAATGAATTGGTGGAGTTTGTTGCTTGCTTTGAGGAAGATGGTTTGTTTATATAGAAAGTAAAAGCTGTATCTACGTACAAATGAAGTTTACGTTGGTGGCCCATTTATTTGTCGTAACTTTATTATCCACGTTGAATGACTTGGAACACATTTGGTTGCCTCAGGGCCGGCCCTGGGGGTATGGCGGAGGGGCAATGGCCCAGGGCCCAGGCTGGGAGGGGGCCCATGATTAGAATACATATCTTATACAACCCAGCAAAAAATACATAAGAAAAAACTATACAAGAGAAACGAAAGGACACAATAGTTATGGGCTAGACCCATAGCTAGGTGCCCTAGGTAGCGATCGCGAAGCGTCACGCCAGCCACACGGCCGCTCGCTTCGCTTGTGTGAAACAAATCAATCTAAGATCTGGTCCTGTGCCTTCGTCCCTCGTCGGTTCGTCTTCGTGACTTCATCCTCTCGTCGACCGCCGCTGGTTGTCGTCGCTGCGCGCGCTGCTCAGCCATCCGACGTCCGGCAAGACGGCAATACAGTACGTATCCATCCATGTATCATATTCCTGTTCCATCCCCCGATTCCATCCAAAGCTAAACTTCAGCAGTTTCTTTGATTCTTTAGTACGTATTCAACTATTCATCCCTGATCCATCCTAATTTTCTGTCATGCTGTGTACTCCCTCCGTTCCAAATTTGGACTAGACCAAATTTGGAACGGAGGGAATACATGTCTAGGTTTCAATCATCTGATGTATAGATTTCTAATTCTTTGTATTCTATTTTCTTCATTATTTTAGGACATTAGCCTGCCATCTTACCTAAGAAAAAGCATTTGCCAGGTGCTGAAAAAATAAGAAAAAGGAAAAAAAAGTGATCTAAAACATAGGGGCCCATATCGTTGAGTTCGCCTAGGGCCTCCCAAAACACAGGGCCGGCCCTGGGTTGCCTCCACGGTGCTCATTGAGTGGCACACGCTAATTTGCTTGTTTTGAAAAGGAAAAGTGGGCATGTTTATAGGATTGTAGTTGTTTACTTCAAAATACTCTGGATATTATTATTTTTTGCAGGGTAAATACTCTTGATGTTTAATTCTATTGGTAACACTTACATACACAGGGGATACACAAGGAGACCATGTGAATTTATATATTTTTTAAAGGAGGATAACCCTCGGCCTCTGCATCAGGACGATGCATGCAGCCATATATTATTAATAGTGCAAAATCCAGCAGCTGAACGCCATCGACTCGGAAATAAAGCGAAAAACAAACCCTGGGGCCTTATATCTTGCGACAGTACCTCGCCCAGATAGCCACTAATCCCTATGATACAAGACACGTCACAAACAAAAAATATACTCCTAGGTTGCGCCTTCAAGAAGGGATCGCCACACGTGCACCGATGATGGCGAGTCCACCACAAGATTGAACTCCGGATTCTCATCCCCAAAGCCAAGCTTCAATCCACTATGTTCAGCAAGGACACGACACAGGCGCGCGACGACATAGTCTGATCAGAGACTCGTCGTTGAAGCCGTCTGTACCATCCGTCCTTATCTGTCTACTGACACCTCGATAGCCGAAAACCTCTTGAGGAGACAACGGAAGACAAAGACGTCCCATACCGCCTACCTCCCGCTACTGTCGCACCACCTTGGATCTGACAGGAACTGGCTAAACATGACACCTCCATCAGAGCCACCGTGCATCACCTGCCAGTAGTAGGCATGACTTGACGTCTCCATATAAGACGCCATGCGTAGCATCGGCCGGTAGCACATCCACCGGTGGCTTCAACTGCCGTCGACAGGCACCGCCCGACAACTCCGAAAGAGGCACATGTATAACCTAACGAGCCGCATTGAACCCGGTCTGTTGATGGAAGGGACGCCCCATACCGCCACCAGCCTCAGAAGGCCCCACCTCGAGATCCAGACTCTGAATCGCCCACACAATCCCGAAGTCCGCCGCCGTTGATGAAAAGGGTCCGCCACCCCGATTATGGGCTCTACAAGGAGCACCCACCATCGCGCCAGCGGTTGTCGTTGCCCATACAACAACAACCGCCGCCGCGATCCCGCATCAAGCGCCGTCGACGCCGGAGGAAGCTCCGACCTCCACTCGCATCCTGCGACGTCCCTGGGTGCAGGATCCCAAGATCCGCCGCCACAAGAACCCACCATCTGGCCCGTCATCCCCGGCGGAGGGGACACCGCCACCGCCATGTTTGGATTCAGGCCGGAGTCGCCACCGCCTCTGCCAAGACCGGATCAAGGCCGGCCGCCACTGCCGCCACCAGCGGCCACGCACAAACACCTCCAGCAGGAGCCACCGCGCCGTCATGGATCGAGGAACAGGCCGCACCTCCACGGATCTGGCGCCCTGGCCGCCTTACAGCCCGAGAAGGAGGAGCGGCCTCCGCCGCTGCCGTCAAACGCACAAAAGAGAAACCGAATGCGGGTCTATGTAGAGGATCCAGAATCACAAGGTTTGGATTAGATCCGAACTCCAAAAGGCACCTGAGAACCAAAGTATTTTTCTCCTGAACAAAAAATGCCTTTCAACAATTACAGAAGTTCAAGGGGTCCCCACTCACAATTACACAGAACTAGCAAAAAAGGCCCTTCAACTAGATCTAGATATTACCCCAATTGGAGTATCAGCTATAAACACTATTGATCCAACCAAAGAAGAGAACTCTACCGTTAGCAGTTGCCTGACATCAGCCGCAAACCTACTTCAAAATGAGAAACACACACGCAATCCAAACTGAGAAACATCAGCCGCAACTGAGCATCTCCCCAGAGGTTCACGCGACGAGAAACAGAAGAAATTAGTCCAAAATGAGAAACACACATGCAATCCTACGCTGAAGTAAGTGCCATCCCTGTGCGGAACCATACACCTCCCTTAATAACACATGCTCGAATGGTTGTGTTCCCCACGGCAATAGATTATTCTGTCACTAATTTCTATGCAGCAACATGCTTGAGAACCACGAAAGTATCTGGCTGGTTTCAGAACTGAGAGTATATACTTCCCCATGTCTCTTATTCCTGCGCATTGTCTACAGCATACACCGTTTTGGTTTTCAGACTATTCTTTCATATGCTTGTGTGGATTTCCATCACCAATCACTATACCAAAATACTGAAAATGAGGAGTTTGTACTGCCGGGGTGTCAAATATGGATAAATGAGATGGTGGCTTTTGTTGTTTGCTTTGAGAAAGATGGGTTGTCGATATAGAAAGGGAAAGCACTATCTATTTGGTTGCACGAGGGCTCATTGAGCGGCACACCCTAGTTTGCCTGTTTTGATTAGGAAAAATAGGCATGTTTATAGGGTTGTAGAAGTTGTCTATTGGTAACACTTACATACACAGGGGATACAGAAGGAGACCATGTGAATTTATATGACCGACTAGAAGAGCATGGTAACCATTCAATGTTGTAATTGTGAGCTTCGGCTCACATGAATACTGCTAAATTATCCCGTGCTTCCTAAATACTCGACTGAATGTTGGTCCGTGGCCTTACGCGCAATTGTTACAAGTTTGAAGTTCCAAGTGTGTTTGATAATCCAAGAAGCATGCACTAACTTACATTACCCTCACTGGAGAAGAGTCATTTGTAGGCCAAGAAGCACATGTCTCCTCCATAAAGAGGAACCAAACACGAGTCCATCTAGAGAATCCAGAATCACATGGTTTGGATCAGATTCCAACTCCAAAAGGCGCCTGCAAACGAAAGTATTTTTCTTCTAAATGAACAATGGCTTTCAACAATTACAGAAGTTCAAGGAGTACCCACTCACAATTAAACAAAACTAGCAAAAAAAATGGTGCTTCAACTAGATCTAGACACTACCGCAACTGGAGTATTAGCTAGAAACATCATGGATCCAACCAAAGAGAACTACACAGTTAGCAGTTGTCAAACATCAGCCGCAAGCCAACTTCCAGCAACTTAGCATCTTCCAGAAGTCCATGAGATGAGAAAGAAAAGCATTTTCGAAAGCAGTCCAAAATGAGAAAATGAGCAGGTGGCAGGTGCCACCCGTGTGCGAAACCATACACCCCCCTTAACAGCTTCTCAAACGGCCTGTTTGAGAACCACGAACGTATCTGGCATGTTTCAGAACAGGCAAAGTATCCACTACCCTGGTATACAGACCTCGTGGTTGGTTTCCCCATGTCTCTTATTCCTGCGCACCGTCAATGGACATATACCCGTTTCGATTTTCAATCTATTCTTTCTTATGCTTTTGTGGATCGCCATCACCATTCGCTATACAAAAATACTAAAAATGAAGAGTTTGTACTGCTGAAATGTAAAATATGGATAAATGAGGTGGAGTTTGTTGTTTGCTTTGACCAAGATCGGTTGTCTATATAGTAAACGAAAGCACTATCTATGCAGTACAAATGAAGGTTGGTGGTCCATTTATGTGCCACAACTTTATTGTCCGTGTTGAATGACTTGGAACACATTTGGTTGCACGGGTGAATTTATATGACCGGCAAGGATAGCTGAGAATCCAATGTCGTAATGGTGAGCTCGATCGTGCTCACATGAACACTGCTAAAATGTACATATGTCCGGTGCTTCCTAAATACTCGAGTGAATGTTGGTCTCTGGCCTTATGCACAATCGTTGTCATTTTGAAGTTCCAAGGGTGTTTGATGGCCCAAGGAGGATGCATCATTTGTAGGGCAAGAAACGCATGTCTCCTCCACAGAAAGAAACCGAACGCGGGTCTATCTGTCAGCAGAATCCAGAATCGCAAGGTTTGGATCAGATCCCAACTCCAAAAGGCACCTGGGAACCAAAGTATATTTTTGATCAACAAGATTGCACGCCAAAGTATCAAACCAAAGACCTGAGCCAAAGCTATGCTTTGCTTTCTCCCTTGAGAATTGCCAAAGTTCCCAAGGCTACGCACATTCAGGTTATAAGAATCACAACCTCAATGGCAAGCTGCATACCGAAAACCTCATACCAGCACCAAGATGGCAATGGGAGGAGGATCACATTTGAACGGACACCGGGCGCCGAGGCTGTTCGGCAGGGAAAGGCCGGTCCATGCCGCCCTCGGTGGACGCGAAGGTGGCTAGCAAACTACTTACATTCTTGCAGAGATACGAGCCTAAGTTTTCTGATTTCTGAACTGATCATGCGTGTGTTGCGTTGCAGCCGCGGACATCATCCTGTGGAGGAGGCCGAAGGTGTCGGCGTCGATCCTCGGCGCGGCGACGGCGGCGTGGGGTCTGTTCGAGGTGGCGGAGTACCACTTCCTGACGCTGGCGTGCTACGCCGCCATGATCACCATGCTCACCTTCTTCATCTGGACCAACGCCTCCGCTTTCCTGAACCTGTACTGCACCAAACCCCATTTCTTCAGTCCCACGGTTTTGTTTCAGAATTAGCTTCAGGGCTGAATTGTGAACTGCACACAGGCCGGTTCCAAGGATCCCTGAGACAATCCTGTCGGAGAGGACGGCGAAGCAGGTGATCCTGGCCCTGCACAGGCGGCTCACCTGGTTCGTGCACCGGCTGTACGCCATCGCCTGCGGGGAGGACATCAAGAAGTTCATCATGGTAACCAACCCACCTCACAACAATCCTGATCTGATCTATGCCACAACTCTGAAGCCTGATAAACTCATACACACGCTACTGCAGACGGTGGTGTCTCTGTACATCGCGTCGGTCGTCGCGACCTGCTTCAGCTCCCTCACCCTGCTCTACCTCGGTAAGTATTCAGCAACCAACACTGCCGATTCTTGGCGCAATGGACCGAGTAGCTCATGATGTTTCCGTTGTAACAGTTGTGTTGTGCACGATGACGGTGCCGGCGCTGTACGAGCGGTACGAGCACGAGGTGGACCACCTGGTGGCTACGGGGGCGCGCGACGTCCGTACCCACTTCGCCAAGATGGACTCCGGCGTGCTCCGGAAGATCCCCAGAGGCAAAGGTGCCACCACCGCGCACGGCGCGGCGGCCAACAACGTGCACGGGTGGCATCGCTCGCACGTCAACTAAAAACCCAGCCAACAACATGTTACTGCAAATTAACCTGTAAAGTACTCCGGGCAGGATCGTTTCCTGTCGGAGAGAGCGAGCTGCAGACAGATGTAAATGTAAATGTAGGTTCAGAATAAGACCTGAACGGACCAAACTGAGTGCTGTGCAGCGTGCGAGCTGCAGATATGTATGTGAGCAGGTTCAGAATAAGGCCTGAATATAACAACAGGGGGCTTAGCTGCCATGGCCCATGGCAGCAGCAGCATCATCAGTGTAAAATCTTTGTAAGCGTGCGCTTTACGGTGGTGTGGTGTAAAAACTAAAAAGTACAGGCTCAGAATAAGACCTGAACGAACCCAGCTAACTACATGCTCATCAATCAGTACACGGTACAGAGACCGAGCCGCAGACAGATGTTCTATTTACTGGGTGGAACGAGATTCTCTGACTTAGATCGATCTACTGCCGAGGGAAGTAGTACGCGTTGCGCCGTCCGTTGGCGATCTGATGACTCGCTGTGAGGTGGGCTCTTTCCTTCTCTCTCGTTCACAGCCTGCGCTATCCTTCTCGCTCAGAAATAACGGCCCAGTCTGACTCTAGCGAGGGAAGCCAGGGAAAAAGGCGCGAGATGCCACAGAAAAAGGGCGCCAGCAGCAGCCAGGAGTACAAAACGGCGCCAAAGTTAATCGGAAGGTGATCCGGCGGCCGGCTGGGACTACTGCTCTGCTCGTCTCGTCAACTCAGTAAGTCCCCTTTCTCTGAAATCTAACACATGAGTGAAACTCTGAAATTGATTGAACTTTCACCATCAGATTACTACAGAAATTGATCAAATTTCCCTTTTTTAATTGATCGGAAGAAGCAATCTACAAGTTGATTGGAAGAGTTCCCCGGTGCCCAACGGGAACGGCTGCTCTCCTCGTCAATCTCAGTAAGTCTCCATAGTCCTTTCTCTGACATCTAACACGTGAATAAAACACTGAGTTTCACCATCAGATTACTTCAAATATCCCTTTTCTGATGGAAGAAGCAACCTCTTGAACTGTGATCAGGTATCCCTTTTCTGATGGAAGAAGCGGCCTGCTGAGCTCTAATTAGGCATCCCTTTTTCTGATGGAAGAAGCAACTGAGATGGAAGAGGAGGCTAATACAGTGCAGCATGATCCTAATTCCAATAAGTAATTTTCCTATCCAAACTATCGCTACTCTTTGCTTATTCTCCTATAGAAATCTTTTTTCAGTACTATTAGCCCCAACATTTTGTATGCACGTCCACAAGTCTAATGTTCATGTTGCTTTTACATTACAGAGTTGTATTGCCTAGTTTGGTACCTCATGTTGGCATGGAATTCAGAGATTCAAATGAGGCTTGGGCATTTTGGCTTACCTACAGTGGACAAAAAGGATTTGAGGTCAAAAAAAGGTACACAAACAAAAGGCCAACAGATGGCAAGGTCACATCATGTAGATTTGTTTGTGCAAATGAGGGTCATCGAACACAAGACTAGAGGGATTATTTAACAAAATGCCCTCGAGCTGAAACTAGAACCGATTGTCAAGTCTACATGAATTTTAAAATGGATCGAAAGAAGGAAAATCTGAAAGTGTCTGAGTTGGTTTTGGAACACAATCACACACTACACCTGCCAGAAACCTTACATCTAATGGTATCACAAAGGAAAATTTCAAAGTTGCAAGCATTTGAAATTGAAACGGAGGATGATGCAGGAATTGGGCCAAAAGCTGCACATGAATTGGCTAGTCGCCAAGTTGGTGGATCACTCAATCTTAGTTATACCCTCCGTGATCACAAGAACTATTTGCATACCAAGCGCCAACGAGAAATGGCATATGGTCAAGCAGGTAGCATGCTTAAATATTTTTAAGACAAAATTGCTGAAAACCCGTCATTCCAATATGCATTGCAAATGGATTGTGAAGAACAAATAGCAAACATATTTTGGGATGATGCAAAGATGATCATGGACTATGCACATTTTGGTGATGTTGTTAGTTTTGACACTACTTTTGGAACAAATAAGGAGAGCAGGCCCTTTGGTATGTTTGTCGGTTTCAACCATTTTAGAGAAACTGTAGTTTTTGGTGCTGCTCTCATGTATGATGAAACATTTGCATCCTTCAAGTGGTTGTTTGAGGCCTTTCTAATAGCTCATAAAGGAAAGGGGCCTAAAACATTCTATACAGATCAAGATGTTGCAATGGGAAAGGCAGTTGGGGAAGTGTTTACAGAAGCATGGCATGGATTATGCACCTTTCACATTATGCAAAATGCTGTCAAACATCTACGTGAAGAGAAGGATGAAGAGCTGAATGAAGAGAAGAAAAAGGGGAAGAAGAAAGGGAAGAAGAAAGAGAAAAATGAAGAGAAGAATGAAGAGGAGGATGAAGATACAAGTATTCTATCTGATTTTAGCGCGTGCATGTTTGAGTATGAAGACATTGCAGAATTTGAACAGAAGTTTGACCTCATGAGGAAAAAGGTGAGTAAGCAAACCTGGTTGGATAGTATATATAAGTTAAAGGAAAAATGGGCTGAATGTTATATGAAGGACATCTTCACATTAGGAATGAGAAGTACACAATTGAGTGAGAGTTTGAACAATGACTTGAAAATCCATTTTAAATCAGATTTTGATATCATCCGGTTCTTTAAGCATTTTGAAAGGGTTGTGCAAGGGAAAAGGAATAATGAACTGAATTCAGAATTTGAATCAAGGAAAAAGTTGCCTAAATTATTTATGAAGAGACCACCACCTATATTGGTGCAAGCTAGCAAGTTGTATACACCATGTATATTTGAAGCTTTTCAAGGCGAATATGAAATATCCTTATCAGCTTGTACCAAAGCATTGGATGGTTGTAATGAATATCTTGTTGGATATTTTACCTATGAGGAGGAGTATAAAGTTATCGGCGATCCTTTGAAGCAAACAGTTGAGTGCAGCTACCGGCAGTTTGATAGAATTGGGATATTATGTGGTCATGCCCTGAAAATTCTTGATTTGATGAATATCAAGTCACTACCGGCACATTATGTGTTAAAGCGATGGTCACGAGAAGCACGAAGCGGAACTGTACAAGACAACATGGGAAGAAATATAATCGCAAATCCAAATATGGATGCCATTCTTGGCTACCGATATATGTCCCTCAAATTTCAAAATTTGGCACATCGAGCAGCCAACTTTCAAGAATGCATCGTGTTAGTAGATAGCACACTTGACATCCTTGGTAAGCAGATTGAAGAAAAAATTACTGCATGTACAAGCACATCTGGGTACCCATGTACTATTCCCACAAATGCTAGCCCACCAAATGACTTGTTGGCTAATGCACGCCTAAAGAAAAAAGGATATCGAAACAAAAAGTGCAAAACGAAAAAGAAATTGGCTTGAGATGAAGCACAAGGCTAGGAAAAAGAGAGAAAACAAAACTACATCACAGTTCGAGGAAGAGGTATGTTTCTAAATAACTATTGTCTTTTCAATGTTAATATTCTGCCCATCAATTCTCATAACCCTCAAATTTTCTTTCATTAGAAGAAACAAGAGGTTGGACAAGTTGCAGATGTTATAGTTTACAAGGACAATATGAAGGAGTCTCAAGATTACAAGGACAGTCTTAGCTTTACTCAACTTTTGATGGTAATCTTGCCCATATAATTAGTCTACAAATTTAGGGGATGGCAATTATTCTTATAAATACTTACTTATTTAATTCAATTTCCAGGGACCAATTACAGATGATCTATTTACTGGGTCGTGGTGAAGTGCTACTGTTTTTGGGCAACCATGTGCTATTTACTTGAATGAGAGCACAAACAAGCATGGTTTTGTGAAATTTGGCCATTCAGTTCAGTTTAGGTTCTAGTTGATCAATCAGTTTTTCCATACATTTCAGAGATATACTCTCTGGGTTGGCATCTATTTTGTTAAATGCACCTGCAATTTCTGTATGCATGCTCATTTACATTCAGCAGCCAAAGCAGGCATTATGACTTGCAAATCATTTTATTCTTCGAAGGACATGCTCACAAATTGTCAATAGCAGGTGCTATCCTCTTTAATTAACTACACCTGTTATATGCTTTCAAATTTACTGGAACAATTCTTCAGCCAAAACAAACATTCAAGAAAGCAGAAACATTTTCCATACAAATCTGTTCAACTCTGCACATGTACAAGTACCATCCAAGTTGGACCAATGCAAATGTAGAAGTACAAACTAGAACAATAATTCAATCATAACATTCAAAATGCTGCTGTAGCTTCTCTCTTTTTACTCTGAAAACATTAGTACATCAAGATACAGTACAAGCAGCAGAGCAGATGGGCCGCAGAAGCCTTGACGAGGTTGGCTTCGTGGCCTCGGCGCCAGCTCCGCAGCTCCATGGCCTCGATGGCTCTGACGCATCGCGCCCTGGACGAGGCAGCTGCTGGCTCCGCTGCCTCCACTGCTAGGCGGCCTGACACCTGGACGAAGCGGCGGCTGTCTGCCGCCTCCACGGCTAGGCGGCGTCCCGTCCTCCCGGAGCTGCTCCTCCCCGCCGGCGAACCCTAAGGCGAGGCGAGAGTTCCTTTTTTTAACGAGACGAGAGCTCAGGCGATGAATCGATGGGTGCCGTCCTGTTGGGCCGGATGGGCTGCTTGTGTTCGTGTGGACACGAACGAGAGAGAAGGAAAGAGCGCACCTCACAGCGAGTCGTCAGATCGCCAACGGACGGCGCAACGCGTACTACTTCCCTCGGCAGTAGATCGATCTAAGTCAGAGGATCTCGTTCCGTAAATTACGGTTCAGAACAAGACCTGAACGAACCAACACATGTTCATCCATCTGTACAGTACATTACAGAGAGCGAGCAGCCTGCAGACATATGTCGATTTAGGTTCAGAATAAGACCTGAATGTAAAGTGTTACACTCCTACATGATCATGCGTGCATGCATGCATCCAATCCGCCCGTGCGACCAGTGGTGTGGCGATCCTGTAAATCTCTCTACCAACGCATGCGTGCGCTTTACGGTGGTGCCATATCTTCTTTCCATCTTCCCCTGCTTCTCCTTTCCGCTTTCTCGTGTATGTGTTACGTGATGGGTCGACCGCCATGGAAAGGAAGGAAGAACACAAGGGCTCCACCCACCATTGATGCATGGTGGATGGAGGAGGGCAGAAAAGGCACGCACGCACCTGGCAAAGCCATCGGCATCGGACGGATAGAGATTATATTCCCTGGAGCTGAGGCAATCAACAGTCGCCCGTGCCGTGTCTCCGCCCGGATCGAAGACGATCCGCTTCGATCTCCCGAGGATTAGATCGGACGCCCCCTCGCGGCTAAATTCCGTGTTTTGATCCTTTTCTGATATCTTTTCGAGATCTGACCCTAGTCTGATAAAATTTCGAGATATGACCTTTTTGCTACCGCCAAGGTCCATGACGGTAGGGTTTAACAGCCTACCGCCAAGTTCCCTGGCGGTAGGGTTGCATGCCCTACCACAAAATCTCCTAAGTGTTAAACACAGTGCGTGCTCGTGCCTACCGCCAAGTACCTTGACGGTAGGGTTGTACAAACTACTGCTAATATGTTTGGCGGTAGGGATGTTTCCTACCGCCAAGGTCCATGGCGGTAGGCTGTTACACCCAACCGCCATGGACCCTGACGGTAGCAAAAGGGTTAGATCTTGAAAAAATTTCAAACTAAGATCATTTTACTTCCCCCCGGTCACTGTCCATCCAATACCTATCTTAATTAACCTTCTCCGTCATGCGTCGACAGATATCGTAGTAAAAGAAACGGAGATGGCAACACTGACAAGCGACACATCGATCGATCCATCGCTCGGCCGTGCATGCACCGGCGATCGCGCGCGCACGCAGCGGCCATCTCCCGCTTGCCTGTCACACACAGACACAGTTGATATATATCGCAACTTTTGACACGGGATCGAGACTCGAGAGGCTCAGCATGCAGACATGGGGACATGGAGTGGGTAGCAGCAGTGCGGCAGTACGTTTACACTGTGCTGACTCACGACGGGTCTGGGGGTCGAGCGGAGAGTTGTTCGTCAGCTCCGCTTTGCCGTGGCTTGTCTCGTCGACCCTTTTGCGCGCACAGTTACAGTTACAGTTCAAGGGTTTCCGCGGCCCAAATAATAGCGCGTTCCGTGGAACGTTTTCCAAGTCGATGAAAACGAAAGCGGGGTTAATTACTTGGTGCTTATCAGGTCTCGGTAGATATTTTTCTTTTCTTTGGATTTTTGCGCATATGGAATCAGCCTGTCTGCTTCAGTGTGTTGGTCTATTGGGCCGCTAACCAACCCCGGCCATCGCGTGCGTGTTAGGTTACGCCGCCGGAGGCCCGGCCCGGACAGTCGGTCAACGTGCGCACGGAGACGGCGACAGGCGGGCGCACGCAGTTGATTACTGGCGGGGTCGCCGTCGACGGCCGGCCGGCGAGGAGCCGAAGTCCGACCTCGCGTTCGCGTGCGTAGGTGCGTGCCACCGGGCTGAGCGAGACTGGAGGAGGACAAAGGCTGACCGAACAACGAGGGTTTGTTGGTGGGAGAACGTGCGCTACGGTCTGAACGAAAGCGAGGTGCCGCACTCGAACGCGGTTCAGCGGAGACACGCTGTCGGTAAGCAAGCAGGGACTGCGTGGGACGAGGAGGCTGCTGGACATCGCTGTGCGCCGGGGAGGAGCGGTGGCGTGCCGGCGGCAGCGAGACCGGCCACATGGCGCCGCGCCCGGCCGGACGGGCGGGGGACATGCGCGGTTGGGTTTGCCATGATTGCCCCGCTCGCCCGTCGCAAAGGCGAGGGAGGGCAGCCGTGCACGCGCCCGTTGGGCCTTTCGGGGGGCCAAAAGAACAACGGGGGAGGAGATCTCGGATGGGGCGGCGGTGCGGCCGAGGCGCCGTCCGTCCCGTTCATGCGGGAGCAGAGAATCCATTCCATTTCCGCCGTGACGCCTGACCTGGGGGCTGGGGCTGGGGCTAGTGCACTGGTGGTACGTGCTGGGGGGCGCACGTGGCCGTGCTCGCCGTCGTGGCCGCGGCAGAGGGTCGGGCACGGGCACGGCCAGCCCCACGTGCAACTGTGCCACCCCCACTGCCATTGGGTCTGGGTATCCGGCCAGCTCGGACTGCGCACCGGCCAGCCAGCCTGCCGCCATGCCAGGGCCCGTGCTCCCTCCGCCAGCGCCACTTGCGCCGGGCCGGTGCCACCCCCCACCCGCGCGGATCCCGAGGCAGGCTGACTCAGCCTCTCCTTCACGGCGGCCCCAGACCGGATCGGATCCAACGCCCACGCCCCTATCCGACTAGGATCGCCGGACCTAGTGAAGAACCTACCATGATATATCTTCTAATATGACAGCGTGCACAGTGCATGGTATGGACTGCAAATAATGGAACGCCAAATTGATGCTAAAGCCCTTCTTCTTGGCTCCAAAGCGTACGTACGAGCCATGCCACCAAATTATTGGTATGATCCCAACACACACACACACACACACACACAATAAGATAAGAAAAGTAGGGCAAGTTGGGGGGAAGATTAGTTAGTGGGTAAAGAATGAGCTTTGCCAGGCGCCCAGAAGAGAACCCTTTGAATACAACGCAAACACAGCCGTAAAGCGGCGTTGCTGCCCTGTTGCCGGTACTGTATTACCATCATTCTGTTGCGCCAAACCCTTTGTTTACACCGCACACTTTGCTTGCCCTTCTCCCACTGATTGCCGTGCACTTGTGCATGGCCAGGAGGGGTGTTTCAGTTCCAGCGTTCTGGACTCCAACACCACGACACTCCAACAACCACTTTGCAGACAAGCAGGAAAGTGTTTCTTCATGGATGGGCGGACGATCATCACGACGGATTATGATGGCGTGCCGTGGCGCCAGGGGGTGGGGTCGACAAGGGAGGGCCGTCTCCTGGAGATCGTCGTAAAGCGCCGGCCTCCACTCGCGCCACCGGAGAGGAATAAGATCCCCGGCAGATCGCATCGGCAGCACCGCCTACTCGAGTGCCTAGGAAAAGAGCGCGCCGGTGCTTCCGATCATGCTAGCCTCCCAGCCAGATTTCAGTCCACCAATGAACAAAGAAGGCAACTTGCAGGTTAAACTAAACCCAAACAGTTTGCTGGGGTTCTGCATACCAGGTATGCTAGTTTAGAACTTCAGTCTTCAGATTAGATGTATGTGTGGCTGGTGAAGCTCACTGGAAAGGGAGGCTCTAACAACTATGCTAGCTAGGAACATGCCCCCCGGCTGAATTGGTTGGTCAGTCACATCCACATATAACTATCCACATAACTAAGCCCAACAAACATGATCTAAAGAAGAACATCTCTTCTCCTTGGCTCAGCACCAGGAAAAGAATCCACTCCAACAACCATGTCAAAGCAAATCCATCGGCGAAAACCTACAGGCATGATAACACTACCGGATCCTACAATCATTTGCTAGTCATCCTGGCATATATAGAGCGCGCTAAAAGAAGAATATCTAGAATTGTCAAACTGTGACGCCACGCTTGTATGTCGATCCAAATGTAGTTGGATGCTTGAAGCAAAAGGAAACACGCACACGAGCACGGGACAAGGGTGTATTAAAAACCAGAAGAAAATGTATCGACATCAATATCAATAATGGTACAAAAATATGGGACAAAGGGTGTATGATGATATTTAACTCGGGATGAAGTTTCTACAAGGCAAGCTAAATAATAAACACATATCTGACATTTCAACCTCGGTACCATCCATGAGTTTTAAATATACAGAGGGGCTACACAAATGATGAGTTCTCGATTCCGAAGTTTTTACTGAGCTTTTTAGACAACTATATATTTATTCAAAAATTAAGACAAGCAATTGGAACTGTAATCCAACACTTCATTCACAGGCCTTCCTTCCACCCCCAGCTTGCTGCAACATCGGCAAATGGACTCTCCGGGACCAAATCAGAAACTCCCCCTCAGGCTCGGCAACACAGGGACGAACATAGTACCGGTTTGATCTTATTTTGGACCCCCACCCCTAATCACAAGTTCAGATGCATGCTTGATTTGATCCCGAATGCACAGCTGACCAATCACAATATCCAATGTTTGCCATCGACTTGCGCAACTTGTAATAACAATAATGATAAGTAACAGCAGGATTACCTCTAGGATACGCAGCATAACAGAATTCACCAATCCTTCGCTATGAACCACCACGGTTCTGATTCATGTCAGCCTGACCGCCGGCATCAGGTGCTCCCATGGGCTGCTGATACTGAGGTGGCAATGATGCTGGTGGTGCTCCTGCCTGGGAGTAGAAGACCTGTGCGCGGGGATCAGCAGCATACTCGGGGTACCCATAGTTTCCCGCCATGGTCGGCGGAGGCTGCGATGCAGGATGGTGGTGGGATTGCATTACATGGTGGTACCCCATTCCAGCATAATTAGGGGTCGTGTTAGGCCCTGGAGCAGCGGCAGCAGGTGCCGCGGTTCGGTACATGCCAGGTTGCTGCAATTCAGGCTTCATATATTGCTGAGGAATCGGCACGGTTGGCTTCGGTACGCTGTCAACAAGTGCCGGAGCAGCCATAGGGGCTACCGCACCAGCAGGAATGGTATACTGCTGAGGTGCATTTGGACGCTGCATAGGGATGTAATACATGCCAGTATTTGGGTCAAATGCAGGCGACTGCTGTTGCTGCGGCGCTTGCTGAGGGACAGTCTGTTGGTAATAAGATTGGATTGGAATGAATGTGCCCGTGGCTGGGTTGTGAATGAAATGCTGATTTCCAGCGGTGACATATTGCTGTGGAGCTGGCTGGTGTGCTTGCTGCGGCTGCGGAGGCTGCTGCTGTGCTTGCTGCTGTAATTGCGGCTGCAATTGCTGCTGTGGCTGCTGCTGTATTTGTTGTGGCAATTGCTGCTGAGCTTGCTGTTGTAACTGCTGCTGCTGCTGTAATTGCTGCTGCTGCTGTAATTGCTGCTGAGGTGGCTGCTGTAACTGCTGTTGTGGCTGCATCTGCGCATAGACATAACCAGGCGGTGGCTGTGCAGCGGCTGCCGATGCGGCAGCATCCGGAGCTGGCGCTGGAGCGCGATAGCTGGCGGCATCAGTTCCCACCGGCATGTCTCGCTTCATCTCATTCCGAGGCGACATATCATTGTAGAACATGGCCCTGAAACATTTCATCAAACATATGACAGGCATAAGTCCTCACGATCATCAAACAAGGCGAGCACTCCGTTAATGGAAAAGTAGGAATTGCTACTTTTCTAATGGCAATCATCAGTTTTTTCTACTTCTAATTTGCAAGATTAATAGTAACTAAGAACAAGGTGAAAATTGCAGCTACCTGTTGTTGGGGTCGGCGGTAGGTGGAACCTCCTGCTTTGGTGGCTGCTGCATCCGACCCCCGTGATCGGACCTGTCATCATCAGAGAAGGCCCTGCTGGGCGGCTCCGATGGCGAGATGCTGCTGGCCGCTTGCATCGCCATGGCGGGGATCGGCACCTGCGGCGGCGGTTGCATATATCCCATCACCGGTGGAGGCAGGCCCTGCTGCTCCGAGATCCCCATCTGGGCAAAGTGATCCTCTACAGAGACCGGCGGCGCCACAGGCTGCCGGTCCTCGGGCCGGACCCGAATCGGCGGCAGATTCGACAGGGACGGCGCCGAGGAGGTGGAGCCGAATGAGGAGTTCTTGTCCAGCATCGGCGAGTCGGGCACGGACTGCACGTCGTGCTGGTGCCTCGCGGCGGCGGCCGCGGCGGCGAGCTTCTGCTGGTTGACCCGCTGGTCCTCGGCCGGGCCGGAGTTGGGCACCCCGCTGCGGGAGTGCTGCGAGGCGTTGTCGTCCTCGAGGCCGAGGAGGCAGTTGACGGAGGCGGAGTCGGTGGAGATCCCGCGCGGGATGCCGTCGAAGGAGCCGGAGATGGCGCTGTTGAGCGCGTCGACGAACCAGTTCTCGGACTTGGAGGAGTCATCGAGGAGGGAGCCGAGGGAGGAGGAGGACTCGGGCTTGGCGGGGAAGAGGAAGAGGCGGATCCGGGAGGTGCGGGAGGAGGCGCCGCCGGAGGAGGAGGTGGCGGCGACGCGGTCGTACTCGTCGACGAGGTTGTCGAGGTCCTCGTCGGTGGAGACGGAGATGAGCGAGTCGAGGTCCTCGTTGGGGAGCTGGTACTTGAGCGTGAAGGGCTGGCCGGCGAGGAGGGAGCGGGAGAGGCGGCCGTGGACGTCGGCGAGGGAGGCGTTGCGGTCGACGGCCACGATCCGGGTCTCCCCGCCGAGGTAGCAGAGGGACTTGTCCGTGGGCCGCGGCACGATGCGGCCCCCGAAGCTGCACATGAGGCGCAGCCGCCCGCCCCCGCCGCCCGCGGCCGCCGCGGCGGCCGAGGACGGGAAGGGCTCGTCCCACGAGTCCCCGCCGCGGCTGCGCGGGGACGAGTCGGTCGACTCCGGGTAGCCGGCGCCGGCGGCTGGCGGCGCCGAGTCCATGGGGGTGGGGGGAGGGGATGGGACGGGGGATCGATGGATCGATCTCCCGGGGGAGGGGCCGAATTTCCGCGGGTTTTGGGTGGGGATTTTGATTGGATTTCGGGGGCTGGATTGGAAGGGGAATTTATCGGAGAGAGGGGAAAGATGGGGAGGGGGGAGTGGGGAGTGGGCTCCGCCGCCGGGAAATATCGCTGGTTTTATGGGGAGTTGGCCGCTGCTGCCCTGTGATCTGGTCTGGTCTGGTCTGGTCTGGGTGTACACAGCTGCGGCACACGGCGGCGGGCGGGCGGGCGGGCGCCTCCGCTCCCTCCTTCTACTGCTGTCACGCCACGCCACGCCACCTAGAAACAACAATGAATGGCTTGTATTGTACAAGAGGTCTGTCTTGCGTCACCGCCCCCAAATTAGTTGTCAACTTTTTTGGGATAAAAGTGGTTTTAGCCCGGATGATGACCTGGAAATCGTGCTTTATTTATAAAGCGGACGGAAGCCTTTTTCGTGATGATGCCCTGGCGGTTGTTGGGCGATATTGTAACACTTAATTTTGAGTAATGCAGAAATAAAATCGCAAAAAGAAAAACCTTTACAAACGCTAAGAGGAGACGGTGCAACGAGGAAGAGGATATTTGAGTTTACAAACGCTAACATTTTGTGAAAACCTATGAAGATATCTTTTCATGCTTGTCCATAGGAGAAAATCGTTGGCACCACAAAGAAACCCTCGCGGCAATGTGGGATGATATCATGGGTATGACTAAATCTGAGAAAAGTTTGATACCTGAACCATAACTCAACCAAACTCACGTGAGCTAGCTTGACACTTGAACCTAAACTAAACCCATGATAGCTCTCTTGCCACCCAACCAAAACCAAACTTGCTGGGAATTTTAACCAAACCAAACTGAACCAAGCCTTCAACCATGGGTTGAAACTGTTATCATAAATGGGTTCAGAACCGTTTGTAAATGGGTTAAGCACTATATTAACAGTCAACCAAAAAACAACAAACACAGATTATGGAACGGAGGGAGTACAAACTAAGAGAGACAGACCAAAGGAAATTCAGATTATAGCAGAATGAGCAGAAGAAGAAAAGCATGGGCCACAGATCATAGAAAGAACGAGCAGAAATTCAGAATGTTTACAGACAGACAGACATACTGAAAGGCAAAGAGAAATACAGATTGTAACAGAACTAGCAGGAAAAAGGAAGAGAAAAATGAGTTGCAGATTATAAAAGAGTGAGCAGAAATTCAGAACGTTCACATAACATAGCGCAATGATAGGGTGGCCAACAATAACTGTGTCCTGCACTTAAGACTGACAGTTCAACTCTAGGGGGTAGTGGATTTCAGTTAGTGTGTGGTTTAAACCAGACATGCAGGCAGACCGGGCATCCGGAGACGGGGTTCTAGTTGTACTCCTCGGACCTCTAAAGAAATGAAATTAACAAAGAAACAACACAAGTAACCAGAGCATCAGGAGTCCACATCATCTAAACAAAGATGGGCTATCAAATAGACAATCTATGTAACAAGCTTGGCCATGGCTACGGCAGCCGCTAGTACTCGGCGCAGAAGTTCACATCCTTTATGAAAAAGATCATCACGCTGGCCCCGACACAAGCACCCGAGAACATGAGAATGGCCATGACCTGCAAAATAACATGGGCATCATTTCACTTCGAAAACACTTGCTTATCACTGGAAGCCTAGAATATATATATATATATATATATATCAACGAAAAATAGTGCTGGCAACTCCTATTACAGGTTTTGGTGGATTTATTACGTGCTAGACGAAATGAACACTCATTCCAAGAATGGAGGAAGAAATAGGGCAACAAGACCCGGCTGTGTTCCAGCCAACAAATTCAATGAACTTATGGCATGCCTATGGACTAGCTGATTCATCACTCCTTTATTCATCACTCACTTCTTGTCAAGAGTGTCATATCAAACCAAAGTCCAATAGTTCTACAGACTAGTCTTGGCAATGTTTACTCGCTTAGCAACAGTGGTTTTGCTTGTCCAATCACTATAACGGAAAAAAGGAGCAAGGCAAAGGCAAATCTATGATCAGGATCATATTTTTACCTTTTCTTGGTTTCATGTTTTTAGCCCTGTGCTTACTGTCCATCTCCTGCAAATGAAACAAAGGATTAATTTAAAGGCATATGAACACTTCTATACTGCAAGTTTTATATATCCCATTCTACACAAGTAGTAGAACCAAAATGTAAGCAGTTAACTCACCCTCCTTTGGTTTGAACAACCAATCTTTAGCACAAACAAGAACTTCCAGCATATCAGGGTTCAAAGAGCTTCTCTTGTCGCCTAGTATCCTCTTACCACAACTGAAGGCTGATTCAGATGCCACTGTGCTCAAAGGAATTGCAAGAAAGTCACGGGCCATAGACGCCAATATAGGAAACTTTTCGCCATGCCTCTTCCACCAACCCAAGACATCAAAGTCATCACCGACCTTCTCGGATGCTTCTTCCAAGTATGCATCAAGCTCGGATTTGTGTACACGTGACCTCCGACAAGACTTGTGCTGGGCAAACTCTTCTTCCAACTTCCTTTTCCCTGCAACAGGTGATCCAATAATGGTATTGCCTTGACTAGAAGGTGTCGAGTGTGCAGTGCTTGTCGCTGCAAGTAGCTCATATTCCTTGACATACTTTCTCACCCATTCTAAAGCAATCTCCACTTGTTTTGTAATTTGCTCCCCGTCGGTAGACAGCTTGCAATAGAAGAAACCCAAGTAATCTTCTTTCCTCCTTGGATCCAGGAATGTAGCAATGACAAGTGCATGGTTAAACTCAATGCCCTTGCTTTTTCTACGACGGTTAGGATCTGCATTCTCCTTCTCCTCGGGATCCCAATATTTATCAAGCTTCGTTTGCATCACTGCCGCCAATTCCTTCAACACATCAGAGGTCTGCCAACCTGGATCTTTCAATGCATGGCGAATAGAAAGCATAACTGGCAGAAACTTATGTGAAGTTGGCTTCCTATGAGCTGAAACAATCAAAGTAAGCTCTTCAAAAGCTTTTAGAAACTCACAAATAGCTTTTGCCTTCTCCCATTCCTCCTCACTTGGAGAATCTATCATCTTTCTGTTGGCATAACTAGTGAGAACAGATTTGTACGTCAATGCTTCTACAAGCATTTTCCAGGTTGAGTTCCATCTGGTTGGTGTATCAACAGAGATGCCTTTCTTTGCACGTAGACCCATCCCACTTGCAATTGTATTGAAATCTTGAAGTCTTGAAGGAGAAGAGTCAATATACTTCATCAGCTCACGTATCATGTCAATAGCTTCATGGATTATTTTCATTCCATCCTGAACCAAGATATTAAGAATGTGCGCACAACACCTGACATGCAAATGTTGACCTTCAAGGAGCAGCTCATGTTTGTGATATTTTATTAACTCCTCACATGCATTAGTATTATTGCTGGCATTATCTAGTGTCAAAGTGAATAATTTGCCTCTTATTCCCCATTCTGTTAAGCAACGAACTATTTCTTCCTCTATCGCATACCCTGTGTGGGGATACTTCACTTCTGCGAAACTTATGGTCTTCTTCTTGTAGTTGAATTCTGCATTGATATAATGGGCGGTGATGCACATGTAGCCCAAGTCCTGTGATGATGTCCACATGTCAGATGTTAAGCAAATGCGAGAATCCAAATTTTGTAGCTCTATTTTGATATCTTTCTTCATTCCCTTATACATCTTCACTGCATCATCACGAATTGTGTGACGACCCTTGATTTGAAATGCTGGCTGCATTGAGTCAATCCATGGCTGAAGGTGGGGATCTTCAAACTTAAGAAAGGGGATCTCAGCATGGACACAATACTTGACCATGCGTTCACGACAAACTTTTTCATCAAACACAAACAGTCCTTCAGCTGTTTTTTTTTTCATGGTCAACAAAAACCTCTGCCTGCAAGCATCTTGGATTGATCGGCAAGCCTCTGCAATATGGGTCCTCAAACTGCTAGTCCCAAACTTGGTGTGAAGTTGCGCTCCACAGTATTTGCACACAGCCTTGAAATCGCCATCTACGAGAACCAAATCTACTTCATAATGCTCCCATACCTTGGACCTTCTAACATGTGGTATTTGACTCGTATCCTCATCCATGGAATCAGCAGTCTCCGAACCCTCTGACGTAGACATGCCTCAAATTTTATAGCACACTGCAGGGGGAAAATATGTGGAAACTTACTGTTAGAAAATGGTAGAATATAGAGCAAGAAGGTAGTGAAAGAAGAGAGAACCAGACAGTTATTTTAGTTCCTCTACCGACAGGGTAAAAAGATGTTGGGTTTAGTACAACGTATGTATGCCGACATTAAAATGCTATAGAGTATAGTGTACATAAAGAAGTTCACGCCTCATATCTCGACAATCATCCCAATCTTATTATGGCAAAATAACCATGATCAATATGAATTACACAACAAATCATCATACAATTTGTTGCTGCCATGATCAACATGATCTGGAATTGCCTTACTTCACTAGTCTAATGAGTTTGCCAAATCGATTGCACTAGACGCATGGTAGCCGAGATCTGAGGCCACAGTGCCTGCTCTACAGGTCAAATTTTGAACCAGTACTACTTGTGAAACATAGTAATTTTACTTGGTAGGTCTTGGTTATAGAAGTACAGAAATAATATTGAAGCAGCTAAAGTGTGTTAACAATGCTATATATACAGATCATTTAGGGGCTATCTATGTTTTCCTCAAAAAAAGGGGGCTACATAAAGCTAGAAAGCCATCATTCCTACATAAGCTGTGACTGCAAAGTGTAACAAATGGAATACTCTGGATCTGTATATCCTGCATCATGAATCCAACTAATGCCCAAGCTGTGGAATCAACCTGGTTGCTATTATTGTTGTTGCAGACGAGGAGGGGACCGGCAGGAGCACCTTGCCGGCGTTGCCGCCGGAGCACCTTGTTGCGGGAGGAGCAGGACTTGGTCAACAGGAGGAGCCGGTCAGAGAGAGAGAGAGAGAGAGAAAAGAGAGGGGGGGAGGGGGGGAGAGAGGGGGGGGGGGGAGGGGGGTACCTGCCGGCGAAGGGAAGGTGGCGCGACGGAGGAGGGGGCGGCGCCGGAGGGTGACGGCGAGGCGGTGGCGCAATGAAGAGACGGCGAGGCGGCGGCGCAAGGAGGGGTTGGCGCCCGAGGATGACGGCAAGGCGGCAGTGCAAGGAGGGGGCGGCGCCGGAGGGTGACGGCGAGGCGGCGGCACAAGGAAGAGGCAGGGGAGCAGGGGCGGCGCGGGGGAAGAAACAGCTAGACAGGGGCAACACCGCATCAGGGCAGCGTGTGGGTAACTGGACGCAGCGAACCGGGTTGTACCGACGGTTTGTAGCCCATAATGCATCAAATGGTTTCAGCCCATAACCAACTATACCCAAACTGGTTCCTCTCAAAACTGAAACCAAACCAAACTTAAGAAAGGCTCAGCCCAATAAGACCTAAACCAATCAAGCCCATAATAAAAACCAACCCATTTAAACCAGTTTTTCTAAAACCACTCCCAGATTTAGGTATGACACATGTGAGAGTTCAGCACAACATCGTAAACGTGCCTTCTAGGGATTCTAGATGACCGTTGTCATGCCCACCTGTCAAATACAAATTGGTATCCCGCTGGCACTGGGGTGGGCGTGGGAGGGGGTACATTTGTACTTTCAGCTCATCCTAGGTGAATACAGCTGTGACACACGGCGGCGGGCGCCTCAGCTCCCTCATTCCACTTTTTTCTTTTCTTGTCACGCCATGCCACTAAAGGAAATATGCCCTAGAGGCAATAATAAAGTTATTATTTATTTCCTTGTATATCATGATAAATGTTTATTATTCATGCTAGAATTGTATTAACGGGAAACATAATACATGTGTGAATACATAGACAAACAGAGTGTCACTAGTATGCCTCTACTTGACTAGCTCGTTGATCAAAGATGGTTATGTTTCCTAACCATAGACATGAGTTGTTATTTGGTTAATGGGATCACATCATTAGAAGAATGATGTGATTGACTTGACCCATTCCATTAGCTTAGCACTTGATCGTTTAGTTTGTTGCTATTGCTTTCTTCATAACTTATATATGTTCCTACGACTATGAGATTATGAAACTCCCATTTACCGAAGGAACACTTTGTGTGCTACCAAACGTCACAACGTAACTGGGTGATTATAACGGTGCTCTATAGGTGTCTCTGAAGGTATTTGTTGGGTTGGCGTATTTCGAGATTAGGATTTGTCACTCTGATTGTCGGAGAGGTATCTCTGGGCCCTCTCGGTAATGCACATCACTCAAGCCTTGCAAGCATTGCAACTAATAAGTTAGTTGCGGGATGATGTATTACGGAACGAGTAAAGAGACTTGCCGGTAACGAGATTGAACTAGGTATTGAGATACCGACGATCAAATCTCGGGCAAGTAACATACCGATGACAAAGGGAACAACGTATGTTGTTATGCGGTCTGACCGATAAAGATCTTCGTAGAATATGTAGGAGCCAATATGAGCATCCAAGTTCCGCTATTGGTTACTGACCGGAGACGTGTCTCGGTCATGTCTACATAGTTCTCGAACCCGTAGGGTCCGCACGCTTAAAGTTCGGTGACGATCGTAATTAGGGTTTTTGTGTTTTGATGTACCGAAGGTTGTTCGGAGTCCCAGATATGATCACAGACATGACGAGGAGTCTTGAAATGGTCGAGACATAAAGATTGATATATTGGAAGCCTATATTTGGATATCGAAAACGTTTCGGGTGAAATCGGGATTTTACCGGAGTACCGGGGGGTTACCGGAACCCCCCCGGGGGTTAATGGGACTACATGGGCCATAAGGGAGAAGAGGAGGGCCGGCCAGGGAAGGCCGCGCGCCCCCTCTCCCCCTAGTCCGAATAGGACATGGAAGTGGGGGGCGGCGCCCCCCTTTCCTCTTTCTCCTTCCCCTTCCTTTTCCAACAAGGCAAGAGGGGGGAGTCCTACTCCCGGTGGGAGTAGGACTCCTCCAGGCGCACCCCTTGGGCCGGCCGCACCTCCCCCTCTCCCTCCTTTATATACGGGGGCAAGGGGCACCCCATGACACACAAGTTGATCTTCGTGATCGTTCCTTAGCCGTGTGCGGTGCCCCCTTCCACCATATTCCACCTCAGTCATATCGTAGCGGTGCTTAGGCGAAGCCCTGCGTCGGTAGAACATCATCACCGTCATGACGCCGTCGTGCTGACGAAACTCTCCCTCAACACTTGGCTGGATCGAAGCTCGAGGGACGTCACCGAGTTGAACGTGTGCAGAACTCGGAGGTGCCGTATGTTCGGTACTTGGATCGGTCGGATCGGGAAGATGTACGACTACTTCCTCTACGTTGTGTCAACGCTTCCGTTTTGCCGGTCTACGAGGGTACGCAGACAAACACTCTCCTCTCTCGTTGCTATGCATCACCATGATCTTGCGTGTGCGTAGGAAATTTTTGAAATTACTACGTTCCCCAACAGTGGCATCCGAGCCTAGGTTTTATGCGTTGATGTTGTGCACGAGTAGAACACAAGTGAGTTATGGGCGATATAAGTCATACTTCTTACCAGCATGTCATACTTTGGTTCGGCGGTATTGTTGGATGAAGCGGCCCGGACCAACATTACGCGTACGCTTACACGAGACTGGTTCTACCGACGTGCTTTGCACACAGGTGGCTGGTGGGTGTCAGTTTCTCCAACTTTAGTTGAACCAAGTGTGGCTACGCCCGGTCCTTGCGAAGGTTAAAATAGCACCAACTTGACAAACTATCGTTATGGTTTTGATGCGTATGTAAGTACGGTTCTTGCTAAGCCCGTAGCAGCCACATAAAACTTGCAACAACAAAGTAGAGGACGTCTAACTTGTTTTTGCAGGGCATGTTGTGATGTGATATGGTCAAGACATGATGCTAAATTTTATTGTATGAGATGATCATGTTTTGTAACCGAGTTATCGGCAACTGGCATGAGCCATATGGTTGTCGCTTTATTGTATGCAATACAATTGCGCTGTAATGCTTTACTTTATCACTAAGCGGTAGCGATAGTCGTGGAAGCATAAGATTGGCGAGACGACAACGATTCTACGATGGAGATCAAGGTGTCACGCCGGTGACAATGGTGATCATGACGGTACTTCGGAGATGGAGATCACAAGTACAAGATGATGATGGCCATATCATATCACTTATATTGATTGCATGTGATGTTTATCTTTTATGCATCTTATCTTGCTTTGATTGACGGTAGCATTATAAGATGATCCCTCACTAAATTATCAAAGTACAAGTGTTCTCCCTGAGTATGCACCGTTGTGAAAGTTCTTCATGCTGAGACACCACGTGATGATCGGGTGTGATAGGCTCTACGTTCAAATACAACAGGTGCAAAACAGTCTTTTTAGATGAAAGGCATAAAGCCCGACTTCAAATTAATGAAGCCATCAACCGGCTAGGATACATGGTGCTGATTATTACAAGGCAAAGCTTGGCGAAAAACTGAAAGATTACAAGTGAGATCACACTTCGACAGACCAAAGTGCAAACTTGCCAGTACAAAGCAAACAAGACCAAGCCGCCGGAGGTACTTCGCAGACCAGAACAACGAGTACAGAGACATCCACGGGGCACCGAGCAAGCAGTGTAGAGGAGGATCGTGCCTGCAGGGAGGAAAACATTGGATGTGCCACAACCCGGACGTGCAAATGCTAGAGAGGTGACCCAATCTCCTCTACATCCAAGCCGTGCCACAACACGGGGATGCCGTAAACTGGCCAGCGGAGCACGGGCGCGGCAGGGCAGCAACCACTTAAGGATAGCAGAGCACATCACCTCATCTCCACCACCGCCGGAAACCCGAGCAAGCACTGCACCGCAGCCGCCACCAACCAAGAACAGCAGGCACCCAACCCAACCCCTACCCCTAGCCGACGCCTCCAAGGAGGACCACGACGATGAAGCGCCGTCGACGGCCGGCCAAAGCCTAGATTTTCATCTGGGGAAAGCAGGGGAGGGGAGGTGGAGGGAGGGAAACTCAACGCGCCCTCAGGAGGGGATTCGGAGCCAATGCACCGCTGTCGTCGAGGTCGATGCGGAATCGACCAGGGGATTCCCCCGTTCCAAGCTTCCTCCACCACACCTCGGGGCCAGATCTAGCAGCACGGACGCGCTGAATCCAGACCGGTGAGGGGATGCAGAGCAGACGGAAGGGGCCGGAGATCCGATCTGGCGGAGCCACCAAAGCAGCCCGCATCAACGAGGCACCTCCGCCGTCCAACCGCCGCCCGCACGGCCGGAGGGACGGCCAGCACCCGCAGCGCTCTCCACCGGAGAGAGAGGCGCCGCCCACCAGATCCAGGGCCACCGCCCCGGCAACCAGAGCTCCCTGCGCGGATGCAGGGCAGCAGGGCCTCGCCACCACCTTCACGGGAGCCGCACGGCGGCCGGCAGCGCCCTCAGGTGGCGGCGGGGAAGGGGAGGCGAACGAGAGAGGGGGCTCGGGAGGCTAGGGTTTGGTCGCCCCCGAGTCGCCCACTCGGGGCGACGCGAGAGCCGGGAGGGGGTCCAGGATGGTGCAAAACAGTTGTACATGCGGAATACTCAGGTTAAATTTGACGAGCCTAGCGTATAACAGATATGGCCTCGGAGCACGGAGACCGAAAGGTCGAGCGTGAATCATATAGTAGATATGATCAACATAGTGATGTTCACCATTGAAACTACTCCATCTCACGTGATGATCGGACATGGTTTAGTTGATTTGGATCACGTGATCACTTAGATGATTAGAGGGATATCTATCTAAGTGGGAGTTCTTAAGTAATTTGATTAATTGAACTTTAATTTATCATGAACTTAGCCCTGGTAGTATTAGCATATCTATGTTGTAGATCAATACCTCGCGATGTTACTCCCCGTTTTATTTTTATATGTTCCTAGAGAAAACTAAGTTGAAAAATGTTAGTAGCAATGATACGGATTGGATCCGTGATCTGAGGTTTATCCTCATTGCTGCACAGAAGAATTATGTCCTTCATGCACCGCTAGGTGACAGACATATTGCAGGAGCAGATGCAGACGCTATGAACGTTTGGCTAGCTCAATATGATGACTACTTGATAGTTTAGTGCACCATGCTTAACGGCTTAGAATCGGGACTTCAAAGACGTTTTGAATGTCATGGACCATATAAGATGTTCCAGGAGTTGAAGTTAATATTTCAAGCAAATACCCGAGTTGAGAGATATGAAATCTGCAACAAGTTCTATAGCTAAAAGATGGAGGAGAATAGCTCAAGCAGTGAGCATGTGCTCAGATTGTCTGGGTACTACAATCGCTTGAATCAAGTGGGAGTTAATCTTCCAGATAAGATAGTGATTGACAGAATTCTCTAGTCACCATCACCAAGTTAGTAGAACTTCGTGATGAACTATAATATGCAAGGGATAACAAAAACAATTCCCAAGCTCTTGGTGATGCTGAAATCGACGAAGGTAGAAATCAAGAAAAACATCAAGTGTTGATGGTTGACGAAACCACTAGTTTCAAGAAAAGGGCAAAGGGAAGAAGGGGAACTTCAAGAAGAATGGCAAGCAAGTTGCTGCTCAAGTGAAGAAGCCCGAATCTGGTCCTAAGCCTGAGACTAAGTGCTTCTACTGCAAAGGGACTGGTCACTGGAAGCGGAACTGCCCCAAGTATTTGGCAGATAAGGAGGATGGCAAAGTGAACAAAGGTATATTGGATATACATGTTATTGATGTGTACTTTACTAGTGTTTACAGCAACCCCACGGTATTTGATACTAGTTCAGTTGCTAAGAGTAGTAACTCGAAACGGGAGTTGCAGAATGAATAGAAACTAGTTAAGGGTGAAGTGATGATGTGTGTTGGAAGCAGTTCCAAGATTGATATGATCATCATCGCACACTCCCTATACTTTCGGGATTAGTGTTGAACCTAAATAAGTGTTATTTGGTGTTTGCGTTGAGCATGAATATGATTTGATCATGTTTATTGCAATACGGTTATTCATTTAAGTTAGAGAATAATTGTTGTTATATTTACATGAATAAAACCTTATATGGTTACACACCCAACAAAATGGTTTGTTAGATCTCGATTGCAGTGATACACATATTCATAATATTGAAGCCAGAAGATGCAAAGTTAATAATGATAGTGCAACTTATTTGTAGCACCGCCGTTTAGGTCATTTTGGTGTAAAGCGCATGAAGAAACTCCATGCTGATGGGATTTTGGAATCACTTGATTATGAATCACTTGATGCTTGCGAACCATGCCTCATGGGCAAGATGACTAAGACTCCATTCTCCGGAGCGAGCAACCGACTTATTGGAAATAATACATACTGATGTATGCGGTCCGATGAGTGTTAAGGCTCGCGGCAAGTATCGTTATTTTCTCAACTTCACAGATGATTTGAGCAGATATGGGTATATCTACTTGATGAAACATAAGTCTGAAACATTTGAAAAGTTCAAAGAATTTCAGAGTGAAGTGGAAAATCATCGTAACAAGAAAATAAAGTTTCTACGATCTGATCGTGGAAGAGAATATTTGAGTTATGAGTTTGGCCTTCAGTTAAAACAATGTGAAATAGTTTCACCACTCACGCCACATGGAACACCACAGTGTAATGGTGTGTCCAAATGTCGTAACCGTACTTTATTAGATATGGTGTGATCTATGATGTCTCTTACCGATCTACCACTATCGTTTTGGGGTTATGCATTAGAGACAGCTGCATTCACATTAAAAAGGGGCACCATCTAAGTCCGTTGAGACGACACAATATGAATTGTGTTTTGGCAAGAAACCAAAGTTGTCGTTTCTTAAAATTTGGGGTTGCAATGGTTATGTGAAAAAGTTTCATCTTGATAAGCTCAAACCCAAAATCGGAGAAATGTGTCTTCATAGGATACCCAAAGGAGACAGTTGGGTACACCTTCTATCACAGATCCGAAGGCAAGACATTCGTTGCTAAGAATGGATACTTTCTAGAGAAGGAGTTTCTCTCGAAAGAAGTGAGTGGGAGGAAAGTAGAACTTGATAAGGTAATTGTACCTTCTCCCGAATTGGAAAGTAGTTCATCACAGAAATCAGTTCCAGTGATGCCTACACCGATTAGTGAGGAAGTTAATAATGATGATCATGAAACTTTGGATCAAGTTACTACCGAACCTCGTAAGTCAACCAGAATAAGATCCGCACCAGAGTGGTACGGTAATCCTGTTCTGGAGGTCATGTTACTTGAACATGATGAACCTACGAACTATGAGGAAGCGATGATGAGCCTAGATTCCGCAAAATGGCTTGAGGCCATGAAATCTGAGATGGGATCCATGTATGAGAACAAAGTGTGGACTTTGGTTGACTTGCCCGTTGACCGACAAGCCATAGAAAATAAATGGATCTTCAAGAGGAAGACGACGCTGATAGTAGTGTTACTATCTACAAAGCTAGAATTGTCGCAAAAGGTTTTCGACAAGTTCAAGGTGTTGACTACGATGAGAGTTTCTCACTCGTATCTATGCTTAAGTCTGTCTGAATCATGTTAGAAATTGCCACATTTTATGAAATCTGGCAAATGGATAAATAAAACTGCATTCCTTAATGGATTTATTAAAGAAGAGTTGTATCTGATGCAACCAGAAGGTTTTGTCAATCCTAAAGGTGCTAACAAAATATGCAAGCTCCAGCGATCCATCTATGGACTGGTGCAAGCATCTCGGAGTTGGAATATATGCTTTGATAAGTTGATCAAAGCATATAGTTTTATACAGACTTGCGGTGAAGCCTGTATTTACAAGAAAGTGAGTGGGAGCACTATAGCATTTCTGATAAGTATATGTAAATGACACATTGTTGATCGGAAATAATGTAGAATTATTCTGCAAAGCATAAAGGAGTGTTTGAAAGGAGTTTTTCAAAGAAATACCTCGGTGAAGCTGCTTACATATTGAGCATCAAGATCTATAGAGATAGATCAACACGCTTGATAAGTTTTTTCAATGAGTACATACCTTGACAAGATTTTGAAGTAGTTCAAAATGGAACAGTCAAATAAAGAGTTCTTGCCTATGTTACAAGGTGTGAAATTGACTAAGACTCAAAGCCCGACCACGGCAGAAGATAGAAAGAGAATGAAAGTCATTCCCTATGCCTCAGCCATAGGTTCTATAAAGTATGCCATGCTGTGTACCAGATCTATTGTATACCCTACACTGTGTCTAGCAAGGGAGTACAATAGTGATCTAGGAGTAGATCACTGGACAACGGTCAAAATTATCCTTACTGGCATAAGGATATATTTCTCGATTATGGAAGTGACAAAAGGTTCGTCGTAAATGGTTACGTCGATACAAATTTTGACACCGATCCAGATGACTCTAAGTCTCAATCTGGATACATATTGAAAGTGGGAGCAATTAGCTAGAGTAGCTCCGTGCAGAGCATTGTTGACATAGAAATTTGCAAAATACATACGAATCTGAATGTGACGGACCCGTTGACTAAAATTATCTCGCAAGCAAAACATGATCACACCTTAGTACTCTTTGGGTGTTAATCACATAGCGATGTGAAATAGATTATTGACTCTAGTAAACCCCTTGGGTGTTAGTCACACGGTGATATGAACTATGAGTGTTAATCACATGATGATGTGAACTATTGATGTTAATCACATGGCGATGTGATCTAGATTATTGACTCTAGTGCAAGTGGGAGACTGAAGGAAATATGCCCTAGAGGCAATAATAAAGCTATTATTTATTTCCTTGTATCACGATAAATGTTTATTATTCATGCTAGAATTGTATTAACCGGAAACATAATACATGTGTGAATACATAGACAAACATAGTGTCACTAGTATGCCTCTACTTGACTAGCTCATTGATCAAAGATGGTTATGTTTCCTAACCATAAACATGAGTTGTTATTTGGTTAACGGGATCACATCATTAGGAGAATGATGTGATTGACTTGACCCATTCCATTAGCTTAGCACTTGATCGTTTAGTTTGTTGCTATTGCTTTCTTCATAACTTATATATGTTCCTATGACTATGAGATTATGCAACTCCCGTTTACTGGAGGAACACTTTGTGTGCTACCAAACGTCACAACATAACTGGGTGATTATAAAGGTGCTCTACAGGTGTCTCCGAAGGTATTTGTTGGGTTGGCGTATTTCGAGATTAGGATTTGTCACTCCGATTGTCGGAGAGGTATCTCTGGGCCCTCTCGGTAATGCACATCACTCAAGCCTTGCAAGCATTGCAACTAATAAGTTAGTTGCGGGATGATGTATTACGGAACGAGTAAAGAGACTTGCCGGTAACGAGATTGAACTAGGTATTGAGATACCGACGATCAAATCTCGGGCAAGTAACATACCGATGACAAAGGGAACAACGTATGTTGTTATGCGGTCTGACCGATAAAGATCTTCGTAGAATATGTAGGAGCCAATATGAGCATCCAGGTTCCGCTATTGGTTATTGACCGGAGATGTGTCTCGGTCATGTCTACATAGTTCTCGAACCCGTAGGGTCCGCACGCTTAAAGTTCGGTGACGATCGTAATTAGGGTTTTTGTGTTTTGATGTACCAAAGGTTGTTCGGAGTCCCGGATATGATCACGGACATGACGAGGAGTCTCTAAATGGTCGAGACATAAACATTGATATATTGGAAGCCTATATTTGGATATCGGAAACGTTCCAGGTGAAATCCGGATTTTACCGGAGTACCGGGGGGTTACCGGAACCCCCCCGGGGGTCAATGGGCCTACATGTGCCATAAGGGAGAAGAGGAGGGCCGGCCAGGGAAGGCCGCGAGCCCCCTCCCCACCTAGTCCGAATAGGACAGGGAAGTGGGGGGCGGCGCCCCCCTTTCCTCTTTCTCCTTCCCCTTCCTTTTCCAACAAGGCAAGAGGGGGGAGTCCTACTCCCGGTGGGAGTAGGACTCCTCCAGGCGCACCGCTTGGGCCGGCCGCACCTCCCCCTCTCCCTCCTTTATATACGGGGGCAAGGGGCACCCCATGACACACAAGTTGATCTTCGTGATCGTTCCTTAGCCGTGTGCGGTGCCCCCTTCCACCATATTCCACCTCGGTCATATCGTAGCGGTGCTTAGGAGAAGCCCTGCGTCGGTAGAACATCATCACCATCATCACGCCATCGTGCTGACGAAACTCTCCCTCAACACTCGGCTGGATTGAAGCTCGAAGGACGTCACCAAGTTGAACGTGTGCAGAACTCGGAGGTGCCGTATGTTCGGTACTTGGATCGGTCGGATTGGGAAGATGTACGACTACTTCCTCTACGTTGTGTCAACGCTTCCGTTGCCGGTCTACGGGGGTACGTAGACAAACACTCTCCTATCTTGTTGCTATGCATCACCATGATCTTGCGTGTTCGTAGGAAATTTTTGAAATTACTACGTTCCGCAACAGCCACCTAGTAGAAAGAAACTGACGCTCCGCCACTCGTTTGACAGACAGCAAAACAAGTATAGTTGGTTCTTAGTGATTTACTTTTGGGATGCTCATGAAGACCATTTTAAGTGTGAGACCCCAAAATTCACTTGGCTCACAAGCCCGTATTTGCTGGTTTTCTTTTAGGGTGAACCTAATAATGGTTTCATCAAAATCCAAATGCATTTGTTTGGTGGGCCTTCTAGGTATAGGGACCGGGAACTAGTGAAATTGTTTCTCTTTTCTTTAAATAATAGTGAAACAACAATGAATGGCTTGTATTGTGTAAGAGCCCCGTCTTGCATCAACGCCCCCAAATTAGTTGTTAACTTTTTTGGGATAAAAGTGGTTTTAGCCTGGATGATGACTTGGAAATCGTGCTTTATTTATAAAGCGGACGGAAGCCTTTTTCATGATGATGCCCTGGCGGTTGTTGGGCGATATTGTAACACTTAATTTTGAGTAAAGCAAAAATAAAATCGCAAAAAGAAAAACGTTTACAAACGCTAAGAGGAGACGGGGCAACGAGGAAGAGGATATTGGCGTTTACAAACGTTAACATTTTATGAAAACCTATGGAGACATCTTTTCATGCTTGGTCCATAGGAGAAAATCGTTGGCACCATAGAGAAACCCTCGCGGCAATGTCGGATGATATCATGGGTATGACACATGTGAGAGTTCAGCACAACATTGTAAACGTGCCTTCTAGGGATTCTATATGACCGTTGTCATGCCCACCTGCCAAATACAAATTGGTATCCCGCTGGCACTATGGGGGGCGTGGGAGGGGGTACAGTTGTACTTTCAGCTCAGCCTAGGTGTATACAGCTGCGACACATGGCAGCGGGCGCCTCCGCTCCCTCGTTCCACTTTTTTCTTTTTCTTGTCACGCCACGCCACCTAGTAGAAAGAAATTGTCGGTCCGCCACTCGTGTGACAGAAAGCAAAACAAGTATAGTTGGTTCTTAGTGATTTACTTTTGGGATGCTGATGAAGACCATTTTAAGTGTGAGACCCCAAAATTCACTTGGCTCACAAGCCCGTATTTGTTGGCTTTCTTTTAGGGTGAACCTAATAATGGTTTCATCAAAATCCAAATGCATTTGTTTGGTGGGCCTTCTGGGTATAGGGACCGGGAACTAGTGAAATTGTTTCTCTTTTCTTTAAATAATAGTGAAACAATAATGAATGGCTTGTATTGTACAAGAGCCCCGTCTTGCATCAACGCCCCCGAATTAGTTGTTAACTTTTTTGGATAAAAGTAGTTTTTGCCTGGATGATGTCTTGGAAATCTTGCTTTATTTATAAAGCGGACGGAAGCCTTTTTCATGATGATGCCCTGGTGGTTGTTGGGCGATATTGTAACACTTTATTTTGAGTAATGCCAAAATAAAATCGCAAAAATGAAAACGTTTACAAACGCTAAGAGGAGACGGGGCAACGAGGAAGAGGATATTGGCGTTTACAAACGCTAACATTTTGTGAAAACCTATGAGACATCTTTTCATGCTTGGTCCATAGGAGAAAATCGTTGGCACAACAAAGAAACCCTCGCGGCAATGTCAGATGATATCATGGGTATGACACATGTGAGAGTTCAGCACAACATCGTAAACGTGCCTTCTAGGGATTCTAGATGACCGTTGTCATGCCCACCTGCCAAATACAAATTGGTATCCCACTGGCACTGGGGTGGGGCGTGGGAGGGGGTACATTTGTACTTTCAGCTCATCCTAGGTGTATACAGCTGCGACACACGGCGGCGGGCGCCTCAGCTCCCTCATTCCACTTTTTTCTTTTCTTGTCACGCCACGCCACCTAGTAGAAAGAAACTGACGCTCCGCCACTCGTGTGACAGAAAGCAAAACAAGTATAGTTGGTTCTTAGTGATTTACTTTTGCGATGCTGATGGAGACCATTTTAAGTGTGAGACCCCAAAATTCACTTGGCTCACAAGCCCGTATTTGCTGGCTTTCTTTTAGGGTGAACCTAATAATGGTTTCATCAAAATCGAAATGCATTTGTTTGGTGGGCCTTCTGGGTATAGGGACTGGGAACTAGTGAAATTGTTTCTCTTTTCTTTAAATAATAGTGAAACAACAATGAATGGCTTGTATTGTACAAGAGCTCCGTCTTGCATCAACGCCCCCAAATTAGTTGTTAACTTTTTTGGGATAAAAGTGGTTTTAGCCTGGATGATGACTTGGAAATCGTGCTTTATTTATAAAGCGGACGGAAGCCTTTTTGGTGATGATGACCTGGCGGTTGTTGGACGATATTCTAACACTTAATTTTGGGTAATGCAAAAAAAAATCGCAAAAAACGTTTACAAATGCTAAGAGGAGAGAGGGCAACGAGGAAGATGATATTTGTGTTTACAAATGCTGACATTTGTGAAAACCTATGGAGACATCTTTCCATGCTTGGTCCATAGGAGAAAATCGTCGACACCTGATACGTCTCCAACGTATCTATAATTTTTGATTGCTCCACGCTATTATATTATCTATTTTGGATGTTAATGCGCTTATTTTTACACTTTTGTATTACTTTTTGGACTAACCTATTAACCGGAGGCCCAGCCCAAATTACTTTTTTTTTTTGCCTATTTTAGTGTTTTGTCGAAAAGGAATATCAAACGGAGTCCAAACGGAATGAAACCTTCGGGAGCGTGATTTTTGGAAAAAAACGTGAGCCGGGAGACTTGGAGTGGACGTCAAGCAATCAACGAGGCGGCCACGAGGCAGGGGGCGCGCCCCTCGTTGCTTCACCGACGCACTTCTTCCTCCTATATATATCCACGTACCCCGCAAACATCCAGGAGCACCACGAAACCCTATTTCCACCGTCACAACCTTCTGTACCCAAGAGATCCCATCTTGGGGCCTTTTCCGGAGCTCCGCCGGAGGGGGCATGCATTGATCACGGAGGGCCTCTACATCAACTCCATGGCCTCTCCGATGATTTGTGAGTAGTTTACTCCAGACCTTCGGGTCCTTAGCTAGTAGCTAGATGGTTTCTTCTCTCTCTTTGGATCTCAATACAAAGTTCTCATCGATTCTCTTGGAGATCCATTCGATGTAACCTTCTTTTGCGGTGTGTTTGTCGAGATCCGATGAATTGTGGGTTTATGATCAAGTTTATCTATGAACAATATTTGAATCTTCTCTGAATTCTTTTATGTATGATTGGCTTATCTTTGCAAATCTCTTCGAATTATCAGTTTGGTTTGGCCTACTAGATTGATCTTTCTTGTAATGCGAGAAGTGCTTAGCTTTGGGTACAATCTTGCGATGCTCGATCCCAGTGACAGAAAGGGAAACGACACATATTGTATTGTTGCCATCGAGGATAACAAGATGGGGTTTACATCATATTGCATGAGTTTATCCCTCTACATCATGTCATCTTGCTTAAGGTGTTACTCTGTTCTTATGAACTTAATACTCTAGATGCATGCTGGATAGCGGTCGATGTGTGGAGTAATAGTAGTAGATGCAGAATCGTTTCGGTCTACTTGTCACGGACGTGATGCCTATATACATGATCATGCCTAGATATTCTCATAATTATTCGCTTTTCTATCAATTGCTCGACAGTAATTTGTTCACCCACCGTAATACTTATGCTATCTTGAGAGAAGCCACTAGTGAAACCTATGGCCCCCGGGTCTATTCTCCATCATACCAGTTTCCCATCTATTTTATTTTGCAATCTTTACTTTCAATCTATATCATAAAAATACAAAAAATATTTATCTTATTATTATCATCTCTATCAGATCTCACTCTTGCAAGTGGCCGTGAAGGGACTGACAACCCCTTTATCGCGTTGGTTGCGAGGTTCTTATTTGTTTGTGTAGGTACAAGGTGACTCGCGCATGGTCTCCTACTGGATTGATACCTTGGTTCTCAAAAACTGAGGGAAATACTTACGCTGCTTTACTGCATCACTCTTTTCTCTTCAAGGGAAAACCAACGCAGTTCTCAAGAGGTAGCAACACCGCAGGGAAACCCTCGCGGCAATGTCGGATGATATCATGGGTATGGCGCATGTGAGAGTTCAGCACAACATTGTAAACGTGCCTTCTAGAGATTCTAGAGGACCGTTGTGATGCCCACCTGCCAAATACAAATTGATATCCCGCTGGAACTGGGGTGGGTGTGGGAGGGGGTACAATTGTACTTTCAGCTCGGCCTAGGTGTATACAGCTGCGGCACACGGCCGCGGGCGCCTCCGCTCCCTCGTTCCACTTTTTTCTTTTCTTGTCACGCCACGCCACACCATGCCACCTAGTAGAGAAAGAAACTGTCGCTCCGCCACTCGTGTGATAGAAAGCAAAACAAGTATAGTTAGTTCTTAATGATTTATTTTTGGGATGCTGATGAAGAAAATTTTTAGTGTGAGAGCCCAAAATTCACTTGGCTCACAAACCCATATTTGCTGGTTTTCTAGAGTGAATCGAATAACGGCTTCCTCAAAATCCATATGCATGTGTTTGGTGCGCCTTTTAAGTATAGGTACCAGGAACTAGTGAAATTGTTTCTGTTTTCTTTAAATAATAATGAAACAAGAATGAATGGCTTGTATCCTACAAGAGCTCCGTCTTGCATCGAAGCCCCCAAATTAGTTGTTAATTTTTTTGAGATAAAAGCATTTTGAGCCCAGATGATTACTTGGAAATTATGCATTATTTATAAAGCGGATGGAAGCCTTTTTCGTGACGATGTCCTGACCATTGTTGGGCGATATTCTAACACTTAATTTTGAGTAATACAAAAATAAAATCACAAAAATACGTACAAACGCTAAGAGGAGAGGGGACAACGAGGAAGAGGATATTTGCGTTTACAAACGCTAACATTTTTGAAAACCTATGAAGACGTCTTTCTATGCTTGGTCCATAGGAGAAAATCGTCGAAACCACAAAATAACCCTCACGGAAATGTCAGATGATAGCATTGGTATGGCACATGTGAGAGTTCAGCACAACATAGTAAACATGCCTTCTAGAGATTTTAGACGACCGTTGTGATGCCCAGCTGCCAAATAGAAATTGGTATCCCGCTGGCACTGGGTGGGGGTGTGGGAGGGGGTACAGTTGTACTTTTTGCTCAAATAAATATGTGCATTTAATCTGGATTTGAAAATTATATCAAAATAGTTTCGGTCGTTAGAACTCCCGACACTGGTAGAAAAAGGGCCTGTTGTCCCGGTTCGTAAGGGCCTGTTGTCCTGGTTCTGGAACCGGGACTAAAGGGTCGGTACTAATGCCATGTCCCTTTAGTCCTGGTTCAATCCAGAACCGGGACAGATGAGCCTCCACGTGGCCTGTGCGCGGAGCCCAGGTAGGAGACCCTTTGGTCCCGGTTGGTGGCACCAACCGGGACCAATAGGCATCCACGCGTCAGCATTTCTGTGGCTGGGGTTTTTGTTTTTTTTGAAGGGGGGGGGGGGTTTGGGAGGTTAATTTAGGTGTTTCATATATTGTGTTAGCTAGCTATAATTAATAGAGAGAAGTGTCCTCTCTTATGTCCGTGCCTGGTCGACGCTACGTACTATACATACGTATAGAGAGAACTAGACATGCTAGCTAGCTAGCAAGCAAACGAAGGAAACAGAAGATCGTCATGAACATATATGCATACAGAGAGAAGTGATATCGACCACCTCTCCTTCTCCGAGAGATTGGTCGAACAACAAGTTCTCGTATATCTATCCGACACTACCGGCTACATATATACAATAATTATCTCTTACAAATATAATCATACGGACTCAAGGTCCACATAGTATTCTCCGTCTTCATGGATCACGTGGTCAAGAAAGAATGCCGCCAATTCCTCTTGAATTGCTCGCATGCGAGCTGGTGCTAGGAGTTCATCCCGCTTCTGAAACATCTAATTTAAAGAAGGGGGTCAATACATATATATATATATGAATGAATGAAACTCAACACAAATGATGGTAATAAAATAAAATTGTGAATGTTGTTATTTACGTACTTCATATTGTTCGTCAGTGTAGCCCCGCTCACAGGTCGTGTGGCGGATGGACTCGCAAACGTAGTATCCACAGAAATCATTCCCTTGTTCCTGCCACAACCACTTTACAAGAAATAGAGGCCAATCAAACTGATAAGCAAGAATGCCAAATGGTATTGATGAAACTAGCGCTTGAATGACTAGTAGATGCGCGGAACATGCTACTATAGTACTTACTTTCGGGTGTCTAAATTGCAGCTCCTTCGGCAGTCCCGGAGCTTTTCTGGTGAATTTTCTCCAAACCCTGCCGGACAAAGAAAACAATTACTTGATATATCAGGAAATGAACAAAGTTGCTGATATGGTGGATAATGATCGATTTAACTTACTTCTCGAGTATTTGAGTCATGTCTGCATAGTCCTGGGGATCTTTTCGTCTTGAGTCTAAGACGGTTACTAGTCCCTGCTCAAGCTTAATCTCTAGGAGAATATAGTGGAAACTGCACACGCATGCATAACTCATCAATTACATTACTATAACCTTGACTAATATATAAGGGAAACCAAATACGCACAAGACAGTAACACTTACTTGAAGTTGTAAGGAAAGAGTATTATATCTTTGTTTTCATTTATTACCAACGATCGTAACAAGTTGGCCTCGGTAGCTGCGGCATGAAATTTAACCTGAGTTGCATCTATGAGATATGTGTTAATGAACCCAATATCACCGACTTGTCTTTTCTTCAATTCGGCGATCTTCAATCTGCATAATATAGTGAGGATGATTATAAATACATGCAATGAAAGAGCTGAGCTATTTAGAGAGACTTAATGACAGAAGTAGTACTACTTACAGACAGTAGCAGGCGACCGTTGTTTTATCGAGGGCCAATTGATTGAAAAACTAATAGAACTCCTCAAATAGAACAGGCAATAGTTCAATTCCAACGAGGTCATGCTCCTTTTTAACTTTCACATACAAAGTACTCCTCCCCCCAGAGTCTCTGCAGATTTTCAAGTACCAATCATGCAATCTTCGCATCATCGTTGATAGAGATCTTTCATCTTTGACGAGAGGCTTCCCGTACTCGTATCTTTGTATCTGCACCTCCATGGGTTCATAATGTACATCGTCAGGTAGGTAATCTGCAAGATTGCTATGACCGGGCACCATCCTCGGATCATTAGCGACGTTGTGGCTAGGCACCTTGAGCGGGGGGCACGATTGCTTCGCTTGTTCGCCGAGCTGGGCAATTTGTTTCCCAGCTCGTCGTTCTTTCAGGCTTTGATCACTGACAGTACTTCCCGACCGCTCCGCTTCGGCAAATTCCTTTCCAATAATGCGCTCATAGTTTCCTTTGGGCGGAGACTTGGGTGGTTTTGTCTGGGCAGCCAGAGTGCGCTTCGCTTTCACCGGATCTACCTTCTCCTCCGGAAGTGGATGTCTCTTTGCTTTCAACCCTTGAAACCAGTCATCCACTTCGGTTCGTGCGATCTCGGTGTTCTCCTCCGGGGTCCTCTCGTATGGTAACTTCTCTGGAGTCTTCAGAGAAGGACGGAATCTGTATGTCCTCCCGCCTCTGGCTGTACTGCTAGACGCCGGCTGAGCAGATGGAGCGGTTGTCTTCTTTACTTGCTTACGAGGCGGAGGAGAAGGACTACGACGCGCCGGAGCAGCCGGAGCGGCGGCAGGTCTCTTCCGCCCTTGCTGACGAGGCGGAGAAGGAGGAGGCTGGATGCTCGGGTGCGTCGGCGCAGGCGGAGAAGGAGGCGGAGTGCCGCCACGCGCTGGAGAAGGAGCCGATCGAGTGCCCTGATCGTCACTCGCCGTAGGAGGAGGCGGTGGAGGAGGCGGAGTGCCCTGACTCGCCGGAGGAGGAGGCGGTGGAGGAGGCGGAGTGCCCTGACTTGCTGGAGGAGGAGGAGGAGGCGGATGCGTCCAGTTCGGAAGGTTGATGAGCTCCTTCCGCCATAGGCATGGAGTCTTCAGAGCAGACCCCAGCCTAGTCTCCCCTTCACCGGTAGGGTGGTCAAGCTGGAGGTCCTCAAATCCCTCCGATATTTCATCCACCATCACCCTAGCATATACTTCTAGAATCGGCCGGCAGTGAAAAGTTGCGCCGGGTTCAGTAGGATAAACAGAGACAACAGCCGCCTTGTTCTTCAAATTCATCCATTGCGTCATAAGGTGGCAATTTTGAGACTCCGTGATAGCATCCAGGGGATAGCTAGCAGGAGCCGTCAAGGCATGCTCCGGCTGAAGCAGCTCGGTGGAAGCCACGCTGCTTCTCCGCTGAGATGGCGGGGTAGCTTCGGGGGAAGCTTCGGCAGTACGTTTGCTGCGATTTGCTTCTCGTTCCTCTATCGCTTGTACCCTTGCTTGCAGCGCCTGCATTTGGGTCTGCTGCACTTTTTTCCTCCTCTCATGGGATTTGTAACCGCCAGCGTCTAGAAACCCGACCTTCCACGGAATGGAGCCTGGCATGCCTCGTGTCCGTCCAGGGTGCTCAGGATTCCTGAGGGCCATTGTGAGCTCATCGTTCTCTCTGTCTGGAAAGAACGTCCCTTGCTGCGCTGCTTCGATATACTGCTGAAGCTTCCTGACTGGTATGTCCAGTTGATCGTTCGTCCAAATGCACTTCCCTGTTATAGGGTCCAAGGTTCCGCCAGCCCCGAAGAACCAAGTCCGGCAACGGTCTGGCCAGTTAATTGTCTCTGGTTCGATCCCTTTATCAATCAGATCATTCTCAGTCTTGGCCCACTTAGGCCGGGCTACGAGGTAGCCACCTGACCCCGTGCGATGGTGATGCTTCTTCTTCGCAGCATTTTGCTTGTTTGTCGCCGACATCTTCTTACTCTTTTCCGATGTCTTGTGGGCCACAAATGCGGGCCAGTGATCTCTGATCTTCTCATATCTGCCCTTAAATTCTGGTGTCTCATTATTTTCGACAAACTTATTCAGCTCTTTCTTCCACCTCCTGAATAGTTCTGCCATCCTTTTAAGGGCAAAAGACTTGATTAATTGCTCTTTAACTGGGTTCTCTGGATTATCCTCTGGCGGTAGGGTGAAATTTGACTTCAGCTCAGTCCAAAGATCATTTTTTCTGCATATCATTGACATAAGACACCTCAGGGTCTTCTGTAGCCGGCTTAAACCATTGCTGGATGCTCATCGGGATCTTGTCCCTAACCAGAACCCCGCACTGAGCAACAAATGCGTTCTTTGTTCGGATGGGTTCAATCGGTTGGCCGTCGGGCGTGATTGCTATGATCTCAAACCTTTCATCTGAGCTCAACTTTTTCTTTGGGCCTCGTCTCTTTACCGAAGTTGTGCTCGATCCGGAGGGCTAGAAAAAAGAACAAACACTTAATTAATATGTGTACATACCAAAACAATGAATGCATCAATTAGCTAGTCAGTACAGGCTTAACTAATATATATACCTGGCCGGACTCGGTTCGGTCACCGCAGCCGTCATCACGGTCTCCTTCTTGCACCGGCATTGGGTCACCGGAGCCGTCCTCATGTTCTTCTTCTTGCACCGGCATTAGGTCATCGTAGCCATCTTCTTCACCCTCTCCTTCCAGATCATCGGTGTCGTTGAGAAACAACGAGACGACATCACTTCCTTCTATGATTATGTCCCTCAACAAAGCTTCTTTTGCTTCGTCTCGGGCGGTGTCCATAGTTTCTACAAATATTTACAACATGGCAATTATTATTCAAACATGACAGATGGATATATTAGTGGCAAACGTAGAACTAGCGACCTAATCATAGTAAGGAATCATATATATTAATTAGTGGCCTCGACGCTGCTTCTCTAGGGTTTGGGGTGGTCTCGACAACGCTTCAAGGGTTTGGGGTGGCCTCGAGAACGCTTCAAGGAGGGGGTAATATCGACCCCCCCCACGTGTTGAAGCTATCGGGAGGGGGTATATCGACAACGACAACACTACATCTATGTCCCTCGATGACCCTCGTTCCCGATAAAAAAAAGAGGAAGAAGAAGAAAAAAAAGAGGAGAAGAAAGAATAGAGGAGAAGATCTCCTCTATTCTTTCTTCTCCTCTTTTTTTTTCTTCTTCTTCCTCTTTTTTTATCCTCTTCTTCCTCTCATGTTTGAGAGGATCGCCGAGGGGTCGGGAGGTTGCCTAGTGTCAAAGGATTCAACAAAACCATGTCTTCATCATTAGGCGAAAGTAACAGGTACATGATGGTATGAAGCTCTCCAAAGTTATTTTGGAACAGAGTCCTAGATAGGATAATTCGCTTTTTGGTACAAAGTTCAGCAAGAACCTTCCAAATATCGTTATTTGGAAGGCCTTTGCTGAAATTCATACAAAAAGGCAAATTATCCTATCCGGGACACCATTCCAAAATAACTTTGGAGGACTTCGTCATGCCCTGGTTACTTCCGGCTAATGATGAAGCTATGGATTTCTTCAATACTTTAACACTAGGAAACCTCTCTCGACCCCTCGGCGATCCTCGACCCCTCGAACCCTCGACGACCCTGGAACCCTCGACCCCTCGGTGATCCTCTTCTTCCTCTCATGTTCGAGAGGACCGCCGAGGGGTCGGGAGGTTGCCTAGTGTCAAAGGAGTCAACAAAACCATGTCTTCATCATTAGGCGAAAGTAACAGGCGCATGATGGTACGAAGTCTACAAAGTTGTTTTGGAACGGAGTCCCGGATAGGATAATTCGCTTTTTCGTACAAAGTTCAGCAAGAGCCTTCCGAATATCCCTATTTGGAAGGCCTTTGCTGAAATTCGTACAAAAGGCGAATTATTCTATCCGGAACTCCATTCCAAAACAACTTTGCACAACTTCGTACCATCATGCCCCGGTTACTTCCGTCTAATGATGAAGCCATGGATCTTTAATACTTTGACACTAGGCAACATCTCGACCCCTCGACGACCCTCGAACCCTCGGTGACCCTCGAACCTCTACCCTAGTTCCCGACCCTCACCCCTCGAACCCTCGGTGACCCTCGAACCTCTACCCTAGTTCCCGACCCTTGCCCCTCGAACCCTCGGTGACCCTTGAATCTCTACCCTATAGTTTCCGACCCTTGCCCCTCGAACCCTTGGTGACCCCCCCTCATGTCGAAGTTATCGGAGAGGGGGTATATCGACCCCCCCACCCTCATGTATGAAGAGGAAAAAAGATCGAAGAAGAAAATAGAGGAGAAGAAGAAAGGAATAGAGGAGAAGATCGAAGAAAAAAAGAAGTCTTCCTCTTCTTATTTTCCTTTTTCCACTCCTTCCTTTTCTTCTTCTTCTTCTTCTTCCTTCTTCCTCTTTTCTTCCTTTTCCTTATTTTACTTTTTCCTCTACACTAACCTAAAATCGTTATATACTAATTAACAACCTAAATAAAAAAATTAATACATATATGAAAAAAAACATCATATGAAAAAACATTTTTGACATATTTAGCATATTCTAAATTTTCCTAACTCTTTTACAACCAGAAAAATTACTCCAACTTCATGACAGTACCCACAATCCGTTTCACCAAAAACCTTCTGATCCATAGTTCAAAAATTTCAAATTTCATTCAAATGAAATTTGAATCGGATTCAAATAACTTGTTGAAAACCTATTCTAAACCACTCCAAAAATTCTGAAATTTTGCCATCGCCTTTGTCTTGCATCCAGTACCTCACCACAAAAAAATTTAAAAATTCCAAAAATGCCCAAAGCCATCTAGCATTTCATCAAACACCTTCTATATGGACAAAAAAATTCAGAAATTCCAAAAAATTCAAAAAAGTGGACAGCGCGTTGCTGCTGCTCCACTTCTCCTCTCCTCTACTTCTCCTCTCCTTCTGCTCTTCAATGCATCAGGGCCAGCAGCGACCATGGAGCAGGGGCGGAGCAAGGGGCGCTCGGGCGCAAGAGTGGCACTCGAGAGGGGGGCTCACTTTGAGGGGGCTGCGACGGCTGGAGTCCGGCGACGAGGACGGCGGGCTCGGGGCGGCACGCGGTGACGGGGACGACAGCCTCGGGGCGGCACGCGGTGACGGGGACAAGGAGGCGGGCTCGGGGAGGCACGCGGCGACGGGGACGAGGGCGGCGGGCTCAGGGATGCCGGCGACGAGGACGGCGCGGGCTCAGGGAGGTGACGACGTGGTCCGGAGGGCTCGGCGGCGACGAGGACGAGGAGCAGCCTGGCGGCGTCGTCGGAGGAGAGGACGAGGAGATCGATCGAACTGAATCGAGAATTTCACAAGTGTTGGCTTATATAGCCAGAGCACTATCCGGTTCGTGAAACCAACCGGGACCAATGCCCCCTTTAGTCCCGGTTGGTGCCACCAACCGGGACCAAAGGCCAATTTTCAGCAGCCCAAAGGGCGGGAAGCGGCGGCACTTGGTCACGGTTGTGCCACGAACCGTGACCAATGCCCCCTTTAGTCCCGGTTGGTGCCACCAACCGGGACCAAAGGCCTTGTGCGGTGCTGCTGCGTCGAAAGTTTAGTCCCACCTCGCTAGTTGAGAGGGGTGCGCAGTGGTTTATAAGCCCCACTGCCGCACCCCTCTCGAGCTCCTCTCCATTGCAGGCTTACGGGCCTAATTGTCACTGCTATGCCTGTGGGCCTACTGGGCCTCCTGCGGGCCTGAATCCTGGCCCTTGGATGGGTTTCTAGTCGTATTCAGGCCGTGGGGGCCCAGTAGGTGGCATTTTTTTGTTTTTTTGTTGCTTTATTTATTTTCTTTTGTTTTTTGCTTTATTTTTTAATTCTTTATGCTTTTAGTTTTAGAAAAATTATAAACTTTTTGTTAATGCCATTAGTTTTCAAATTTGAAAACACTTTTTTTTTCTTTGTTGCTTTATTTATTTTATTTTGTTTCTACTTACAACAAAATACTTATTGTTGCTATTTCTTTCTAGTTTTTTTGTTTTTTTCTGCATTATTTATTTTCTTTTGTTTTTTGCTTTATTTTTTTATTCTTTTTGCTTTTAATTTTAGAAAAATTATAAACTTTCTGTTAGTGCCATTAGTTTTCAAATTTGAAAACACTTTTTTAGTTTTTTAGTTTTCTTTGTTGCTTTATTTAATTTATTTTGTGATTAACTTTACTACAAAAATAGTTTTTTTTCTGTTTTTTTGATTTGTTTTTTGCATTATTTATTTTCTTTTGTTTTTTGCTTTAATTTTTAATTCTGTTTGCTTTTAGGTTAGCAAAATTATAAACTTTCTGTTAGTGCCATTAGTTTTAGAAAAATTATAAACTTTCTGTTAGTGCCATTAGTTTTCAAATTTGAATAGTTAAAATTTGAATTCTTTGAAAATTGTTTGAATCACAAGTTTGTGATTAACTTACTAAAAAAATGAGAATAGATGCGGTTATAGAGAAAATTCAACCTAAATTCCTAGTAAATTTCTATGAATTTCAGAGAAATTCACTATGAATTTAGGTTAAACTTTTCTCTATTAGGGCATCTATTTTCACTTTGAGAGGAGCTCAACAAGGTAGAGAGGGAAGGGCTTATAAACCGGTGTGAGCCCCCTTCGGTTGGCGAGGTAGGACTAAACTCTGCCCGCAACGAGGACCAACCCTTTAGTCCCGGTTCGTGGCACAAACCGGGACTAATGGTCATGGGCCAGGGGCGAGGAGCAAAATTATAAACTTTCTGTTAGTGCCATTAGTTTTAGAAAGTTGAAAGTTGGCATGGGCCAGGGACTAATGGTCATGGTATTACGAGGGCCAAACCATAAGACATGAAAGCATTTCAAATGAACTCTGAAAAACTTGAAAGTTGGGATGGTATCATAATTTCACCCACATAGCATGTGCATGTACAAAACGGACAATGGTAGCATGTTCGTGTGTTACAAAGTTGGCATGGTATCATCATAATAGTTGCGGGAGAAAGTCTTCACTTTTTCTTCGCTTGTGTCATTTGCTTATTGAGCCGTAACCATGGATAATCTTCATTATTTATCAGGATGCTTGGGTCAGCCTTGACATTGAAGGGAGGAATTTCATGAAACTTTTCATAATCTTCAGACATGTCTGTCTTGCCGTCCACTCCCAGGATGTCCCTTTTTCCTGAAAGAACTATGTGGCGCTTTGGCTCATCGTATGATGTATTCACTTCCTTATCTTTTCTTTTTCTCGGTTTGGTAGACATGTCCTTCACATAGATAACCTGTGCCACATCATTGGCTAGGACGAACGGTTCGTCAGTGTACCCAAGATTTTCAGATCCACTGTTGTCATTCCGTACTGTGGGTCTACCTGTACCCCGCCGCCTAACAGATTGACCCATTTGCACTTAAACAAAGGGACCATAAAATCAGGTCCGTAGTCAAGTTCCCATATGTCCACTATGTAACCATAATATGTGTCCTTTCCGCTCTCGGTTTCTGCATCAAAGCGGACACCGCTGTTTTGGTTGGTGCTCTTTTGATCTTGGGCGATCGTGTAAAATGTATTCCCATTTATCTCGTATCCTTTGTAAGTCAATACAGTCAAAGATGGTCCCCTGGACAACAAGTACAACTCATCACAAACAGTGTTGTCACCTCTGAGACGTGTTTCCAACCAACTGCTGAAAGTCCTGATGTGTTCATATGTAATCCAGTCATCGCACTGCTCTGGGTGTTTGGAGCGTAGACTGTTCTTGTGTTCATCGACATACGGGGTCACCAAGGTAGAGTTCTGTAGAACTGTGTAGTTTGCTTGAGACCAAGAATATCCGTCCCTGCATATTATTGAGTCTCTTCCAAGAGTGCCTTTTCCAGTCAGTCTCCCCTCATACCGCGATTTAGGGAGACCTATCTTCTTAAGACCAGGAATGAAGTCAACACAAAACCCGATAACATCCTCTGTTTGATGGCCCATGGAGATGCTTCCTTCTGGCCTAGCACGGTTACGGACATATTTCTTTAGGACTCCCATGAACCTCTCAAAGGGGAACATATTGTGTAGAAATACGGGCCCCAGGATGACAATCTCGTTGACTAGATGAACTAGGACGTGCGTCATGATATTGAAGAAGGATGGTGGGAACACCAGCTCGAAACTGACAAGACATTGTGCCACACCACTCCTTAGCCTTGGTACGATTTCTGGATCGATCACCTTCGGAGAGATTGCATTGAGGAATGCACATAGCTTCACAATGGCTAATCGGACGTTTTCCGGTAGAAGCCCCCTCAATGCAACCGGAAGTAGTAGCGTCATAATCACGTGGCAGTCATGAGACTTTAGGTTCTGAAACTTTTTCTCTGGCATATTTATTATTCCCTTTATATTCGACGAGAAGCCAGTCATGACCTTCATACTGAGCAGGCATTCAAAGAAGATTTCTTTCTCTTCTTTCGTAAGAGCGTAGCTGGTAGGACCTTTATACTGCTTCGGAGGCATGCCGTCTTTTTCGTGCAAACGTTGCAGGTCCTCCCATGCCTCAGGTGTATCTTTTGTCTTCCCATACACGCCAAAGAAGCCTAGCAGGTTCACGCAAAGGTTCTTCGTCACGTGCATCACATCGATTGAGGAGCGGACCTCTAGGTCTTTCTAGTAGGGTAGGTCCCAAAATATAGATTTCTTCTTCCACATGGGTGTGTGTCCCTCAGCGTCATTCGGAACAGCTAGTCCACCGGTACCCTTTCCAAAGATTACGTAGTGTAAATCATTGACCATAGCAAGCACGTGATCACCGGTGCGCATGGCGGGCTTCTTCCGGTGATCTGCCTCGCCTTTGAAATTCTTGCCTTTCTTTCGACATTGATGGTTGGTCGTAAGAAATCGACGATGGCCCAGGTACACATTCTTCCTGCATTTTTCCAGGTATATACTTTCAGTGTCATCTAAACAGTGCGTGCATGCGTGGTATCCTTTGTTTGTCTGTTCTGAAAGGTTACTGAGAGCGGGCCAATCGTTGATGGTCACGAACAACAACGCCTTAAGGTTAAATTCCTCCTGTCTGTGCTCATCCCACGTACGTACACCGTTTCCATTCCACAGCTATAAAAGTTCTTCAACTAATGGCCTTAGGTACACATCAATTTCGTTGCCGGGTTGCTTAGGGCCTTGGATGCGAATTGGCATCATAATGAACTTCCGCTTCATGCACATCCAAGGAGGAAGGTTATACATACATAGAGTCACGGGCTAGGTGCCGTGATTGCTGCTCTGCTCCCCGAAAGGATTAATGCCATCCGCGCTTAAAGCAAACCATACATTCCTTGGGTCCTTTGCAAACTCATCCCAGTACTTTCTCTCGATTTTTCTCCACTGCGACCCGTCAGTGGGTGCTCTCAACTTCCCATCTTTCTTTCGGTTCTCACTGTGCCATCGCATCAACTTGGCATGCTCTTCGTTTCTGAACAGACGTTTCAACCGTGGTATTATAGGAGCATACCACATCACCTTCGCAGGAACCCTCTTCCTGGGGGGCTCGCCGTCAACATCACCAGTGTCATCTCGTCTGATCTTATACCGCAATGCACCGCATACCGGGCATGCGTTCAGATCCTTGTATGCACCGCGGTAGAGGATGCAGTCATTAGGGCATGCATGTATCTTCTCCACCTCCAATCCTAGAGGGCATACGACCTTCTTTGCTGCGTATGTACTGTCGGGCAATTCGTTATCCTTTGGAAGCTTCTTCTTCAATATTTTCAGTAGCTTCTCAAATCCTTTGTCAGCCACAGCATTCTCTGCCTTCCACTGCAGCAATTCCAGTACGGTACCGAGCTTTGTGTTGCCATCTTCGCAATTGGGGTATAACCCTTTTTTGTGATCCTCTAACATGCGATCGAACTTCAGCTTCTCCTTTTGACTTTCGCATTGCGTCCTTGCATCGACAATGACCCGGCGGAGATCATCGTCATCGGGCACATCGTCTGGTTCCTCTTGATCTTCAGCAGCTTCACCCGTTGCAGCATCATTGGGCACATCGTCTGGTTCCTCTTGATCTTCACCAGCCCCCCCTGTTGCAGCATCACCGTATTCAGGGGGCACATAGTTGTCATCGTACTCTTCTTCTTCGCCGTCTTCCATCATAACCCCTATTTCTCCGTGCCTCGTCCAAACATTATAGTGTGGCATGAAACCCTTGTAAAGCAGGTGGGAGTGAAGGATTTTCCGGTTAGAGTAAGACCTCGTATTCCCACATTCATTGCATGGACAACACATAAAACCATTCTGCTTGTTTGCCTCAACCGCATCGAGAAACTCATGCACGCCCTTAATGTACTCGCGGGTGTGTCTGTCACCGTACATCCATTGCCGGTTCATCTGCGTGCATTATATATAATTAAGTGTCCAAATTAATAGAGGTTCATCATCACATTAAAACCAAAGTGCATACATAGTTCTCATCTAACAACATATAGCTTTCCAGAGCATCTAATTAATTAAACCATACATTGAAACTATGTAAAACATTTCGATGCGAAAACAAATGCGATCATAATCGCAACCAAGGTAACAATTGATCCAACGACATAATGATACCAAGCCTCGGTATGAATGGCATATTTTCTAATCTTTCTAATCTTCAAGCGCATTGCATCCATCTTGATCTTGTGATCATCGACGACATCCACAACATGCAACTCCAATATCATCTTCTCCTCCTCAATTTTTTTATTTTTTCCTTCAACAAATTGTTTTCTTCTTCAACTAAATTTAACCTCTCGACAATAGGGTCGGTTGGCATTTCCGATTCACATACATCCTACATAAATGAAATCTATGCCACGTTGGTCGGCATAATTTTCATAAACAATAAATGAACCAATAGTTATAAAGATAATATATATACCACATACGAATCATAGACAGGACGAGGGCCGACGGGGGCGGATACCAAAACCATCGCACTATATAAGATGCAATAATAAAAGTAAGAAAATAATACAAGTATCTATGTAAACATACAAGTAAGAATATTTTTCCTTTCAGAAAGAAGATAAGAACAAGAGGCTCACCACGGTGGTGCCGGCGATGAGCTCGGCGCGGGTGATTGACGGCGGTGAAGACGGGGACGGGGCATGATGGACTGCTAAACCTAGACAAATATTATGGAAAATGGAGCTTGGAGGTCGAGCTTGGAGAGGAGAAAGCTTAAGTAGTGTGGCTCGGGCATTCCATCGAACACCTTGTGTGCATAGGAGGTGAGCTAGAGCACCACCAAGCCCTCTCCCCCTCGGCCAGAGAAAAACAGAGCACTGGGGTGCTCTGCTCTCGAGCGAGGGGTATATATAGGCACCTCATTGGTCCCGGTTGGTGACATGAGCCGGGACTAAAGGGGAGCCTTTGGTCCCGGTTCAAGCCACGAACCGGGACCAATGGTGGTGGGCCAGGAGCGAGGCCCATTGGTCCCAGTTCATCCCACCAACCGGGACCAAAAGGTCCAGATGAACCGGGACCAATGGCCCACGTGGCCCGGCCGGCCCCCTGGGCTCACGAACCGGGACCGATGCCCACATTGGTCCCAGTTCTGGACTGAACCGGGACTAATGGGCTGACCCGGCCTGGACCAAAGCCCTGTTTTCTACTAGTGCGACCAAGAACAATCATTCAATCGATAGTTAAGAACTTCCTATTTTGAAACATATTTTCTTCGCTTGGGTTAGCGGTGAACCGATAAATAGATCGTGTTTAGTTGTTAAAATTCTCGGCATAATGAACAATTCTGATTTTGAGTTTACGTGTACGTGCCGTTCGATAGTAAGCTGCTAAGGGTGAGTATAATACATGTGTGTTGCGAAGCCGCCTAACTAACATTACTTTCTTGACTAAATATGTGCATTTAACATAGATTGAAAAGTTTCCTAAATTAGTTTTGACAGTTAGCACTCCATACCAAGAAAAAATATTCAACCAGTATTTTTGAAAACTTCGTGTTTCGAAACATCTGCTTTGGAGTAAAATGGGGCTCCCAATTAGGTCAACACTGAATGAGTGAATTTCCAACTTATTATATTTTTGGATAACTCTTTCTAAATGTGAGAGGGGGTAGGGTTACTCCCCCATTCTTTGTGACATAACACTCGAGAGGGACTAAGGAAGCTGCCCTCCCCTCCCCTTGGGGGGGGGGCAAAGGAATGCCATGGAGAGTTCATATAAGGAGTACAACGAGGGAGAGAACATTAGAGTTTACAACTAAATACATTTAGTGAAACTATGAAGACATGAATTCTTGCTTGGTCTGCAGGAGAAAACGGTTGGCACTACACAGAGATACCCTTGCAGCAAGGACGGATGATACCATGGGGATGACACATGTGAGTGTTCAACACGACATTGTAGATGTGCCTTCTAGAGATTCCGAATGACCGTGGTGATGCCCACCATCCAGATACAATGAATAGCTTGTATTGCACAAGAACTCAGTCTTGCATCACTGCCCCCAAACTAGTTGTTAACTATTTTTTTTACATAACTCAGTTTCGCCCAGATGATGTCCTGAAAATTGTTGGGCGATATTGAGTAATGCAAATATTATTTCGCAAAAAGGGTTTTTGACATATATAATGGAATCTCTGATATTGAGTTTACGAGTACAGGCCATTCGATAGTAAGATGCAAGAAAAAAATATTCAACCAATATTTACAAACTAGCTTTACTTTCTCCCGATAAAGAAAAATTATTCAACCAACATTTACAAACTTCGTGTTTTCAAACATTTACTTTAGAGTAAATGGTATCCTCGGTCAGATCAATAATGGACCAATTAATTTCCAACTTAATATTTGTTTCTCATAACCTTTTTGAAATACCAGAGGAGAGGCGAGGGAGAGGAGATTTGCGTTTGCAAATGCTAACATTTTGTGAAAACCTATGGAGACATCTATCTACGCTCGGTCCATAGGAGAAAACCGTCGACACCACAGAGAGAGACCCTCGTGGCAATGTCGGATGATATCATGGGTATGACACATGTGAGAGCTTAGCACAACATCGTAAGAGTGCCTTCTAGATATTCTAGATGACCGTTGTGATGCCCACCTGTCAAATACAAATTGGCATCCCGCGGGCACTTGGTGGGGGTGTGGGAGGGGGTACAACTATACTTTTTGCTCGAATAAATATGTTCATTTACTCTGGATTTGAAATTATATCGAAATATTTCCGGTGATTAGAACTCCCGACCAAGAACAATCATTCAACCAATACTTACAAGCTTCCTATTTTGAAACATATTATCCTTGGTTAGGTCAACAGTGAACCAATAAATAGATCATTTTTAGTTGTTAACTTTTTTGGCATAATGAACAATTGTGATTTGAGTTTACGAGTACAGGTTGTTTGATATTAAGATGCTAAGGGTGAGTGAAATATGTTTGCATTGCGAAGCCAAATAACTAACATTACTTTGTCGACTTAATATGTGCATTTAATATGGATTGGAAAGTATCCTAAGTAAGTTTTGGCAGTTAGCGCTCCATACCAAGAAAAATTATTCAACCAATATTTTAAAAACTTCATGCTTTGAAACATCTGCTTTGTAGTAAATGGGGCTCCTTATTAGGACAATAGTGAACCAATGGATTTTCCAACTTAGTATATTTTTCCAGATAGCTCTTTTCAAGATGTGAGTGGCGGAGTAGGGTTACTTCCCCATTGTTTTGTTATATAACACTCAAAAGGGACTAAAGAAGTCTCCCTTCCCCCTCCCTTGGGGTGGGGTGGGGGGGCTAAGGAGGTACAACAAGGTATTTGAGTTTACAATCGAATACATTTAGTGAGAAACTATGAAGGCATCAATCCCTTCTTGGTCTGCAAGAGAAAACCGTTGGCACCACACACAGAGACCCTCACAACATGATACCATGGGCATGACATGTGTGAGAGTTCAACACAACATTGTAGACATGCATTCTAGTGATTCCAGAGGACCATGGTGATACCCACCTGCCACATACAAATTGGCAACCCAATGGCGTTGTGGGGTGGGTCCAACTGTACCTTTTGCTTGAATAAATGTGTGCATTTAGTTTAGATTTGAAATAGTTCAGGTTGTTGCTCCTCCCGACTGAGAACAATCATTCAAGCGATATCTACAAACTTCCTATTTTGAAATATATGTGTTTTGTATCGAATGCGGCTCTCGGTTAGGTTAACAATGCACCAATAAACTTCTAACTTTACAGTATGTTTTTGGATAATGTGCAACAACCATAGAGGGCATGGATAGTGAAATGTTGTCTGTAAGAGCAACTCTAGCATACTCTTCATACTGGCCCATCAATCGCTATAATGACTGCCAATATGGTGATTATGGTAAAAAAGGATCCGGATAACCAGTGAACGTTAGGTTTTTAGACATGGAACATGAGATGTTTTACATGGCAAATTATGTTTGTAGATGATGGCAAGTTTAATTGGTGAGCATGGCAAATCCATCTCAGTTCATTTCTTTTGCTAGAAAGTTATTGTGCTTCCAAACTAAAATTGTCATCTTCGTGTCAAAATAAATTGCCATGAAAAACGGTTGATTTGCCGTGTCTAAAAATCTAACATCAGATTTTTAGCTTTCTGTAAAAAAAAGACACTCTACCAGAGTCGCTGAGGGAGTCCTGGATTAGGGGGTCTCCGGACAGTCGGACTATCTCCATTGGCCGGACTGTTAGACTATGAAGATACAAGATTGAAGACTTCGTCTCGTGTCCAGATGGGACTCTACTTGGCGTGGAAGGCAAGCTAGGAAATACGGATATGGATATCTCCTCATTTGTAACCGACCTTGTGTAACCCTAACCCTCTCCGGTGTCTATATAAACCGAAGGGTCTTAGTCCGTAGGACAACAACCATAACATACAATCATACCATAGGCTAGCTTCTAGGGTTTAGCCTCTCTGATCTCGTGGTAGATCTACTCTTGTACTACCCACATCATCAATATCAATCAAGCAGGACGTAGGGTTTTACCTCCATCAAGAGGGCTCGAACCTGGGTAAAACATCATGTCCCCTGCCTCCTGTTACCATCCGGCCTAGACGCACAGTTCGGGACCCCCTACCCGAGATCCGCCGGTTTTGACACCGACATTAGTGCTTTCATTGAGAGTTCCTCTGTGTCGTCGTCGTTAGGCTTGATGGCTCCTACTATCATCGATAGCGATGCGGTCCAGGGTGAGACTTTTCTCCCCGGACAGATCTTCGTATTCGGCGGCTTTGCACTGCGGGCTAATTCGCTTGGCCATATGGAGCAGATTGAAAGCTATGCCCCTGGCCATCAGGTCAGATTTGGAAGTTTGAACTACACGACCGACATCCGCGGAGACTTGATCTTCGACAGATTCGAGCCACAGCCGGGCGCGCCGCACTGTCGCGATGGGTATGACCTAGCTCTGCCGCCGAACAGTACCCCAGAGGCTGCGCCCGCATCAGCTCCGACCCTTAGCTCGGAGCCAACTGCGCCAGTCGAGGACGGGTGGTTAGACACCGCCTCAGGGGCTGCAGTCTCAACGGCGATCGAGCCGAACACCACCATAACCCTCTGCGCAGCCCGTGACTCCAAGGTGCCGGACTCTTTTCCGGACTCTGAACCATCTGTGCCCCTGCCAATCGAATCCGATTGGGCGCCGATCATGGAATTCACCGCCACGGATATCTTTCAGCACTCGCCCTTCGGCGACATTTTGAATTCACCAAGGTCTCTCTCTTTGTCAGGAGAGCCCTGGACGGATTATGGCCAACATGATTGGGATGCGGACAACGAAGAAATTCGACGCCCACCCACCACCCACTTCGTAGCCACTGTCGATGATTTAACCGACATGCTCTACTTCGAATCCGAAGACATCGACGGTATGGACGACGATGTAGGAGACGAACATGAACCAGCACCTATAGGGCACTGGAAAGCCACCTCGTCATATGACATATACATGGTGGATACACCCAAAGAAGGCAATGGCAACGGGATAGCGGAGGATGACCCCTCCAAGAAGCAACCCAAATGCTGATGTCAGCGGCGCTGCTCTAAGTCCTGCCAAAGCAAAAGTGGTGATACCGGCACAGGAGATAATAACACTCCGGATAGTGCCGAAGACAACAACAAACCCCTCCAGCAAGACTTAGAGCAGGAGGATGGAGGAGCCAGCTCTCCTAAGAGAGCGGCAGACGAAAAGGAGGAGGATGACAATCACATGCCCCCCTCCGAAGACGAGGCAAGCCTCGGCGACGATGAATTCGCCGTACCGGAGGATCCCGTCGAACAAGAGCGCTTCAAGCGCTGGCTCATGGCCACGACAAATAGCCTGAAGAAAAAGCAGCAGCAGCTTCAAGCTGATCAAGATCTGCTAGCTGACAGATGGACTGAAGTCCTCGTGGCCGAGGAATATAAACTCGAGCGCCCCTCCAAGAGTTACCCAAGGCGCAGGTTACTACCCCGACTGGAGGAAGAAGCGTATGATACGGCTGATCGGCCACCTCGTGGTCGCGATAGAGAGGCATTCCAGCCAAAAGCTCAGCCTCCACCCCAACGCCATTCAAATAAAAAGGCATGGGGAGATACGCCAGACCTGCGAGACATATTGGAGGACAAGGCAAAGCATACAAGATCGAACTACGGATCACGAGGGCGCACCACTCTGCGAGACGACAAACGTCACGCCGGATACAGTAAAAGCAAATCCGGCCGGGCCGAACACAGCGGGCAAGACCCATTCGAGCTACGTCGCGATATAGCCCAATACAGAGGCGCCACACACCCCTTATGCTTCACAGACGAAGTAATGGAACATCAATTCCCAGAAGGTTTCAATCCTGCAAATATTGAAACATACGACGGCACAACAGATCACGTAGTATGGATTGAGGATTTCCTCCTCCACATCCACATGGCCCGCGGCGATGACTTACACGCCATCAAATAACTCCCACTAAAGCTCAAAGGACCAGCGCAGCATTGGCTTAACAGCTTGCCAGCGGACTCCATTAGCTGTTGGGAAGATCTGGAAGCCGCATTCCTCGACAACTTTCAGGGCACTTATGTGCGACCACCAGACGCCGATGATTTGAGCCACATAATTCAGCAGCCAGAAGAGTCAGCCAGGCAATTCTGGACTCGGTTCCTTACAAAGAAAAATCAAATCATCGACTGTCCGGATGCGGAGGCCTTAGCGGCTTTCAAGCACAACATCCGAGACGAGTGGCTAGCCCGGCACCTTGATCAGGAAAAGCCGAAATCTATGGCAGCTCTCACGACGCTCATGACCCGCTTTTGTGCGGGAGAAGACAGCTGGCTGGCTCGCAGTAATAACATATCAAAGAACCATGGTACCTCACATACCAAGGACGGCAATAGCAGGTCACGTCGCAACAAGCATAAGCGCCGCATTAACAGCGAAAATACTGAGGATATGGCAGTCAATGCCGGATTCAAAGGCTCTAAACCCGGTCAGTGGAAAAAGCCATTCAAACAAAGTACGCCGGGTCCGTCCAGCTTGGACCATATACTCAATCGCTCGTGTCAAATACACGGCACCCCAGACAAGCCAGCCAATCACACCAACAGGGATTGTTGGGTGTTCAAACAGGCCGGCAAGTTAATTGCCAAAAACAAGGACAAGGGGCTGCATAACAATGACGAGGAGGAGCCCCGGCAGCCGCACACCGGAGGGCAGAAGAGGTTTCCCCCGCAAGTGCGGACAGTGAACATGATATACGCGACCCACATCCCCAAGAGGGAGCGGAAGCGTGCGCTCAGGGACGTATATGCGTTGGAGCCAGTCGCCCCAAAGTTCAACCCTTGGTCCTCCTGCCCGATCATCTTCGATCGCAGGGACCACCCCACTAGTATCCGTCATGGCGGATTCGCCGCACTGGTCCTAGACCCAATCATTGACGGATTTCATGTCACTCGAGTCCTTATGGATGGCGGCAGCAACCTGAACCTGCTTTATCAGGACACAGTGCGCAAAATGGGTATAGACCCCTCAAGGATCAAACCCACAAAAACAACCTTTAAGGGCGTCATTCCAGGTGTAGAGGCCCATTGCACAGGCTCAATTACACTGGAAGTGGTCTTCGGATCCCCGGATAACTTCCGAAGCGAAGAGTTAATCTTCGATATAGTCCTATTCTGCAGTGGTTATCACGCGCTGCTCGGGCGAACCGCATTTGCTAGATTCAATGCGGTACCGCATTATGCATACCTCAAGCTCAAGATGCTAGGACCTCGTGGAGTTATTACAGTCAATGGAAACACAGAGCGCTCTCTCCGAATGGAGGAGCACACCGCAGCCCTCGCAACAGAAACGCAAAGCAGCCTCTCAAGGCAATCAACCATTTCGGCGCTTCACAGCCCGGACACCTTCAAGCGCGCTCGGGGCAATCGGCAAATAGACCGCCTGGTGCGATCTGAGCTTGCGTAGCAATACGGCAGCCACCCCAATCCCAGCCCAGCGGCGAAATTCGTGCCACGCATACATAATTACGCATTAAAAATACCATGGGCACAGGTGGGGAGGGGGGCACAACTGCGGCACACCCCAAGACGTGGCCTAAACTGCACTAGGGCTTCCTGTTCGGTTATTTTTCTTTTTCTTTCAGGACCTTAATCACTGGAAACACTGTCCGGCAGCACTATTGCCGAACACATGATGCAGCATCCAAGGAGGCAGACAACTACGTTATACCACGGAATTCCCAGGTTGATTACAGTAACGAGTGAAATATTCAATTTAACATCATTCCTCAGCTTGCCCTTGGAAGGGACATAGTCCTACTCTTTGCTTATCGCATATCTATATCACTCTGCTTTAACGCAATTTTTTAATAAACAATGCATGACATTATGACTATTATTGCATTCTTGTTATATATATATATATCTATGTGTTCATTAATGACGCCTTGCAACCGTACACTATGGTACCGCCAATACACCAGGGGCTTACGTACTCCACAATGCGGTGTGAAAAGTCCGAACACTTTCACAAGTGCGGCACCCCGAACTTATAGCATTATATGCATCAGCTCCGAATCATGTCTTTGGTCAAATTTGGGTTTGCCCGGCTCCTATGTTTTGGTACCTTACATTCCGCTCCATCGGCTAAGGTAGCGCTAGGAGAACTACTGCGATTGTGCCCCGGTTCTGCTGGGTTCAGCACCTCAGTAGATAAAGCTAAAACTGACTGTCATGATAAGGCGAGAGACTGGTCGCTGTTCGGCGAGGTTTTCAAGTCCCTAAAGACTTATGCCGCTTAGAGCGAGGGGCCGGCCCTGTCCGGCTTAAAGGCGTGTATCGCGCCCCGAATTCGGTCTTCCGAATACCAGGGGCTTCGCCGAAATTTAAAATTATAGAATTCTATGTCTAAGTGAGAGTGATAAAGCATCATTAGTCCGGTTGCCTTGTTCGTTGTGCTGAGCACCTCCCTCGAAGGACCCAAACATGGAAACAAGAGCGCTCAGGTTTATCCCGAACACCCCAGCACTCATGGCATGGGGGCAGAAGCCGAGGACTAGCCATCTCTCAGATTGGATAAACAGCCAAACAGAAGGTAATATTTTAAATTCCAACAAGCATTGCATAGCGCATATGAAACAAGTTTTCATACATATAGGATAAAACGAGCAAGTCTCATTCAAATATTACATCTTTTGAACACTCGTCCACGATGAGACGGGCACCCGGCAGAACACCCTCGTAGTACATATTGGGGTGGCAGTGCTCCTTGCCCTCTGGCGGCCCCTCCTTGATCAGCTTCACGGCGTCTAGCTTGACCCACTGCAATTTCACACGGGCGAAAGCCCGGCGTGCACCTTCAATGCAGACAGATCGCTTGACGACCTCCAGCCGCGGGTAGGCATCCACAAGCCGCCTCACCAGGCCGAAGAAGCTGTTCGGAAGGGCGTTGCCGGGCCACGCCGGACTATAAAGCTCTTCATGGCCTAATCGGCCGCCTTATGTAGCTCGACCATCTGCTTCAGCTGGTCGCTCATTGGCACTGGATGTTCGGCCTCAGCATACTGAGACCAGAACAGCTTCTCCGTCGAGCTTCCGTCCTTGGCCTGGTAAAATTGTGTGGCATCGGACACACTGCGGGGCAAATCTGCGAATGCTCCTGAAGAGCTCCGGATCCGGGTAAGTAATCGGTAATTTACTTTTACATGCTTGCTTTGCATATAGAAAGCCTTACCCACCGCTATCTTCTTCATCGCGTCGATCTCTTGGAGGGCCTTTTGGGCTTCAGCCTTGGCACTTTTTACACTCTCGAGGGCCGCAGCAAGCTCAGACTCCCGCGTCTTGGAGTCAAGCTCCAACGCCTTGTCCTTCGCCACAAGAGCCTGGAGCTCTTGCTGCACCTCGCCCACTCGAGCCTCGTGCTTCTCTCGCTCGATGCGCTCCTTGGCCGCTGTATCTTCGGCCTTGGTTAGCGCTTGCTTCAGGGTCGCCACCTCGGTCGTGGCCCCTGGCAAACATACGATGATCCTGTCATTTTGCAATCGCGTCCTCTTTTATATATATACATAAGACAGGGTATTACTTACCCTTGTTCTCCTCGAGCCGCCTCTTGGCAAGGCCGAGCTCTTTCCTGGACCCCTCGAGGTCTTGCTTTAGTACGGCGACCTCCGCAGTTAGTGCGACGGACGCCAGCAGCGAAGCCTGCATATGCATATTGACATACTTATATTAGACTCCTGCGATATTATTTGATCCTCTGTTCGGCTTCTCTTTGTGAATACCGAACAAAGCATCAGGGGCTACTATCTATGCGGTAATATTTCTACTACATTTTAAAACATTTAACTCGAAGCCTGTTAGAAGGCTGGCACAGGCTTCAGTCAATCCGCTTTTGGCGGACTGAACCTTCTGGATCACCGCACTCATGATAGTGCGGTGCTCCTCGTCGATGGAAGCGCTGTGAAGCGCTTCCAGCAGATTGCCAGGCGCCTCTGGATGGACAGAGGTCACCGGCACAGGCGTCTTGCCCCTCTTAGAAGGAGGCCGCCTGCCCGAGCCTGGAACCGCTGGAGGTTCTGGCGTGGTGTTCGGCTGAGGGCCGAACTCCAAGCTCTCAAGGGCCCCGTCCCCTCGGCTCTCGGAGTCCGGAAGGTCGCCTTGAGGCACCTCCGGGACTGTCTCCCCTCGATCTGGTGCCTCTTGAGACAACACCTCGGCGTCGTCGGCAGGATGAGGGGAGGTGGCGGTCGGGACTGGATCGCTATCCATGTCCGACAAGCCCAAGGAGCCGTCCGATGATACATCGATACTGGCTCGTGGCGGCTGCATAATTGTGTTCGGCGTTAGGGAAAGCAGTGCGACAAAGGAATCCTATGAGTTACTCTGGTATCCGAATACTTACGATCTCCCCGGGGGCTTGACCCTGGGCAACCACTCATCTTCGCCTTCGTCGGCGGCGGTGGAACCGTCCGGAAGGAGAGTCCTTCCCTTCTTGGACCCTCCGACCTCCCCGGTTGGGGCGGCCTTCCTTTTCTTGTCTCCCCCAATCGGTGGGGGAGCATCTTCTTCTTCTTCTTCTTCCTCGTCTTCGGGGGAAGAGTGCGCCGTAGAGTCATCGGACAGTGAGTCCGACGATGCCTGGCATCGGGAACTCTTTCGGGTTCCCTTGGCCTTCTTGGTCTTCTCTGGCACTGTATAAGGGGCCGGAGTCAACATCTTCGCCAGAAGAGCGTCTGCGGGGTCTTCGGGCAAAGGAGCCGCACAGTTGATCTGTCCAGCCATCTTCTGCCAGTCCTGTCAAAGGTACAGGAGTTTAGATCCCACATAGAGTCAATCTATATAATAAAATAAGTATCCTGTGAAAGGTAAAGCAGCTTACCGCACTGGCTTGGCGCTTCGCGCTGAATCCGTGATCCTCAGTAATAGGGGAGGTGACCTTGGCACTTTTGAACAGCACCCTCCAGGCGTCTTCATGAGTCGTGTCGAAGAGCCTGTGCAGAGTTCGGTGCTGCGCCGGATTGAACTCCCGTTGTTGGCACGGGAGTATCCGGCGGATGAGCATAACTTGGACTATGTTCACAAGCTTGAGCTTCTTGTTCACCATGTTTTGAATACATGTTTGGAATCCGGTCAGCTCTTTCGAACTACCCCAGGACAGGCCCTTCTCTTTCCAGGAGGTGAGCCGCGTGGGGATGCCAGATCGGAACTCGGGGGGCTGCTGCCCATGCAGGGTCGCGCAGCTCGGTGATATAGAACCACCCCGATTGCCACCCCTTTATGGTTTCCACAAAGGAGCCCTCGAGCCATGTTACGTTGGGCATCTTGCTCACCATGGTGCCTCCGCACTCCGCCTGGCGGCCACCCACCACCTTCGGCTTGACATTGAAGGTCTTCAGCCATAAGCCGAAGTGGGGCTTGATGCGGAGGAAGGCCTCGCACACGACGATAAACGCCGAGATGTTGAGGATGAAGTTCGGGGCCAGATCATGGAAATCCAGGCCGCAATAAAACATGAGCCCCCGGACGAAGGGATGGAGAGGGAATCCCAGTCCGCGGGGGAAATGGGTGAGGAATACTATCCTCTCATGGGGCCTGGGGGTGGGGATGAGCTGCCCCTCATCTGGGAGCCGGTGCGCGATGTCGTCGGGCAGGTATCCGGCTCTCCTCAGTTTCTTGATGTCTCCCTCCGTGACGGAGGATACCATCCACCTGCCTCCCGCTCCGGATATGATTGGAGAAGGTCGAGGTGGGAAGTGCGGACTTGGGCGCTAGAGCTCGAGTGTGCGAAAACGGATGGGTAAGGGAGGAAGAAGGCGTGGATAGAAAGGTGAATCCTTATCCCTTTATATGGGTGGACGAAACTAAGCATCCCCACTTGCCTGGTAAAATTCGCTTATCCCCCAAGCGCCGCAATTGATGGCGCGGTTGGGTTAACCACGCCCGTTGAGGGAGTCCTGGATTAGGGGGTGTTCGGATAGCCGAACTATACCTTCAGCCGGACTCCTGGACTATGAAGATACAAGATTGAAGACTTCGTCCCGTGTCCGGAAGGGACTTTCCTTGGCGTAGAAGGCAAGCTTGGCGATACGGATATGCAGATCTCCTACCATTGTAACCAACTTTGTGTAACCCTAACCCTCTCCAGTGTCTATATAAACTGAAGGGTTTTAGTCCGTAGGACAACATACACATCAACAATCATACCATAGGCTAGCTTCTAGGGTTTAGCCTCTCTGATCTCGTGGTAGATCTACTATTGTACTACCCATATCGTCAATATTAATCAAGCAGGACGTAGGGTTTTACCTCCATCGAGAGGGCCCGAACCTGGGTAAAACTTCGTGTCCCTTGCCTCTTGTTACCATCCGGCCTAGACGCACAGTTCGGGACCCCCTACCCGAGATCCGCCGGTTTTGACACCGACATTGGTGCTTTCATTGAGAGTTCCTCTGTGTCATTGCCATCAGGAAGGATGCCTCGTCCCGTCTTTAAAGACGGCACCGTTGCTAAAGGAGCTTTGGCTGTCGGCCAAACCCTCCGGCTAGGTGGTTTTCTCATGATCACCTATTCGGCTTCTGCGCCGACGATGACCTCTCGAGCCATCGAAAACAATCTTCATGTCAACTCGGAACTTGCCGACCAGTTAGATCCAATAGAGCTTTCCCCATAAACGAGCTCTTGGATCGCTTCGCCGCCCTGGGAGTCGCTACGGATTACGACCAGATTGGGCCTAAAACCGATCTGAGAGAGATTAACTCTCCGCAAGCCACCCATCACATTGCCGTGGTAGAGGGACAGTGCGGCGACCCTTCATCTATATTAAGGACTCGCTACGTACGGATTCCCGATCCCTCCAAGCCGGATGTCCGCGAAGGGGAGGATATCACTCAAGACTTGAACCTAGAATCAGGCGACGAACTGGATTCATTGGACGACATCCAGGAATCCAAATTTTCGAGTTCGGAAATTCCTCGGCCTCTGAGCCTCAGAAGGGGTAAGGCTTCGGATTTAATTCCACCCACCCACCCGAACATTAGCGATCTATCCCAAATCAGGCAAGAGCCTAAAGAAACAGTACATCATTACTGGGCCAGATTCCTCCTGGTTATGAACAGGATAAAGGGCTGCCGCGAGGAAGATGCAATTTCATTCTTCTGCAATAATTGCACGGACAAGGGAATACTCAACACCATAAGTCGCCGTGATATTACACGCTTTGCTGATTTAACGTCCATAGTACGAAAGTACTGTGTGATGGAAAGCGCCCGGAAAACCAAAACAAAATTTGGGGACAATCCGGCCCTTAAGGCAAGCCCAGTGCGAAATAAAAGGGTGCATCACCGCCAGACACCCGGGTCAAACACCAAAAGGCAAAAACCCTCTACAGGGCATGGAACCGTACTGGAAGGATGGCTTAATGGACCCTGTAAAATTCATAGTACAGAGGACGCTACACCAACTCACAGCCTTAGAGCATGTTGGATACTCCGGCAGGTGGCCAAAATTGGCGAAAACCTCCTAATTCCGGAGGCCATAGAAAGCCACCCCAGAGACACCAATACGGTATTAACAGTCTTCGAGACCTTCGCATCAAATAATATGCGAAAAAGGACACTCCGCAGCCTTGCCGAAGTCTACCAAGTAGCAACAATAAACCCATGGAGTGACACGGCCATTACCTTTAACGCCAGTGATGAACCTAAATTCCGGACAGCCCGAGCACCAGCTGCATTGGACCTCAGTCCAATAGTGGACGGCTTTTGTCTTACCAAGGTAATCATGGACGGCGGCAGCGGATTGAACCTCATCTATGAGGAAACTCTTCAAAAAATGGATATAGACTGGAACCGCATCATGCGAAGCAGCACAACCTTTAGAGGAATAATCCCCAGTCGGGAAGCGCGCTGTATAGGAAAAATCACACTAGATGTGGTGTTCCGCACGCCGGACAATTACAGGTCCGAAGAGGTCACGTTCCAGGTGGCCCAGTTCAGCAGCGGTTATCACGCTCTGCTAGGGAGGGAAGCATTCACAATCTTCCAAGCAATACCCCATTAAGGGTACATGAAGCTCAAGATGCCCGGGCCTAACGGGATCATCACTCTCGCTAGTGATCCGGACGTAGCACTCCGCGCTGAAAACAAGACAGCCGCATTGGCCCTCGAGGCACTATCCGAAGCCCTAGCAGCTGAGGAGCTGACTGCGCTGCGCTCTATGGTGAATAGGGACGATGTGGTACTCGACAAAGGATCCAAATCTACCTCCGTTAAACCAACGGACGAAATAGTCAAATTCCAAGTCCATCCAACGGACCCCAATAAAACAGCTTCCATCAGGGCACAGTTAAACCCTGATGTCGACGCCGCATTGCGAGAGTTCCTACGAGAGAACTGGGACATTTTCGCCTGGCACCCTTCAGACATGCCAGGAATCCCACGCAGGCTGGCCGAGCATAGCTTAAATATCCAAACAGGTTTCAAACCTGTCAAACAGGCTCTTCGGCGTTTTTCTGAACCAAAGAGACAGGTTATGGGAGAGGAGCTAGAAAAGCTATTAGAGGCCGTATTCATCAGAGATATAAAACATCCAGACTGGCTAGCAAACCTGGTGATGGTACCAAAGAAGGACAAATCCTGGCGCCTGTGTGTTGATTTTAAAGACCTTAACAAGGCTTGCCCAAAGGATCCCTTCCCCCTCCCCCGCATTGATCAAAGTATCGATGCTACCGCAGGACACGATTTGTTGTGTTTCCTCGATGCATATTCTGGCTACCAACAAATCAAGATGGTAGAACCAGACCAAGCCGCAACGGCATTTATCACACCATACGGGCCATTCTGCTTCAACACGATGCCCTTCGGGCTCAAAAACGCCGGCACAACATATCAGCGCATGATTCAGACATGTTTGGCAAGCCAGATCGGTAAAACAGTGGAGGCATACGTAGATGATGTGGTCGTCAAAACAAGACATGTTGAATCTCTAGTAGACGACTTGAGGCTCACATTTGATAATCTCCGAACATACGACATCAAGATCAACCCAGAAAAATGCGTTTTCGGCGTTCTAGCCGGAAAGCTCTTGGGCTTCATTGTATCCAGTAGAGGAACTGAAGCAAATCCAGCCAAGATCCGAGCTCTGTCGCAACTGGATATCCCAAAGGACCTCAAACAAATACAAAAGTTAACCGGATGTGTGGCGGCTCTAAGCCGCTTTATCTCCCGCTTGGGAGAAAAGGCCCTTCCCCTTTACCGCCTCCTTTGGCGCACCGAACACTTCAAATGGACGGACGCAGCCACGGCCGGACTCGACGAAATAAAAAGCCATACTGGAAACAAACCCAGTCCTGGACGCGCCAAACACCGGTGAACCAATGCTATTGTACATCGCAACAACACATCAGGTTGTAAGCGCAGTGCTCGTCGTCGAACGAGAAGCGGACGGACACAAATTCCCCCTTCAAAGGCCGGTCTATTATGTGTCCATTGTCCTCACTCCCTGCAAATCACGGTACCCGCATTATCAAAAGATTGCGAATGCGGTATTCATGGCATCCCAGAAGCTACGACACTACTTTCAAGAGTGTTCAATAACAGTAGCCTCAGAAGTACCACTTAACGACATTTTAAACAACCGTGACGCAATGGGCCGGATTGCGAAATGGGCCATCGAGCTCCTCCCGTTCGACATAACTTATAAGCCACGACGAGCCATCAAGTCACAAGTTTTGGCCGACTTCGTCGCAGAATGGACGGAGGCCGAACTCCCTAGACAGTACGACACATATTCAAATTGGATCATGCATTTCGACGGCTCCAAAATGTTGGCTGGACTGGGGGCTGGCGTCGTTTTGACGTCCCCCACAGGAGACACAGTTCAATACATACTACAGATTCTGTACACGGACTCCAACAATGCAGCCGAATATGAGGCCCTTCTACATGGTCTCCGGATGGCAGTATCCATGGGTATCCAACGCCTAGAGGTGCGCGGGGACTCGAACCTCGCAATCTCCCAAATAAATGGAGACTTCGATGCCAAGGATCCGAAAATGGCAGCTTACCGCAACGCCGTCCTAAAAATGTCAGCTCGGTTCGAAGGACTTGAATTTCACCATATAGCCTAGGAAAATAATCAGGCGGCAGATGTCCTGGCACGCATCGGCGCAGAACGCGATGTAGTCCCCCCAACATCTTCTTGGAAAGGCTTTTCAAGCCATCGGTGGCATGGGAAGGGGAGCCGAACAATAACAGCCCGGACCCAACCGTACTGCCCGACACCGAATATTCTGACACAATCGGAGGCTCTGCCATTGAAATAACATCTTCAGCCCACGTAATAATGGCCGTCATCGCCCCGTGGACAGAACCATTCCTCACCTACCTTACTAGGCAGGAACTCCCCGAGGACCAAAATGAGGCACGCTGCATAGTGCGGCGATCCAAAGCCTACATAGTCCACGAGGGAGAGCTTTATAAGAAAAGCACTACCGGAGTTCTTCAAAGGTGCATCTCCGAAGAGGAGGGGCGGAATCTCCTGGCTGAAATCCATGCCGGACTCGGCGGTCATCACGCTGCAGCCCGGTCCCTGGTAAGCAAGGCCTTCCGTACAGGCTTTTATTGGTCGACGGCCCGGGCAGACGCTCAGGACTTAGTCCAACGATGCGCCAGCTGCCAGCTCTTTGCAAACCAAAGCCGTATGCCACCCACCGCCCTCCAAACTATCCCCATCACTTGGCCCTTTGCGGTCTGGGGGCTAGATATGGTTGGACCCCATCAAGGCGGAACCCACAAGCACAAATACTTACTGGTCATGGTGGATAAGTTCACCAAATGGATAGAAGCCAAGCCTGTTAAGACGGCTGAATCCGGACCTGTGATAGACTTCATATCCGGGGTTGTACACTGTTACGGCGTCCCCCATAGCATCATCACTGATAACGGCACGAACTTTACGGCCGACGAGGTAAAACTCTGGTGCAAAAACATGGGCATAAAGCTCGATTATGCTTCCGTCTATCACCCACAAACTAACGGCCAGGTCGAACGTGCAAATGGTCTTATCATGAGCGGCATCAAACCCAGACTAGTGCGGTCCCTCAAGGAATCTAACACGCACTGGGTAGAGGAGCTCAACTCCGTACTCTGGGGGCTGCGGACCACGCTGAATCGCACCACCGGATACACACCATTCTTCATGGTGTACGGTGCAGAAGCAGTTCTTCCTTGCGACATAATTCATGACTCACCTCGAGTGCGCATGTACGAGGAACGAGAAGCCGAGCTCGATCGGCAGGACAGTTTGGACGCATTAGAGGAGGAGCGTGACGTGGCAAAAGCCCGTTCCGCATTCTATGAACAGCAATCTCGAAGATACCAAAGCAGGGATGTACGGGACAAAAATTACAACATTGGCGAATTAGTTCTACGCCTGCCGGACAAGAAAAAGGACAAACTCAAGCCCAAGTGGGAAGGTCCCTTCAGAATTGACCAAGTCCTGACTGGTGGAGCGTATCGCCTGCGAAACGCATCGGATAACCGACTCGAGCCGAACCCATGGAACGCAGCCCATCTCCGAAGATTCTATGCCTAGCGCCGGATCCTGTGTTTGTCTCCTTACTCTGTCCATTTTTTATATAATGTCCGTCTTACATTTCTCTCCTTCCCCCTTTTTTCTCTCTCTTATAACCTTTAAAGGCTCACAAATTAACGCGCTATCCGCGCTCAGTAAACCTGGGGGCTTCTTTAAACAGAAGCTTATTTATACGGGCTTCATGCCTAACACATGTGTCAAACTTCCGCATGTACCTTTTATTCACCATTATATGCATCGATATGACTTAAGTTTTGGCCAAGCTGGGTTGCCTGGCTCTTGTGCTTACCCCTACGTTCCCGATTATTCGGCTAGGTGGTAAAGGGAGCACCTCTGCGATTGTTACTGCCGGATAAGCCGGACGTGTACCTCAGACTGGGTGAAGCCGAAAGCTAGCGTTCTTAAGAGAATATTCGGTCGGTGAACTAAAGATGATCTTTTTCTTTATCTATGTGCCCCCAGGCGTTTTTCCTGTGTTTCTTTTCGCAGCATGGACATGCACTTTAGGGCATGCCCCCCAGGGAAAGGAACCCCTAACGGAACTATTCTCCCTGAAAGATGTTTCTTACTAACCATGTAATATAACATAACTAGTCGGGCACTTGTCTGTTCACGCACTAATGACCCCTACGCCTGGTCTCCACGCATTCCCCGGTTCCTATATAACCGCATGGGAATTCGAACACACTCCGGACCGTCAGGCCCCGAGGTTGAAGCGAAAAGGTCGGCCATGACAAATGATCTACAATCCGGCTAGAAGGCATTATAAATGTCAATTCAATTACATAGTCATTTTGACTGATTGTATTCCTCTTCAATACCATCTAACAGGCTGTCTAATTTACAGTCCTGCTGGGAGTACTTTGCGGCCAACTCTACTTGGCCGTACACTAAGCTTACAGGGATCTCCTTCCCATCGGGCCCTATAGGACCGACCTCGGCCATGTGGTTGGGGTCAGCCTTTGAGTACCGCATCTTCACCATGGCCCAGGCCTCCCTAGCGCCTTGACGGCAGGCTGATATCTTCCACAATTGGAAGCGCCGCCGTGCTCCCTTTAGCTTCTCTGCAAGCTCTCCAATACCTTCGGGCATGGAGACGGATGGCCACAGGGCCTGGGCGACACCTCACATCGCCTGCCGAACTCGATCGAGCAGTTGCGAGAGCTCGGGAAGAAGGTCACCCGTGGAACCGGGCATCTCCTCTGCCGGACGACCTGTTAACACACCTAGAGACATTGCTCTGTTAGTCGACTTCCCCGCCAAACTTTCTTTCAAAAGGTTCGTTCAAGCACTTACTAAATATGCCGCGCCGAAGCCGCTGATTCTCCTTCACGGAGTCTGATAGCTAGGCACGAACATCTTTCAGCTCAACGCCCAGCCGGGTGTTGGCATCTTGGAGAACGTTCTTCTCCCCCATCACCTTTAATAGCACCCTCTCACCAGCCTTTAGCTGGCGTAGGAGATGTTGCTTTTCCGGATTCAATCCGGCGCCATCTGCAATTTTATTTGTCAGATTCACACCAAAGCCGTGCTTCGCAAAATACTTATCTTTCGAAATGTATATTACCAGAGGGGGCCTCCTTAGGCTCCCCTGCCGCGGCTAGTGCGGCCTCCAGTTGGGCTTTGCACTCTTCCAGCTCCTGGGACAGTAGGGAATTCTTTTCTGTAAGAACCTGCATATCAAATGAGCCTTAAACCAGTTATTCTAACTGTTTCAAGTCTCGGGGGCTACTGCTACATATATATTTACCAAAATTTTCTTACCCGTATGTCTTTTACATATTGCTCCGTGGCTCTGGCTAGACCATTTTGAGCGGCATGGAGGTGCGCATCTCCCGAATTGAAGGCATCTAACGCCTCTTGGGAGAAGCAAGTGTCGCGAAGAATTGTCCGGCGACGCCTGTGGTTCATGGCGCTTTCCACCTCAGAGTTGGTGGCAGACAACCCATCCACATCCTCCGTCGAAGGAACGTCCGGCACACGCCTTGCGTTCGCCTCTGCCCCCAGACCAGGCTTTGGAGCCTGGCTGGTGGAGGCGCGATGGGCAGCCTCTCCGGATATAGTCCGGCGAGGTCTCTTTGTCCCGAAGAGGGCACGAGTGTAAAATGTGCCTCGAAGGTATAACAACTGGGGTAAAGGGGCGCGCCATACCTTTGCGCTGATGCCACGGTCCGGACTGCACCTCTTTTCTGCCCACGGGGCCCTGCGGCCCCTCGTTGGCTTGTCGCCATAAGTTCGGCCTTCCGCCTCAAAAACCTCCCCTGCAGAGTTTGGTTGCAGTCAGGAAATTGAACACGCGTGGACGGACCCCTATCTGGGGTACTGGGACTTCGATCTCAAGTACCTCAGGCGTCAGGATTAGCCCTGGGTAATCGGCCGTAATGGTCACCAAGGCGTTGTCCTCGCTCAACTGATGGAACACTCCATCAATCAGCTCCACAGATATGTCTGGATCCTCTTGAGAGGCCGGGTCGAGAGACCGTCCTGGGTCCTCGGGTTGTGGAGGCGGGCTGCTTATTTCCTTAACAGCCCAGCACAGTTCCTGCGTTGAAGTCATCAGACTAAGTATTTAACAATGGGAACACTAAACAGATGAGCAAGTAAATGCGACCATTTACCCGGCTTGGGGGATTGTGCATAGAGAATCCACCATGTGGGTTGACGCGGAGAAATTCCTCCTCTTCTCCATTGTACAAAGTGGACAAGATCTTTAATAGAGCGGCAACTGAATCTGGCCCTTTACGGCCGTAGCGGGTGGCGTCGTCCTCCCCGTTGAAATCCCACATGGGGTGACTTCTATACTGAAGCGGCTGCACCCCCCGCATGATGCATTCGGCCATAACTTCGATCATGGTTAGTCCGGAATGGGCCAACAATCTTATTCGGCCCATCAGGTAAACGATGTCCCTGTCACGTTCCCTTTGAGGGCTCCGTGGACGCCAGCTCAGGCGCTTCTTTAAGGGAGCACTATCGAATTCTGGGAGGCCGATCCGGAAAGGATCCGGCAGCGGGACGTCTTCTATATAGAACCATTCCGAGGGCCATTCTTCGGACGCCTTCTTTGGGGTTCCGGATAGATATCCGGTCCCGGCAATGCGCCATACTTCGGCTCCGCCCACTTGATACATTGACCCTTTCTTGGAACGGGGCACGAGGCAAAATAGCTCCTTCCACAGTCCGAAATGAGCTTCAATACCCAAGAACAGCTCGCAGAGGGCTACAAAGCCCGAAATATGCAATAATGAGGCAGGCATGAGATGATATAGCTGGAGGCCGTAGAACTCCAGCAGCCCCCGGAGAAATGGGTGGATGGGAAATCCGAGCCCCCTTATTAAGTGAGGGACAAGGCACACCCGCTCTCCTTTGGATGGATTAGGGGCATACTCTGCTTGCTCTCCACCGTTGTAGATGGCAAGACCGGCTCGAACCAGGACCATATAGGCCAGGGGAAGAAATCCCTTGGTCTGGAGCGTCACTAGCTCGCTATGCGGAGTGGAACATCTCTCCCAATATCCAGGCTTCGGGCTAGAAGGGCGAGCGGAGGAGTTGCGGCGGGTGGCCATGGTGGAATGGACCTTTGTCGGATGCGCTCTGATGAACACTCGTGGAGCGGAGAAGGTGTGGATTGGATCTAAATCCTCGTCCCCTTAAATAGGGCAGCTCATTTACGCGGCTAGGGGTGTGAACGTAAAAACACTCAGAATTTTCATATTCGTTTGACACGTGGGAGACGGCCATTATTGGGCGTAGAAGCCAAGGAGCGCAACATCTACAAGAAACCGGACTTTATTCAAACAGGTACACGGAATTTGGAGGAGAACCCACCTTGCAATGCCGAAGACAATCTGCGCGCCGGACTCATCGTCATTGAAGCCTGGTTCGGGGGCTACTGAGGGAGTCCTTAATTAGGGGGTGTTCGGATAGCCGAACTATACCTTCAGCCGGACTCCTGGACTATGAAGATACAAGATTGAAGACTTCGTCCTGTGTCCGGAAGGGACTTTCCTTGGCGTAGAAGGCAAGCTTGGCGATACGGATAGGCAGATCTCCTACCATTGTAACCGACTTTGTGTAACCCTAACCCTCTCCGGTGTCTATATAAACCGGAGGGTTTTAGTCCGTAGGACAACATACACATCAACAATCATACCATGGGCTATCTTCTAGGGTTTAGCCTCTCTGATCTCGTGGTAGATCTACTCTTGTACTACCCATATCATCAATATTAATCAAGCAGGACGTAGGGTTTTACCTCCATCGAGAGGGCCCGAACCTGGGTAAAACTTCGTGTCCCTTGCCTCATGTTACCATCCGGCCTAGACGCACAGTTCAGGACCCCCTACCCGAGATCCGCCGGTTTTGACACCGACACCCGTATTGATGAGAATCCCGTAATAAGGGGACACGATCTCTGCTTTGACAAGACGTGTCAAAAAACTGCCTTGCGTTATGTGCGGGGCTGGTTAAAAGAAACGGTTCGAATAATCACCGGGCCATGATGTAGCGTCATGCTGCCAAAACAAGCCAGCAAATTAGATCTGCGAAAATATTATTCTCCCTACGGTGGAATGTGGAACTTATTTTGCAGGGCGGGACACTATCCTCGTATTCAAATTCTTGTGTGATGTATTCGGAGAAGGAACCCGCCTTGCAATGCCAAAGTCAATACTGCGCGCCGGACTCATCGTCATTGAAGCCTGGTTCAGGGGCTACTGAGGGAGTCCTGGATTAGGGGGTCTACGGACAGCCAGACTATCTCCATTGGCCGGACTGTTAGACTATGAAGATACAAGATTGAAGACTTCCCTTCCTGTCCGGATGGGACTCTACTTTACGTGGAAGGCAAGCTAGGCAATACGGATATGGATATCTCCTCCTTTGTAACCGACCTTGTGTAACCCTAACCCTCTCCGGTGTCTATACAAACCGAAGGGTTTTAGTCCGTAGGACAACAACCATAACATACAGTCATACCATAGGCTAGCTTCTAGGGTTTAGTCTCTCTGATCTCGTGGTAGATCTACTCTTGTACTACCCATATCATCAATATCAATCAAGCAGGACGCAGGGTTTTACCTCCATCAAGAGGGCCTGAACCTGGGTAAAACATCGTGTCCCCTGCCTCCTGTTACCATCCGGCCTAGACGCACAGTTCGGGACCCCCTACCCGAGATCCACCGGTTTTGACACCGACAGTTGCCATAATTTATGTAGTGTCCCTCCATATCTGGCATCTCAGCCTCCAAATTTGGCATTTCAGAGTCAACCTTTGAGGCGCACTCCATCAAGGCCAAACCGTTTGGTGCCAAGAAAACTTCACATGGCCCTCACATCACTTGGGAGAAAATGATGTCCCATATATGAGGGGATTGAGGCAACCAATATAGAGGCTCTGAGTTTGTGCATCACCAATCAAGCCTCCACGTGTGATGGTCCGCAAATGCATATGGTTTAGTTGTAGCTTTTTCAAAGTAAGAGTATTGATCCCACAAGGTGCACATGAATTAGGCATTGCCTCTTGTAATGAATTACGGAATTGTGCCTACAAATAATTGTACACTCCAAAGACAGTGAGGACGGAAATGAATTATGATTGTGGTGCGAAGGAAGCTTTAAAGTAAAAAACATAAAAGTAATAAGAAAACAACAACTAGAGTAACCAATGAACTAGTAGAGGAGTAAGGTGTTCTTAGGGAGTGCGGAATTCCCATTGGTATGTTTCTAACGCAGCCTATGTGCGGGCATAGTATGAGCTGGATACTTGAGCCTCTCTTGACTATTATGTTGGGCGGAGACGGGTACAGAACACGTACTACTCGAAGTAGACTTCGTGCCATGCATGCACTACCATAGTCTCCCCAAGTGGGTTACAACTATGATAATTAAGGGTTACCCCATGGACGCGACCTCTCTAAGGGTTCTACGGAATTCCCCTATAAATTGCAATGGTTAGGAATAAATACTTTTACTATCACCTCGAATTACCTTCACGTCCTACAACTTATACAACGATAGTGATACACTTCATGGCCAAAAGGCAAATATGTTGACTGGGCCCCTTCACAACATTCACAAAGTTATTAAACTAGCGTTCAACAGAGGATCTCATATCCAATATAACGATTCAAATCCTATACATACCAAGGTTCATCCATATCACCAAGAACTAGGGGTCTTGAGGGAGTCCTGGATTAGGGGGTGTCCGGATAGCTGGACTATACCTTCGGCCGGACTCCTGGACTATGAAGATACAAGATTGAAGACTTCGTCCCGTGTCCGGAAGGGACTTTCCTTGGCATGGAAGGCAAGAATGGCAATATAGATATGTAGATCTCCTACCATTGTAACCAACTCTGTGTAACCCTAGCCCTCTCCGGTGTCTATATAAACCGGAGGGTTTTAGTCCGTAGGACGAAAAAATAATCATACCATAGGCTAGCTTCTAGGGTTTAGCCTCCTTGATCTCGTGGTAGATCTACTCTTGTACTACCCATATCATCAATATTAATCAAGCAGGAGTAGGGTTTTACCTCCATCGAGAGGGCCCGAACCTGGGTAAAAAAATCATGTCCCTTGTCTCCTGTTACCATCCGCCTAGACACATAGTTCGGGACCCCCTACCCGAGATCCACCGGTTTTGACACCGACATTGGTGCTTTCATTGAGAGTTCCTCTGTGTCGTCACTTTTAGGCCCGATGGCTTCTCCGATCATCAACAGCGATGCGATCCAGGGTGAGACTTTTCAGCCCGGACAGATCTTTGTATTTGGCGGCTTTGCACTCCGAGCCAATTTGCTTGGCCATCTGGAGTAGATCGAAAGCTACGCCCTTGGCCATCAGGTCAGACTTGGAAGTTTGAGCTACACGACCGACCTCCGCGGAGACTTGATCTTCGACGGATTCGAGCCGCAGCCGAGCGCGCCGCACTGTCACGATGGGCATGATCTAGCTCTGCCGCCGAACAGTGCCCTGGAGGCCGCACCCACATCAGCTTCGACCCTTAATTCGGAGCCAACTGCGCCAAGCGAGGATGAGTGGTTGGACACCGCCTCGGGGGCTACAATCTCTACAGCGATCGAGCCGAACGCCAGCCCTATTCTCTACGAAGCCCATGACTCCAAGGAGCTGGACTCCTCTCCAGACTCCGAGCCCTCCGCGCCCCTACCGATCGAACCCGATTGGGCGCCGATCATGGAGTTCACCGCCGCGGACATCTTTCAGCACTCGCCCTTCGGCGATATTCCGAATTCACTAAAGTCTCTCTCTTTATCAGGAGAGCCCTGGCCGGACTATGGTCAACAAGGTTGGGATACGGATGATGAAGAAATTCAAAGCCCACCCACCACCCACTTCATATGCACTATCGATGATTTAACCGACATGCTCGACTTCGACTCCGAAGACATCGACGGTATGGACGCCGATGCAGGAGACGATCAAGAACCAGCGCCTATAGGGCACTGGAAAGCCACCTCGTCGTATGATATATACATGGTGGACACCCCAAAAGAAGGCAATGGCGATGGAACAGCGGAGGATGACCCCTCCGAGAAGCAGCCTAAGCGCCAGCGTCAGCGGCGCCACTCTAAATCCCGCCAAAGCAAAAACGGTGATTCCGGCACGGGAGATAATAACACCCCGGACAGTGCCGAAGACAACCACCTCCAGCAAGATTCAGCACAGGAGGATGGAGAAGCCAGCCCTCATGAGAGAGCGGCAGACAGAGAGGTCGAGGACGATAATTATATGCCTCCCTCCGAAGAAGAGGCAAGCCTCGACAACGACGAATTTGTCACGCCGGAGGATCCCGTCGAACAAGAGCGTTTCAAACGCAGGATTATGGCCACGGCAAGCAGCCTCAAGAAAAAACAGCAACAGCTTAGAGCTGATCAAGATTTGCTAGCCGACAGATGGACTGAAGTCCTTGCGGCCAAAGAGTATGAACTCGAACGCCCCTCCAAGAGCTACCCAAAGCGCAGGTTGCTACCCCGATTAGAGCAGGAAGCACCTAAACCTAGATCACGAGCGCATGACGCGGCCGACCGGCCACCCCGTGGCCGCGACAGAGAGGCCTCTCGGCCCTCCACTCAAGCCGCACCCCGGCGCCGCTCAAAAAATACCAAGGCACGGGAAAACACGCTAGACCTGCGAGATATATTGGAGGACAAGGCATGGCAAACAAGATCGATCTACGGATCACGTGGCCGCCCCACAGCACGAGACGGTAATCGTCACTCCGGATATAGTAAATCTGGCTGGGCCGAACACAGGAGACAAAGCTCGTTTGAGCTGCGTCGTGATATAGCCCAATATAGAGGCGCCGCACACCCACTATGCTTCACAGATGAAGTAATGGATCATCAAATCCCCGAGGGTTTCAAACCCGTGAACATCGAATCATACGATGGCACAACAGATCCTGCGGTATGGATCGAGGACTATCTCCTTCATATCCACATGGCCCGCGGTGATGACCTACACGCCATCAAGTACCTCCCACTCAAGCTTAAAGGACCAGCTCGGCATTGGCTTAACAGCGTGCCAGCAGAATCAATTGGTTGTTGGGAGGACCTGGAAACCGCATTCCTCGACAATTTCCAGGGCACTTATGTGCGACCACCAGACGCCGATGACCTTAGCCACATAATTCAGCAGCTAGAGGAATCGGCCAGACAATTCTGGACACGGTTCCTAACCAAGAAAAATCAAATCGTCGACTATCCGGACACAGAGGCCCTAGCAGCCTTCAAGCATAACATCCGCGATGAGTGGCTTGCACGGCACCTAGGACAGGAAAAGCCGAAATCTATGGCAGCCCTCACGACACTTATGACCCGCTTTTGCACGGGAGAAGACAGCTGGCTAGCTCGCAGAAATAACATGACCAAGAGCCATGGTAATTTGACTCCGAAGACATCGACGGTATGGACGCCGATGCAGGAGACGATCAAGAACCAGCGCCTATAGGGCACTGGAAAGCCACCTCGTCGTATGATATATACATGGTGGACACCCCAAAAGAAGGCAATGGTGATGGAACAGTGGAGGATGACCCCTCCAAGAAGCAGCCTAAGCGCCGGCGTCAGCAGCGCCGCTCTAAATCCCGCCAAAGCAAAAACGATGATTCCGGCACAGGAGATAATAACACCTCGGACAGTGCCGAAGACAACCACCTCCAGCAAGATTCAGCACAGTTGGATGGAGAAGCCAGCCCTCATGAGAGAGCGGCAGACAGAGAGGTCGAGGATGATAATTATATGCCTCCCTCCGAAGAAGAGGCAAGCCTCGATGATGACGAATTTGTCGTGCCGGAGGATCCCGTCGAACAAGAGCGTTTCAAACACAGGCTTATGGCCATGGCAAGCAGCCTCAATAAAAAACAGCAATAGCTTAGAGCTGATCAAGATTTGCTAGCCGACAGATGGACTGAAGTCCTTGCGGCCGAAGAGTATGAACTCGAACGCCCCTCCAAGAGCTACCCAAAGCGCAGGTTGCTACCCCGATTAGAGGAGGAAGCACCTAAACCTACATCACCAGCGCAAGATGCAGCCGACCGGCCACCCCGTGGCCGCGACAGAGAGGCCTCTCGGACCTCCACTCAAGCCGCACCCCGGCGCCGCTCAAAAAATACCAAGGCACGGGAAAACACGCCAGACCTGCGAGATATATTGGAGGACAAGGCAAGGCAAACAAGATCGATCTACGGATCGCGTGGCCGCCCCACGGCACGAGACAGTAATCGTCACTCCGGATACAGTAAATCCGGCCGGGCCGAACACAGGAGACAAAGCTCGTTTGAGCTGCGTCGTGATATAGCCCAATACAGAGGCGCCGCACACCCACTATGCTTCACAGATGAAGTAATGGATCATCAAATCCCCGAGGGTTTCAAACCCATGAACATCGAATCATACGATGGCACAACAGATCTTGCGGTATGGATCGAGGACTATCTCCTTCATATCCACATGGCCCGCGGTGATAACCTACACGTCATCAAATACCTCCCACTCAAGCTAAAAGGACCAGATCGGCATTGGCTTAACAGCTTGCCAGCAGAATCAATTGGTTGTTGGGAGGACCTGGAAACCGCATTCCTCGACAATTTCCAGGGCACTTATGTGCGACCACCAGACACCGATGACCTTAGCCACATAATTCAGCAGCCAGAGGAATCGGACAGACAATTCTGGACACGGTTCCTAACCAAGAAAAATCAAATCGTCGACTATCCGGACGCAGAGGCCCTAGCAGCCTTCAAGCATAACATCTGCGACGAGTGGCTTGCACGACACCTAGGACAGGAAAAGCCGAAATCTTTGGCAGCCCTCACGACACTTATGACCCGCTTTTGCGCGGGAGAAGATAGCTGGCTAGATCGCAGCAATAACTTGACCAAGAGCCATGGTAATTCGGATACCAAGGACAGCAGTGGCAGGTCGCGTCGCAACAAGCAAAAGCGCCGAATTAACGGCGACAATACTGAGGATACGGCAGTTAATGTCGGATTCAGAGGCTCTAAACCCGGTCAGCGGAAAAAGCCATTCAAAAGAAATACTCCGGGCCCGTCCAGTTTGGACCGAATACTCGACCGCTCATGCCAGATACATGGCACCCCCGAAAAACCAGCCAATCACACCAACAGGGATTGTTGGGTGTCCAAGCAGGCAGGCAAGTTAAATGCCGAAATCAGGGACAAGGGGCTGCATAGCGATGACGAGGAGGAGCCCCGGCCGCCGAACAATAGTGGACAGAAAGGTTTTCCCCCACAAGTGCGGATGGTGAACATGATATACGCAACCCACGTCCCCAAGAGGGAGCGGAAGCGTGCGCTAAGGGACGTATACGCGATGGAGCCAGTCGCCCCAAAGTTCAACCCATGGTCTTCCTGCCCGATCACTTTTGATCGAAGGGACCATCCCACTAGCATCCGTCATGGCGGATTCGCCGCATTGGTTCTAGACCCAATTATTGACGGATTTCACCTTACTAGAGTCCTTATGGACGGCAGTAGCAGCCTGAACCTGCTTTACCAGGATACAGTGCGAAAAATGGGCATCGATCCCTCGCAGATTAAACCCACTAAAATGACCTTTAAAGGCGTCATACCAGGTGTAGAGGCCAACTATACAGGCTCAGTTACACTTGAAGTGGTCTTCGGATCTCCGAATAATTTCCGAAGCGAGGAGTTAATCTTCGACATAGTCCCGTTCCGTAGTGGCTATCACGCACTGCTTGGGCAAACCGCATTCGCAAAGTTCAATGCGGTGCCGCACTACGCATACCTCAAGCTCAAGATGCCAGGCCCTCGAGGAGTCATTACGGTCAATGGAAACACCGAACGCTCTCTCCGAACGGAGGAGCATACGACGGCTCTCGCAGCGGAGGTACAAAGCAGCCTCTCAAGGCAATTCTCCAGTCCGGCCATTAAACGTCCGGACACCGTCAAGCGCGCTCGGAGTAACCTACAACAAGGCCGCCTGGCACGTTTCGAGCAAGCGTAGCAATGCGGCCCCAACCCCAGCCCTCGCGAACTTGTGAAACCAGTGTTGCGCGTACATAACTACGCTCTGGAAATACCATGGGCAAAGGGGGAGGGGCACCATCACCGCACGCCCGAAACACGGCTTAAACCGCACTAGGGGCTGCCGACTTCTTCATTTTCTCTTATTTTCAGGACTCCATTCTTCGGAAGGCCTGTTTGGCAGTACAATTGCCGCACAAACGATACAACAACCAGGGAAGCAGAAAGCTACGCCGCACTATGGAACTCTGAGGTGGTCTCTATAACGAACATTATACCTGTTTCGCATACCATTCCGCAGCTCGCCCCTGGAAAGGACATGTTAAATAGTCCCATCTTTTGCTTATTATATTATTTGTATCGTTCTGCTTTGATCGCAGCTTTTTCAAATAAAAAATGCATAGCTTCCGTCTATTATTGCATTACTTTTTTACGAATATATGTTCATTAATGACGTGTCGCACCCGTACACTTTGGTACGGGCAATACGCCAGGGGCTTAAGTACCCCACAACACGGTGTGAGAAGTCCGAACACTTCCACAAGTGCGGCACCCCGAACTTATAGCATTATATGCATCGGCTCTGAATCATGTCTTGGGTCAATAGTTGGGTTTGCCCGGCTCCTATGTTTTGGTACCTTACGCTCCGTTATATCGGCTAAGGTAGCACTAGGAGAACTACTGCGATTGTGCCCCAGTTGAGCTGGGCTAAGCACCTCAGTGGAGAAAGCTAAAACTGACCGTCATGATGAGGCAAGAGCTGGTCGCTGTTCGAGTCCCTAAAGCCTTATGCCGCTTAGAGCGAGGAGTCGGCTTTGTCAGGCCTAGGCGTGGATAGCGCCCGAACTCGGTCTTCCGAACACTAGGGGCTTCCCCGAAATTTATAATTATAGAATTCTATGGCTAAGTGAGAGTGTTCAAGCATTATAGTCCGATTGCCTTGTTCGTTGTGTTGAGCTCCTCCCTCGAAGGACCCAAAAATGGGAAAAAGAGCGCTCATATTTATCCCGAACACCCTAGCACTCGTGGCATGGGGGCAGAAGCCGACGACTCGCCATCTCTCAAATTTGATAAATGGCCGCACAGAAGGTAATATTTTAAATTCAAAAAGCATTGCTTAGCGCACATGAACAAGTTTTCAGCGCACAGGACAAAACGAGCGAGTTTACTCAAAAATTACATCCCTGGAACATTCATCCGCCATAAGGCGGGCACCCTTCAGAACGCCCTCATAATACATCTCGGGCTTGCAATGCTCCTTGCCCGGTGGTGGCCCGTCCTTCACGAGCTTCTCAGCATCCAGCTTGCCCCAGTGCACCTTCGCACGGGCAAGCGCCCTACGGGCACCCTCGATGCATACAGAGCGCTTGATGACTTTGAACCTTGGACAGGCCTCCACCAGCCGCCTCACCAGCCCGAAGTAGCTCCCAAGCATGGCCTCTCCAGGCCACAGCCGGACTATGAGGCCCTTCATGGCCTGTTCGGCCACCTTATGGAGCTCGACCAGCTGTTTCAGCTGGTCGCTTAAGGGCACCGGGTGTTCGGCCTCAGCATACTGAGACCAGAACACCTTCTCCGTCGAGCTTCCCTCCTCGGCCCGGTAGAAGGCGGCAGCATCCGACACGCTACGGGGCAAGTCTGTGAATGCTCCTGGAGAGCTCCGGATTCGGGTAAGTAACAAGTAATTCACTTTTACGTGCTTGCTTTGCATAAATAATGCCTTACCCGCCGCTATCTTTTTTATTGCCTGAACCTCCTGGAGGGCCTTCTGGGCTTCAGCCTTGGCAGACTGGGCATCTTCAATGGCCGCCGCGAGCTCGGACTCTCGCATCTTTGAGTCAAGCTCCAAACTCTCATGTTTTTTTCATGAGAGCCTGGAGCTCTTGCCGCACCTCGCCAACCTGCGTCTCATGCTTCTCCCGCTCGGTGCGCTCCGTGGCCGCCCTCTTCTTGGCCTCGGACAGCGCTTTCTTAAGGGTCGCCACCTCAGTTGTGGCCCCTACAATAGCCACGTTAATCCTGTCACTTTTTGCAATTGCACCTTTCACATATTTAAATAAGGTATCTCTTACCTTCCTTCTCCTCGAGCTGCTGCTTGGCTAGGCCGAGCTCTTGCTCGGACCGCTTGAGGTTCTGCTTCAGCGTGCCCACCTCCGCACTCAGTGCGGCGGATGCTAGCAGCGAAGCCTGCATATGCATATTGACTTACTTTTGTTAGACTCCTGCGAATGTTATTAGATCCTCTATTCGGCTTTTCTTTCCGAACGCCAAACAGAGCATCAGGGGCTACTGTCTATGCGGTAATATTTTTACATATCTTTTACTTACCTCAAAGCCTGTTAGAAGGCTGGCACAGGCTTCAGTCAGTCCGCTCTTGGCGGACTGAACCTTCTGGATCACCGCACTCATAACAGTGCGGTACTCCTCGTCGATGGAGGCGCCGTTAAGCACCTCCAGCAAATTGTCCGGTGTCTCTGGTTGGACGGAGGTCACCGGCTCGGTAGGCTTGCTCCTCTTGGAAGGAGGCCGCCTGCCAGAGTCCGGAACCGTTGAAGGTTCTGGTGCAGTGTCCGGCTCTAGGCCGGACTCGGAGCCCATGGGGGTTTTATCCCCTTTGCGCCTGGAGCCTGGGAGGTCTCCTTGTGGCGCCTCCAGGACCACCTCCTCCTGGCTTGGAACCTGTTGGGACAGCACCTCGGCGTCGTCCGTAGGGCGGGGGGAGGTAGCGGGCGGAAGTGAATTCACATCCGACGAATCCAGGAGCCGCTCGACGATTCGTCGAGCCCGGCCCGGGGTGGACTGCATAGTCATATTCGGCGTAAGAAGGAGCTGTGCAAGAAAGGAACACTACGAATTGCTCTGGTGTCCGAATACTTACGATTTCGCCAAGGGCTTGGCCCTGTGCGGCCACTCCTCTTCGGCGTCGTCGGCGTTGGTGGAGTAGTCCGGAGGAAGGGTCTTCCCCCTCTTGGACCCTTCGGCCTCCCCAGTTGGGGTGGCCTTCCTTTTCTTTCCTCCCCTCGCTGGAGGGGGAGAGGTTTCTTCCTCCTCCTCCTCGTCTTCAAGGGGAGGAGTGCGTCTCGGAGTCGTTGGATGATGAATCCGACACCTCCAGGCGCCGGGCACTCTTTCGAGTCCCCATGGCCTTCTTCTTGACCTTCTTCTCCGGCACCACATAGGGTGCCGGAACCAGCAGCTTCGCCAAGCGAGCGTCCGCTGGGCCTTCGGGGAAAGGAGCCGAACAGTTGATCTGTCCGAACATCTCCTGCCAATCCTGTTAAAGGTAAGGGAGCTTAGATCCCACATGGAGTCAAACTATGAAAAACTAATACCCTGTAAAAGGTAAAAACAGCTTAACGCACTAGCGTGACGCTGCGTGTTGAATCCGCGATCCTCGGTAGTGGATGTGAGGGCCTTGGTGCCCTTGAAAAGCACCTTCCAGGCATCTTCGTACGTCGTGTCGAAGAACCTGCTCAGAGTTCAGTGCTGCGCCGGGTCGAACTCCCACAGGTTGAAAGCCCGTTGTTGACACGGGAGGATCCGGCGGATGAGCATAACCTGGACTACGTTGACAAGTTTGAGCTTCTTGTCCACCAGGGTTTGGACGCATGTTTGGAGTCCGGTCAGCTCTCTTTTTTTACCCCACGATAGGCCCGTCTCTTTCCAGGAGGTGAGCCGCGTAGGGGGTCCGGATCGGAACTCGGGGGCTGCGACCCATTCAGGGTCGCGCGGCTCGGTGATGTAAAACCACCCCGATTGCCACCCCTTTAGGGTCTTCACAAAGGAGCCCTCGAGCCATAGGACGTTGGGCATCTTGCCCACCATGGCGCCTCCGCACTCCGCCTGGGTGTCGCGCACCACCTTCGGCTTGACATTGAAAGTCTTGAGCCATAGGCCGAAATGGGGGCGGATGCAGAGGAAAGCCTCGCACACGACGATAAACGCCGAGATATTGAGGACAAAGTTCGGGGCCAGATCGTGGAAATCCAGGCCATAGTAGAACATGAGCCCCCGGACAAATGGGTGGAGAGGGAAGCCCAGTCCGCGGAGGAAATGGGGGAGGAACACCACCCTCTCATGGGGCCTAGGGGTGGGGATGAGCTGCCCCTCTTCGGGAAGCCGGTGCGCAATGTCGTTAGAAAAGTATCCGTCCTTCCTCAGTTTTTTGATGTGTCCCTCCGTGACGGAGGAGACCATCCACTTGCCTCCCGCTCCGGACATGGCTGGAGAACGTTGAGGTGGGGTGTGCGGACTTGGGCGCTGGAGCTCGTGTGTGCGGAAATGGATAGGCAAAGGAGGAAGAAGGCGTGGATGAAAAGGTGGATCCTTATCCCCTTATATGGGCGGACACGACTATGTGTCCCCACCAGCCTGGTAAAACTCGCTTATCTCTCAAGCGCCGTAATCAATGGCGCGGTTGGGTAACCCACGCCCGTATTGATGAGAATCCCGGAATAAGGGGGCACGATCTCTGCTTTGACAAGACGTGCCAAGGAAACCGCTCGCTAAACGCGCTGACGTGGGACAGTAAAACGATTCAAATAAAGACTTGGCCGTGGTGTGATGTCACGCTACGGAATACGTCAGCAGATTAGATTTGTGTAAATATTATTCTCTCTATGGCAATATGTGGAAACTTATTTTGCAGAGCCGGACACTACCTTTGTGTTCAAAATCTTCTATGAAGTACTTGGAGGAGGAACCCGCCTTGCAATGCCGAAGACAATCTGCGCGCCGGACTCGTCGTCGTTGAAGCCTGGTTCAGGGGCTACTGAGGGAGTCCTGGATTAGGGGGTGTCCGGATAGCCGGACTATACCTTCGGCCGGACTCCTGGAGTATGAAGATACAAGATTGAAGACTTCGTCCCGTGTCCGGAAGGGACTTTCCTTGGCGTGGAAGGCAAGCTTGGCGATACGGATATGTAGATCTCCTACCATTGTAACCAACTCTGTGTAACCCTAGCCCTCTCCGGTGTCTATATAAATCGGAGGGTTTTAATCTGTAGGACGAAAAAACAATCATACCATAGGCTAGTTTCTAGGGTTTAGCCTCCTTGATCTCGTGGTAGATCTACTCTTGTACTACCCATATCATCAATATTAATCAAGCAGGAGTAGGGTTTTACCTCCATCGAGAGGGCCCGAACCTGGGTAAAAACATCGTGTCCCTTGTCTCCTGTTACCATCCGCCTAGACGCACAGTTCGGGACCCCCTACCCGAGATCCGCCGGTTTTGACACCGACGGGTCTACTCACACATGTGGACAACAAACATCTTGAGAGTGGTGATGGTAAACATGAATGAATCAAACAAGTAACACTCAAGACGACCCACTAGGGTTTCTGATGTTACAATGATAAGGATGTGGATGATGATGAGAGTGGTGATGGTGTTGATGATGATGACGGTGGTGATGATGTTGTAAGCCCCTTGTGCTTGGTGATGAAGATGACGGCCTTCTCCTTGCGAATCCCCCTCTGGATGATCTCCAGAGGCTAGGGTTCTGTCTTCGGGACGAGTTTCTGATCTCTCTGGGCATCTGATCCATGATCCGATTTCACGGGGTGAAAATAGTCGACGAGCCGGCGGCCCTGACACTCCATATGACCGCCCGTACGAGCGGTCACGCTTGTATAAAACACTGTCTTTGGACCTGAATGCGTTGTGGCGATTCCTCCTTTGGTCCCCTTGCTTGATTATTTTATGGTAGGTAATTATCACATTAAATACGTGATTCCACTACCATTTCTAGGATTTCTTTCATAAAATATTATTTTGTCCAGAAAGCGTTACCTGAGAAATATCAAGAAAAGGAGGTGCGTGAACGCGGTAAAATTTCACAAAGTCTACCATGTAGACACAAAATAGCTATCAAAATCATCACATAAATTGGACTCATCAACATGCACATGGAGCGCACTCCATGCACGTTATGGAGGCTGCGAGTCTGTCGACTCTATTAGAGTTGCTATAAGATGCTTGGAAACAATGAATCCAAAGGGGCCAGTGACATAATAAAATGATGCAAGAACATTCTTACATCCAAGGAAGGAGGGTGCATAACTTATGCTCCCTTTGTCCCAAAATAAATGTCTCAATTTTAGTGGTCCACAAATAAGTGTCTCAACTTTAGTACAAGTAGTACTAAAGTTGAGACACTAATTTTCAAAGAAGGCGAGGTATGATTTATCAGGGAATACATAGGTCCTGTCCGTTCTAATTTTATGCATTATATTCGAAGAAATACAAGTGCATTTAATCTGGATGAAAAATATCTATAAATATTTTCGCATTTTCATCCACCTAACCATGGAAAACCATTCAATCTTCATTTACACCATTCCCATTTTGAAACGTCTAACTATGAACAATATTCCAGCATGCGACTACTACATTTGTATCCGATGAAAAAAAGAGCATGATTCCACATGAGACGAGGATCGTTGTGGCATCAATCGGCATCAGCGATGACACGTCATCTCCCAGATTGATCACACACCACATCAAACAAACGGTCTAGAGAGTAGTCGAGCATACTCGCATACCAAAAATGTTGTTGGAATTGCGATTGAAGGTCGGATAGATAACCTGTTGTAGCCGTGAGATGACTTATCTCTATGACCGGCCGGCCCCACCTGTCATTTCTTACGCGTAAATCAGACTGTATTAAGTTGTTAACTCTTTAGTGCATAGGACTACTATAAAAAAAGGCGTTGGCGAGCAAAATATATAGATTCCCTAGAAAGCAAGCAGCGCTTTAGTTCCTTCCTTTCAAAGTTCATCGAGTTACTTAATCTTTTTAGGCCAGCTTGAAACAACAGATTAGTAGTAGTACTAGATTCAGTGCATTTGCTACCGAACTGCTCATAATAGAATCCTCCCAATTGTTATTTCTAACCAAGGGACCATTGTAGACCTGCCAGCTAGCCCAGAATGCCATCGAAAATACAAGGGCAAGTTCCAAGGCCTGTGATTGGCCCTGGACAAGCATTTACCATCTCGGGAATTGAACCCACTGCTTGCTATCTGGACAGACGGACAGGCAGGCAGGCAGGCAGATAAACACAAGTGGATCGACCGGTGAAATCACAACACAGGGTAGCTAAATAGGGGTCGTAGCATTTGATTGTGGTCGCTTCCTAGCAGTTCCAATCGAATAAGTAATTAGACAGACTTTCTGTCAAAAAGAGCAGATTAGACGATGCTTTGTGTCAAAATAATAAACTAGTTGGACACAGCTTGAGACCAAGTGCGTCTAGTGGATTAGATTAGTGGCGCGCGAGGTGCCACTCGAGAATGGCGTATGGTGCAGGACAGCTGAAATGCTTCGTTTCCAAGTAGCAGCAACCCGACGATAACATATTCTTATACTAATACGGTGCGGGAGTATATATCTATCTCTTTTTAATGATGTGATGTGGAAGTTGGGAATCGTTTGGCCCTAGAGAACAATAACAACCCAGTAAGGGATTTTCAAGGCAGACCTCCAAACTGTTTGCATCCGTTCAGATTGTGTTATCCAGATTGATGAAGCCATCCAATGTTAACCTTTATTGGTCCGCGTCGTGCTCCGGACGTGATTTCTTCCGCAAATTAGGACAAAAGTGAGGGTGATTTATGGGAGTCCGGACCGATCACACGTCTGCTTTTGATCGTCCTGCCCCATCAACCCCACCCCCACCCCCCGCGCATCCTGCCCGGCGCCACTTGCTCGCATTCATGCCGTTGTAGAGCGCCCCGCTCCGCATTGAAGGCGGCTCAGGGCGGACGCGGCCTCTCACCGCCTCCGTCATTGAAGCGGCTCGCCGGTCGAGGGCGCCGCCAGCTGTATGCCCGGCTGAATACACCTCCTTGTCGCATTAATATGCCTCCATTAAACCCATGTGGAAGCCTGGAAACCTACTCCGGTCACACTTCCGTTCATGAGTGGGCCGACATTAAACGCAATGCCAGCCGAGCTCCTCCTGTCCGCCCTCTATTTAAACGAGGCCAGACGTCGTGCAAGAATCACACCCCTCCGCTGCTTGGGTCCCGTGCCTGCGATCGCGCCATGTAGACATAGAGAGAAGCCGGGTGCGCGGAGAGCGACTAGTCGGTGGCGGCGCCTCCGCATCTGTCACCATCATCGAGGAGAAGTAGAACACGGGAATCCGCCGTCGCTTGGGTCCCATGAAGACCATCACCTAGGTGACGCCGGCGTACACAACCGGTGTCTTGCCTGGTTCTTCTCTTTCGAGGGCCTCTGTCGATCCTACATGGACTCCACCGAAGCGGAGGCGCTGCCTTCCCCTCCCGCTGAAGCATCAACCGGGGGTTCCACTCCGATGAGTGGTGGGGAAGCGAGATGTCCTTTGCGCTGAAGCATACATCTCCGGGGCTCCCGGCAGTCCGGTGATCGGGCTACCGGACATGAGGAAGACAAAGGAATTCGCGGGCGGCGATCTAGATTAGGTATTATACCTCCAGGGCTGGAGCGGCACCTTTGATGAAAATATACTGAAATCCATCATGTTTATATGAAAATTTGGTTTTCTATATAAAACCGGACCGTGTTTGCATGAATTTCGTATGGTGGTTTGATTTGTTGTGAAAATGTATGTACCTACGGTTGGACGACGTCCTCACGCACCCATGTCCCCGCGGATCGGTTCCCCTTGTCTGCGGATGGATACGGGAGAATTTTTACAGGTTGCCGTTTGAGATGTCCTAAGCGAGGCGTTCCTTAGCAGCATAAGCGTCAGAACAGTGAGACGCGCTTAGGTTAGGAACAGTGGCAGATCAGTAACGACGCATCGCCGCGGCCATCCATGGTTTGCTAAGCGTGGACGCTATCGATAGGTCAACCGGAACGTGACGTGCCCTGACCAGAAGGAAAAAGGGATGAGTATGATTGGGTGTTTGTTCAGGATGGCAGATGATGAGCGCTCCTGATTTGGCCGCAGCAACTTTGAACAAATTGTTTCTTTCTTTGCCGTTACTGGTCCGTCGATCGATCGATCGGTTGTGCTCGGCGCAACCTCAAGCAGCCTGTACGCGCAGATCATGGGTTTCTCCCCTATCTGCGGCGCAACTAACCAGCCGGGCCGAGTAGGCAGTCAGGCGCCCACCGTTAGAGCAACTCTAATGGAAGGATCCGTTTTGTCTGTTTGGATTATTCGGATAAAAAACTTGGCCCAACGGGGTGACCCAAACGGACGTCCGTGTCCGCCTGCTGTCCGTCCCCGATCCAAACCTGACCTAAATCTGAGAACAAATGGGTACGAAGCGGACGGAAGCGGACGCTCTCGTCCACCGCTGTCGCCCGCTCGTGTCCGCCCCTGGTCCCATACGTCAGCGACTGCAACGCCCGCAGCAAGGCCACCGGTGCTGGTCTCCACCGCGCGCTCGGCCGCTCCTCCGCACCGCAGCAAGGCCACCGGCGTAGGTCGTCGACGCGCGCTCGGCCGCTCCTCCGCGCCGCCGCGAGGCCATCGGAGCAGGTCGCCACGGCGCGCTCGGCCGCTCCTCCACGCCCCAGCGAGGCCACCGGCGCAAGGCTCCTCCGCGCGCTCCTGCTGGGGCTCGAGGCCCGGACGGCGGCGCGAGCAGAGGGTGGCTGCAGCAGAGGCGCGAGCAGAGAAAAATCTCATGAGGGAGGGGATCCGCGAGGAGGAGAGGAGGGGCGACGCGAGGGAGAGAGAAGGGGGCGGGCGGCGCGAGGAAGAGAGGAGGGGGCGGGCGGCGCGAGGGAGAGAGAAGGGGGCGGGCGGCGCGGAGAGTTTGGGTCAACGTGCGTTGGATACAAGGCTTGTCCGCCCCATGTCCACTAGACGGACAGATGACTCAAACGGACACGAAACAGACAAAATCGATGTCCGTTTGGGTCCTTGCGTTGGAGTTGCTCTTACCCGCTCGCCCGGGTCGATCAGGAGTGCGGTGCGCCAAACAAGCCGCAACGTTTGTTCATGCGTGCGTGAAGGGGAAAGAGCATGCAACGTCGCATCCAACGGTCGACCGCGTCGTCCGTTCCGTTTGGGATCTCCTCTGAAGATCCACAGGCACCGTGGTGGCGTCGCCCTGGGGCGGGCCGGCGGGGTCGCTGGGGGTACCGTGGGGTCGGCCTGGGGTGGGCCGTGGGCGCGACAGGTCGAGAGGGATCGCTGTGGGTCGGGTTTCCATGGGGTGGGGCCCACAGCGTGTGCCGGGCTGGCCGCGTCGTTGGCTGTTTTTGAGCGGGCGCGTGGCAAGTCCTTCGCGCGAAATCACTAATTAAGGAGTACTCGTTGCAAAGAACACTCCACTTTTCCAGGTCGTGACAAGTGGCGCACATGCAGCGCGCCACTTGTCGCAACCTGAGAGTTTTCCCTTTTTCGTAGATTTGTTTACTCAAAACGTTTTATCTCTTAAACCGTGCGTCCAAATCTCGAACCGTTTTCACCATTGGATTCCTCGCGTCCAGATCTTCAAAACTAGATCCTATGTTGATAGGTTTTGACGAACTTTTTTTTCATGAAAAAAACCGGACGAAAAAAACCGGGCGAAAAAACCGAACCAGGAGCACGATTTTTTCCCTTTCCGAAAGAGGCACGCCCGTGCCTCTCACGAAATCACAACCGTACCTCTCGTGGAAGCAAAACCATGACTCTCGTGGAAGGAAAAAAAACAGAAAACGCGTTTTTTTTCGTTTCCGAGAGGCACGGCCGTGACTCTCGCGAAAGAAAAAAAACAGGAAACGCGTATTTTTTTCCTTTTCCGAGTGGCACAGCCGTGACTTTCGTGTAAGCACAACCGTGCCTCTCGCGGAAGCAAAACCGTGACTCTCACGAAAGAAAAAAAACAGAAAATGCGTTTTGTTTTTCCCTTTTCGAGAGGCACGGCCATGACTCTCGCGAAAGCACAACCGTGCCTCTCGCGGAAGCAAAACCGTGACTCTCGCGAAAGAAAAAAAAATAGAAACATGTTTTTTTTGTTTCGGAAAGGCACGGCCGTGACTCTCGATAAAGCACACCTGTGCCTCTCGCGGAAGAAAAACCGTGATTTTCGCGAAAGAAAAAAAATGCGTTTTTTCGCACAATTTTTTTTCTTTCGAAAAGCTAATAAAGACCGGGGAAAACCAAAACGTCGAAAAAACCCGAAAAAACCCGTTTAAAAAGTCAAAAACGCGTGCGAAAAAATAAAAAAATAAAATCTGAAGGAAACGTCCAGAGCGCGACACGTGACGAATGGCTGAAAGCGCGCCAAATAACGCTGGTCGTTGCGAGGCTCCCGAAGAAACGCTCGTTAACTAGTTGCTCCCCTCCTTCGCGCTGTGGAGATAGCTTTGTTTCGTCGGAAGTGATCGACGAGGCCATCACGTGAGCCTGCTTTGCTACAGCTAATTATCTTCATTATTATTAAAGTACTAGGAGTACGTGTTAACCTCGTCACTCTTCCACGTCGAGTAACAAGGAGATTAGGGTATAAGGTAATCTTCAACCCGACCCTCGAACCGTCCGCATACATTCGAACCGCGCTGCCTAAACAGCAGAAGCCATCTAACGCAAGTCTGTATCGGTCCGCAGGCGGTCCGGACGTACTTTCTCCCATAAAACAAAGACAAACATGGGGGATTTTGCGGGCGTCGGGACACCGCCCACACCCGCTTCTGACTACCTTGGCCCACCCTAATTCTCTCCTCCCTCGTCCGTGCACGTTCCCGCACGGCACCAGTTACCCGCATTCATGCCGCTGTAGAGCGCGCTCCTCCACATTGAAGACGGTTCAGTGCGGACATGACCTCTCACTGCCTCCGTCATTGAAGTGGCGCGCTGGCCGAGAGCGCCAGCGGCTACACGTCTCCGGTGTCTGAGCCTGTTCAATGCCAGAGACACGTTACTGCATAGGACGGTGGACGGGACGAATATCTATCATGCCCATTCAATGCCCTGTCCGTCTGTATGCTGCCATTGAGAAGGCTCGCCGGTCGAGAAACCCACTCCGACGCCGCACAATGATGCCCCCGGACGCCTGGCCTCACCGGAATCCGCTATTTAAAGGTCGTCACACCCAGCTAACTCCACGACACAACAAAAGTCGCTCCCCATCATCATCCCTTACACTGCATCCACCGTGACTGCAGGCGGCAAAACTCTACGGGAGAGCCTTTCCACTGAGATGAAGCACGCGGTGGCCGCCTTTGCTGCCGCATGGCAAAGCCGCCGTGCGGGTGGATTGAGGTCGGCTTGTTGGCCAGCTCGCCCAAGGTCTCCGATAAGGACTGACATCACGGCGGAGATTGACTCCGACGACACCGCCTCGGCTCCCGCGTCTCGTGTGCACGTCGGCTTCACCATGAAGAAGGCGCATACGCAGTACAACGCCCCCATGGCGAAGGTGCAGCCTGCGCCGACGCCTTTGTCAGCGTTCCAGCAGGCGTGGTAGGAACAACGGTACGGCCTGTTTCTCCTGGAGCAGCACCGGGTGGCGGAGGACCAGATCTACGAAGATCATGCGAGCGAGGAGGTCGTGGCGGCCATGGCTACGGCGAACCCCCCAACTTCGTCGCGGACCAGCATGCCATCTACGATGCCATCCACGCTTAAGCTGTCACTCACCAGGAAGCGGCCGCCAGCGAGGTGCAGCTCCAGGCGATAGCGGAGGAGAACAACGCCAGTTGCGCCTCCTATGCGGCACCGACGAACTATCCAGCAGCCCGGTGGGACAACGACAGCGCAGGTGGCACCATTTCCATCGTGGATCCCACGTCCACCGGCGACGGACAAGGCATAGACTCTTCCGAGGATGAGTAGGGCACAGGAGGCGGCAGGGGCTTGTGTCCCATGTGGGACAGTCCGTGCCATTGTTCTTCCTCACCGGAGACCGCAAGTTCACTTCATCGGTCTTATCGTCGGTGCTCATGGAGACGGCGGATGGAGGACGACACAGACTTGCACGCCAGCCGCCGCCGTCGTGGTGAGATATATTTAGGTCAGGGCGTGTTTCTTTCTTCTAAATTTTTGAAATCTAATAAAAATCCCCATGTTTGCATGAATGTCGTCTGGTTTGTATGAAATCCGTCCATGTTTGCATGAATTTCATCTAATTTGTTGAAAAAGTGTTTGCAATGTATGTGCGCAACGTTGGATGGCGGCCTCCCGTATCCGTGTCCGTAGACTGATCCTTTGTCCGTGGACGGATGCCGAAGGAAATTTGCAGGTTGCCGTTAAAGATGGACTCAAGGGGCTTGTACAAGTAATTTTTGTTGAATGATCGGCGGATGATGTTTCCATATTATTTGCACATCGCCTCAACAGCCTCCATATGTTGAGGAACGTGTGGTCGTGCGCCCAAGGAGTAACTTTTAACATCAAAGGGCCTAATCTCTTCCTTGCGCAGTGCCTTTGCTTGGGGGATTGGAAGCGGGTGATGGAGGGAGGGCCATGGCAATTTCGGAGGGATCCGGTCGTCATTGTGGAGTATGATGGCTTTACAAATGTTGCGGAGTATGCCTTGCATATGTATCCCTTATGGGCTAGAATAAAGGCTTGCCGGATGGCCTCACGAGGAAGAAGGAGCTGGCTGAGAAGGTAGCGAAGAAGGTGGGCAAGCCGCCCTTCGCTGTTGCGGTCAATGAGGGGAGGATCAACCCATATAGTTTTTTAAGGGTTAGGGTTTTTGTAGATGTTCATAAACCTTTGGTAAGATTTCTACCGATCACTTTGAAAGAGTACAAGAGGTACCCTGTTAGCTATGAGAAATTGCCAGACTTTTGCTATTTCTGTGGATGCATGGGGCATGTGGTGGAGGAGTGTGGAGATGGAGTGCATGAACCGTCGGAGTGTGAATGGGGAGATTGGTTGCATTGGAGTAATGAACTGCCTGTGGGTGGAGCTGGAAGCGGTCGAGGAGGAAGGGGGACAGCAGGAGGGAGGGGTAGAGGTGGAGCTGGTGCTTCTAATAGGGGTGGTGGTGGAGGTAGAGGAGAAGCAGGGGGTCGAGGTAGATCTGCAGTGCATATGGAGGGTCGGGGGGTTGATGGTGCACCCTTGAGCACGGTGGTTGGAGGTAGGGCGATGCAGGAGCATACTTTGGGTGATGATGATACTCGCTTGGTTCGTAAACGCCTAATTAATAGTGATGGTACAGTAAGTGTGCGGGGCAGCCGATGCCGAACCTAGCTGGCAAGGTTTCGAGCACCGTCCTTCTGTTGGAAGGTGGTAGTTCCTCGGAGGGAGCGGAAATTGGTCCATCTAATACTCCAGGAAAAGTTCAGATCGTCAAAAGGAGGAAACATGGAGATAACGGCGAGAATATGGATATGGAAGTGGCGTCCGAGGCGGCCTCCGACATGGAGGGTCGCCGGGGCCAATGCATGTGTTAAGCTGGAACTGCCGGGGAGGGGGGAATACCCGTACAGTTCGTGAGCTAGCGACGCTTGTGAAGTCGCATTCCCCCGGTTTGGTGTTTCTATGTGAAACTAGGCAAAAGGAAGAGAGGATGAAGAGATTAAGAGGCCGGCTTGGCCTGAAAGGTTTTGAGTGCGTGGACTGTAATGGACTAAGTGGTGGTCTTGCATTATTTTGGCATGAAAATTGCCTGGTTGATATCCTTGACAAGGATGAGAGATACATTGATATAGCAGTGCGCTTGCATGCTGATGCTGAACAGTGGAGAGTGACTTTTGTGTATGGAGAACCTGGGTGGAGTATAGGCACATCATGTGGGAAAAGATGCAGAACTTATACTCGTCATCGGATCTCCCCTGGCTAGTTATAGGAGATTTTAATGAATGCCTATGGAATTTTGAGCACATGTCAATTACACCTAGACAAGAACCACAGATGATGGCTTTTCGTGATGTTCTGGAAACTTGTCAACTAGTTGATTTGGGGTTCTCGGGGATCCCTTTTCCCTATGATAACAAGAGAAGTGGTGCTGCAAATGTGAAAGTTCGCCTGGACCGGGCGGTTGCATCAAGTGCATGGCGCAATATGTTTGCTTTTGCTTCTGTGACTCATGTAGTTTCTCCGTGCTCTGACCATGTAGCATTGGTGCTCAAGGGCTATCCGGATCCAGGGCCGACGAGTGGACGTGTGCGTCAGTATGAATTTTTTTGGGAACGTAGTGATGAACTACCAGAGCTGATTAAGGATGCATGGGAGTATGTGGGTGTTGTACAGAATTTAGAACAACTACAGTCGGCTCTCAAAAAAACAATGTCCAGGCTTGGGGTATGGAGTAAGAAGAAATTTGGCAAGATTACCTGTGAGCTTGCAAAATCAAGATTCCAGCTGGAGGAATTGATGAATATGAATACAGATAGGCAGGACATTCGAAGGGTGACAGATAAAATGAATGAATTATTATACCAGGAGGAAATGTTATGGTTACAAAGATCAAGAATAAGTTGGCTCAAAGAGGGGGATCGTAACACGAAATATTTCCAGAGTAAGGCAGTTTGGAGAGCACGTAAAAATAGAATCCGTGAACTCATGGATGAAAATGGGACATGATATTCTGATATGGATACAATGAGTGCTATGGAAAATAGCTACTTCCAGTTGGTATACACGGCAGATCCGAATCTGAATTATGCTCCTATACTGAACCTTCTAGAGACTCGGGTCAGAGATGATGATAATGCAAAACTTTGTGCACCTTTTACTAAAAAGGAGATCGCGGATGCCCTATTCCAGATTGGCCCCTTGAAGGCACCGGGCCCGGACGGGTTTCCCGCTAGGTTTCTTCAGCAGAATTGGAGGACGCTTAGGGATAGCGTTATTAAGTCAGTCAAGGAATTCCTTGAGACGGGTGTAATGTCATAGGGGGTTAATGCAACTGCTATTGTTCTTATTCCCAAAATCCCAAATCCAGCACGACTGACTAACTTTAGGCCTATAAGCTTATGCAACGTTATCTATAAGGTTATATCTAAATGTTTGGTTAACCGGTTGCGACCTATGCTTGATGGTATTATCTCTCCGGAGCAGAGCGCTTTTATTCCTGGGAGAATGATAACGGATAATGCTCTTGTGGCCTTTGAATGCATTCACTACATTAAACAAGAAAAAGATCCAAGAAAGAGTTTTTGTGCATATAAGTTGGATTTATCGAAGGCCTATGATAGGGTTGATTGGGGTTTCTTGAGGCAAGTGATGCAAAAGCTGGGTTTCTCTCGTCGATGGGTGGACTGGATTATGACATGTGTCACATCGGTGAGGTTTTCTGTCAAATTAAATGGAACCCTCTTGGATTCATTTGCACCGTCACGTGGGCTACGGCAAGGTGACCCCCTATCACCGTTTCTTTTCCTTTTAATAGTTGATGGTCTCTCTGCTATCTTGAAGCATGAGGTTGATAATGGAAATATCACTCCTATCAAAATTTGCCGAAGGCCCCCAGGGATTTCGCACCTTTTATTTGCGGATGATACCTTACTGTTCTTTGAAGCTAATCAAGATCAAGCTTTGAGGGTAAAGGGGGTTTTGGACCTCTATGGAAATGCTACAGGTCAAAGTCTGAATTTTCACAAGTTCTCAATCATGTTCGGTAATGCATGGCCCAGTGCAAATCAAGAGGAAGTTAGAGCTGTTCTAAATGTCACTATGCAAGTTTTTGAGGAGAAATATCTAGGCCTCCCCACACCGGACGGACGCATGTCTAAAGGGCGGTTCTAGAATCTGCAAGTAAGTCTCACAAAAAGGTTATTACAGTGAGGAGATGGGTGTCTTGTGCAACCTGGCAGAGAGGTACTGATTAAGTCCGTTGCCCAAGCACTTCCTACATATATCATGAGTGTATTTAAACTTCCATACTCAGTTTGTGATGACTTGACGAGGATGGTCAGAAACTTTTATTGGGGTTCAAAAAGAGGACGGAGGAAAGTGCACTGGAAGGCATAGGAGCTTCTGCTCCAACCTAAATGCAAAGGGGGTTTGGGTTTTTGCGACTTCTGACTTTTTAACCAAGCGCTTTTGGCCCGTCAAGCCTGGCGTCTCATTGATAGGCCAAACAGCTTGTGTGCGCGGTTACTGAAAGCAAAGTGTTACCCTGAGGGTAAGCTTGTGGATACTGTCTTCCCAGGTAATGCTTCGCCTACTTGGCAAGCGATAATTGTTGGAAATATGCCCTAGACGCAATAATAAATTGGTTATTATTATATTTCCTTGTTCATGATAATCGTTTATTATCCATGCTAGAATTGTATTGATAGGAAACTCACATACATGTGTGGATACATAGACAACACCATGTCCCTAGTAAGCCTCTAGTCGACTAGCTCGTTGATCAATAGATGGTTACGGTTTCCTGACCATGGGCATTGGATGTCGTTGATAATGGGATCACATCATTAGGAGAATGATGTGATGGACAAGACCCAATCCTAAGCCTAGCACAAGATCGTGTAGTTCGTTTGCTAAAGCTTTTCTAATGTCAAGTATCATTTCCTTAGACCATGAGATTGTGCAACTCCCGGATACCGTAGGAGTGCTTTGGGTGTGCCAAACGTCACAACGTAACTGGGTGGCTATAAAGGCACACTACAGGTATCTCCGAAAGTGTCTGTTGGGTTGGCACGAATCGAGACTCGGGTTTGTCACTCCGTGTAAACGAAGAGGTATCTCTGGGCGCACTCGGTAGGACATCGTCATAATGTGCACAATGTGATCAAGGAGTTGATCACGGGATGATGTGTTACGGAACGAGTAAAGAGACTTGCCGGTAACGAGATTGAACAAGGTATCGGGATACCGACGATCGAATCTCGGGCAAGTATCGTACCGCTAGACAAAGGGATTTGTATACGGGATTGATTAAATCCTTGACATCGTGGTTCATACGATGAGATCATCGTGGAGCATGTGGGAGCCAACATGGGTATCCAGATCCCGCTGTTGGTTATTGACCGGAGAGTTGTCTCGGCCATGTCTGCATGACTCTCGAACCCGTAGGGTCTACACACTGAAGGTTCGATGACGCTAGGGTTATAGGGAAAGTATGTACATGGTTACCAAATGTTGTTCGGAGTCCCGGATGAGATCCCAGACATCACGAGGAGTTCTGGAATGGTCCGGAGGTAAATATTAATATATACGAAGTATGGTTTTGGCCACCGGAAGTGTTCCGGGCATCACCGGTACTGTGCCGGGACCACCGGAGGGGTCCGGGGGTCCACCAGGTGGGGCCACCAGCCCCGGAGGCCTACATGGGCCAATAGTGGGAAGGGACCAGCCCCTAGGTGGGCTGGGGCGCCTCCCACCAAGGCCCAAGGTCCCTCCAAGAGGGGAGGGGCAAACCCTAGGGCAGATGGGCCCTAAGGCCCACCTCAGGTGCGCCTTCCCCTCTCCCCCTTGTGGCCGCCACCCTAGATGGGATCTAGGGCTGCCACCACCCCTAGGGAGGAAGCCCTAGGTGGGGGCACAGCCCTCCCTCCCCCCCTATATATATTGGAGGCAAAGGGGCAGCCCAACACATGAAGTTCCACCCCTGTTGGCGCAGCCCTACCCCTCTCCCTCCTCGTCTCTCGTAGTGCTTGGCGAAGCCCTGCTGGAGTCCCGCGCTCCTCCACCACCACCACACCATCGTGCTGCTGCTGGATGGAGTCTTCCCCAACCTCTCCTTCTCCCCTTGCTGGATCAAGGCGTAGGAGACGTCACCGGGCTGTACGTGTGTTGAACGCGGAGGTGCCGTCCGTTCGGCACTAGGATCATCGGTGATTTGGATCACGACGAGTACAACTCCATCCACCCCGTTCACTTGAACGCTTCCGCTTAGCGATCTACAAGGGTATGTAGATGCACTCTCCTTCCCCTCGTTGCTAGATTACTCCATAGATTGATCTTGGTGATGCATAGAAAATTTTAAATCTTTGCTACGATCCCCAACAGTGGCATCATGAGCTAGGTCTATGAGTAGTTTCTATGCACGAGTAGAACACAAAGCAGTTGTGGGCATCGATTTTGTCAATTTACTTGTTGTTACTAGTCTTATATTGATTCGGCGGCATCGTGGGATGAAGCGGCCCGGACCGACCTTACACGTACTCTTACGTGAGACTGGTTCCACCGACTGACATGCACTAGTTGCATAAGGTGGCTAGCGGGTGTCTGTCTCTCCCACTTTAGTCGGATCGGATTCGATGAAAAGGGTCCTTATGAAGGGTAAATAGAAATTGGCATATCACGTTGTGGTTATCGCATAGGTAAGAAATGTTCTTGCTAGAAACCTATAGCAGCCACGTAAAAACTTGCAACAACAATTAGAGGACGTCTAACTTGTTTTTGCAGCATATGCCTTGTGATGTGATATGGCCAAAAGGATGTGATGAATGATATATGTGATGTATGAGATTGATCATGTTCTTGTAATAGGAATCACGACTTGCATGTCGATGAGTATGACAACCGGCAGGAGCCATAGGAGTTGTCTTAATTTATTTATGACCTGCGTGTCAACATCAACGTCATGTAATTACTTTACTTCATTGCTAAAGCGTTAGCCATAGTAGTAGAAGTAATAGATGACGAGACAACTTCAAGAATACACGATGATGGAGATCATGATGATGGAGATCATGGTGTCATGCCGGTGACAACGATGATCATGGAGCCCCGAAGATGGAGACCAAAAGGAGCAAAATGATATTGGCCATATCATGTCACTATTTGATTGCATGTGATGTTTATCATGTTTTACATCTTATTTTCTTAGAACGCCGGTAGCTTAAATAAGATGATCCCTCGCAATAATTTCAAGGAAAGTGTTCCCCCTAAGTGTGCATCGTTGCGAAGGTTCGTTGTTTCGAAGCACCACGTGATGATCGGGTGTGATAGATTCTAACGTTCAAATACAACGGGTGTAAGCCAGATTTACACACGCAATACACTTAGGTTGACTTGACGAGCCTAGCATGTACAGACATGGCCTCGGAACACGGAAGACCGAAAGGTCGAACATGAGTTGTATAGAAGATACGATCAACATGAGATGTTCACCGTTGATGACTAGTCCGTCTCACGTGATGATCGGACACGGCCTAGTCGATTCGGATCATGTTTCACTTAGATGACTAGAGGGATGTCTATCTGAGTGGGAGTTCATTAAATAATTTGATTAGATGAACTCAATTATCATGAACATAGTCTAAATTGTCTTTGCAAATATGTTGTAGATAAATAGCTCATGTTGTAGCTCCCTGTTTCAATACGTTCCTAGAGAAAGATTAAGTTGAAAGATATTGTAAGCAATGATGCGGACTAGGTCCGTAGTCCGAGGAGTGTCCTCACTGCTACACAGAAGGCTTACGTCTTTGATACACCGCTCGATGTGCAAACCCCTACAACGTTGTCTGTGGATGTTGTGGACACCTGACAGACACATCCTGATGACTACTTGATAGTTTAGTGCACCATACTTTACGGCTTAGAATCGGGATTCCAATGACGTTTTGAACGCCATAGAAAAATTGGGATTTCAGGCTCATGCCCGTGTTGAGAGGTATGAGACCTCTGACAAGTTCTTTTGCCAACAAGATGGAGGAGAATAGCTCAGCTAGTGAGCATGTGCTCAGAATGTCTGGGTGCTACAATCACTTGAATCAAGTGGGAGTTAAACTTCCAGATAAGATAGTGATTGATAGAGTTCTCTAGACACTATCACTAAGCTACTAGATCTTCGTGATGAACTATGACATGCAAGGGATGGAGTTGATCCCAGAGCTGTTCGCGGTGCTTAAGACCGCAAAAGGTAGAAATCAAGAAGGAGCATCAAGTGTTGATGGTTTAACAAGACCACTGGTTTCAAGAAGGGCAAGGGCTAGAAGGGAAACTTCATGGATGGCAAACCAGTTGCCGCTCCAGTGAAGGAACCCAAGGTTGAACCCAAACCCGAGACTAAGTGCTTCTATTGTAAGGGGAACGGTCACTGGTAGCGGAATTACCCCAAATGCATGGCAGATAAGAAGGCTGGCAACTTCAACAAAGTATATACGTGTTATTAATGTGTACCTCACTAGTACTCCTGGTAGCACCTGGGTATTGGATACCGGTTCAGTTGCTATTAATGGTGACTTGAAGCAAAAGCTACGGACTAAACAGAGACTGGCTAAGGGCGAGGTGACGATGTGTGTTGGAAGTGTTTCCAAAGTTGATGAGATCACCATCGCACACTCCATCTGCCTTCGGGATTAGTATTGAACCTAGATAAATGTTATCAGGTGTCTACGTTGAGCATGAATATGATTAGATCATGTTCATTGCAATACGGTTATTCATTTAAGTTAGGGAATAATGGTTATTCTGATTACATGAATAATACCTTTCATGGTCATGCACCCTATGTGAATGGTTCATTGAATCTCGGTCATGGTAATACACATGTTCACGCCAAAAGATGTAGAGTTAATAATGATAGTACCACTTTCTTGTGGCACTGCCGCTTAGGTCATATTGGCGTAAGATGCATGAAGAAACTCCATGTCGATGGATGCTTGGAGTCACTTGATTTTGAATCGCTTGACACATGCGACCCATGCCTCATGGGCAGGATGACTAAGACCCTGTTATCAGGTACAATGAAACGGGCAAGTGACTTGTTGGAAATCATACATGCTGATATGTGTGATCCAATGAGAATTGAAGCGTGCGTGGATATCGCTGTTTTCTCATCTTCACTGACGATTTGGGTAGATATAGGTATATCTACTTAATGAAGCACAAGTCTGAAACATTTGAAAAGTTCAAGCGATTTCAGAGTGAAGTTAAGAATCATCATAACAATAAGATCATGTTCCTACGATCTGATCAAAAGGGGATTTTCTGAGTTATGAGTTTGGCAAATCACTTAAGACATTGTGGAATTGTTTCACAGTTGAAGCCACCTGGAACACCACAGTTGTAATGGTGTGTCCAGACGTCGTAATCGAACCTTATGAGATATGGTGCGATCTATGATGTCTCTTACCGATCTACCGTTTTTCATTTTGAGGTTATGCGTTAGAGACAGCTGCATTCACTTTAGATAGGACACCATCTAAGTCCGTTGAAATGACGTCGTATGAACATTGGTTTGGCAAGAAACCAAAGTTGTCGTTTCTTAATGTTTGGGGCTGCGATGCTTAAGGCTTCAGCCGGAGAAGCTCGAACCCAAAGCGGACAAACACATCTTCATAGGATACCCAAAGGTGATAGTTGGGTATACCTTCTATCTCAGATCCGAGGGCAAATTGTTTGTCGCTAAGAACGTGTCCTTTCTCGGGAAGGAGTTTCTCTCGAAAGAATTGAGTGGGAGGAAGATAGAACTTGATGAGGTTGTTGAACCTTTATTTCAACCAGAAAGTGATGTAACACAGAAAGATGTTTTCTATGGCGCCTACGTCTGTTGAATAGGAAGTTAATGATAGTGATCATGAAGCTTCGGATCAAGTTGCTATCGAACCTCGTAGGTCGACAAGGATATGTACTACTCCTGAGTGGTACGGTAATCCTGTCTTAGATATCATGTTGTTGGACAACAACAAACCTACGAGCTATGGAGAAGCGATGGTGGGCCCGTATTCCGACAAATGATTAGAAGCCATGAAATCCGAGATAGGATCCATGTATCAGAACAAAGTATGGACTTTGGTGGACTTGCCCGTTGATCGGCAAGCCATTGAGATAAATGGATCTTTAAGAAGAAGACGGACGTGGGCGGTAATGTTACCGTCTATGAAGCTCGACTTGTGGGAAAAAGTTTTTTCACAAATTCAAGGAATTGACTACGATGAGAATTTCTCACCCGTAGCGATGCTTAAGTCCGTCGGAATCATGTTAGCATTAGCTATATTTTTCGATTATGAAATCTTACAGATGGATGTCAAAACAAGTTTTCTTACCAGTTTTTGTAAGAAAAGTTGTATGTGATACAATAAAAGGTTTTGTCGATCCTAAGGATGCTAAAAGGTATGCTGGCTCCAGCAATCCTTCTATGGACTAGAGCAAGCATCTCGGAATCGGAATATATGTTTTGATGGAGTGATCAAAGCTTTTAGGTTTATACAATGTTTGCTAGAAACTTGTATTTACAAGAAAGTGAGTGGGAGCACTACAACATTTCTGATAAGTATATGTGGATGACATATTGCTGATTCGAAATAATGTAGAATTTCTGGAAAGCATAAACGGTTGTTTGAAGAGTGTTTTTCAAAGGAAGACCTGGATAAAGCTGCTTACAAATTGGGCATCAAGATCTATAGAGATAGATCAAGACGCCTGATGATACTTTCAAAGAACGCACACCTTGGCATGTTTTTGAAGGAGTTCAAAATATATCAGTCAAAGAAGGGGTTCTTACCTGAGTTGTAAGGTGTGAAGCTGAGTAAGACTCAAAGCTTGACCACGGCAGAAGAAAGAGGAAGGACGAAGGTCGTCCCCTATGCTTTTGTCATAGGCTCTATACGGTATGCCATGCTGAGTACCGCACCTGATGTGTGCCTTGCCACATGTCTGGAAAGAGGGTAAAAAGGTGATCTAGGAGTGGATCACCAGATAGCGGTAAAAATTATCCTTAGAGGAATAAGGAAATGTTTCTCGGTTATGGAGGTGATAAAGAGTTCGACATAAAGAGTTACGTCGATGCAAGTTTAACACCTATCCGGATAGCTCTGAGTAGAGATACCGGATACATATAATGAAGCAATAATTTGGAATAGCTCCAAGTGGAACGTGGTAGCAGCATCTACGATATAAAGTTTTGCGAAATACATAGGGATCTCAATATGGCAAGACCCGTTGACTACAACCTCTCTCACAAGCATAACATGATCAAACCCAGAACTCTTTGAGTGTTTATCACATAGTGATGTGAACTAGATCATTGAGTCTAGTAGACTCTTGGATGTTGGTCACATGGCGATGTGACCTGTGAGTATTAATCACATGGCAATGTGAACTAGATTATTGACTCTAGTGCAAGTGGGAGACTGTTGGAAATATGCCCTAGAGGCAATAATAAATTGGTTATTATTATATTTCCTTGTTCATGATAATCGTTTATTATCCATGCTAGAATTGTATTGATAGGAAACTCAGATACATGTGTGGATACATAGACAACACCATGTCCCTAGTAAGCCTCTAGTTGACTAGCTTGTTGATCAATAGATGGTTACGGTTTCCTGACCATGGGCATTGGATGTCGTTGATAACGGGATCACATCATTAGGAGAATGATGTGATGGACAAGACCCAATCCTAAGCCTAGCACAAGATCGTGTAGTTCGTTTGCTAAAGCTTTTCTAATGTCAAGTATCATTTCCTTAGACCATGAGATTGTGCAACTCCCGGATACCGTAGGAGTGCTTTGGGTGTGCCAAACGTCACAACGTAACTGGGTGGCTATAAAGGCACACTACAGGTATCTCCGAAAGTGTCTGTTGGGTTGGCACGAATCGAGACTCGGGTTTGTCACTCCGTGTAAACGAAGAGGTATCTCTGGGCGCACTCGGTAGGACATCGTCATAATGTGCACAATGTGATCAAGGAGTTGATCACGGGATGATGTGTTACGGAACGAGTAAAGAGACTTGCCGGTAACGAGATTGAACAAGGTATCGGGATACCGACGATCGAATCTCGGGCAAGTATCGTACCGCTAGACAAAGGGATTTGTATACGGGATTGATTAAATCCTTGACATCGTGGTTCATCCGATGAGATCATCATGGAGCATGTGGGAGCCAACATGGGTATCCAGATCCCGCTATTGGTTATTGACCGGAGAGTTGTCTCGGCCATGTCTGCATGACTCCCGAACCCGTAGGGTCTACACACTTAAGGTTCGATGATGCTAGGGTTATAGGGAAAGTATGTACGCGGTTACCGAATGTTGTTCGGAGTCCCGGATGAGATCCCAGACGTCACGAGGAGTTCTGGAATGGTCCGGAGGTAAAGATTAATATATAGGAAGTATGGTTTTGGCCACCGGAAGTGTTCCGAGCATCACAGGTAGTGTGCCGGGACCACCAGAGGGGTCCGGGGGTCCACCAGGTGGGGCCACCAGCCCCGGAGGCCTACATGGGCCAATAGTGGGAAGGGACCAGCCCCTAGGTGGGTTGGGGCGCCTCCCACCAAGGCCCAAGGCGCCTCCAAGAGGGGAGGGGGGCAAACCCTAGGGCAGATGGGCCCTAAGGCCCACCTCAGGTGCGCCTTCCCCTCTCCCCCTTGTGGCCGCCACCCTAGATGGGATCTAGGGCTGCCGCCACCCCTAGAGAGGAAACCCTAGGTGGGGGCGCAGCCCTCCCTCTCCCCCTATATATATTGGAGGCAAAGGGGCAGCCCAACACATGAAGTTCCTCCCCTGTTGGCGCAGCCCTACCCCTCTCCCTCCTCATCTCTCGTAGTGCTTGGCGAAGCCCTGCTGGAGTCCACTAGTAGAAAAAAGGCTTGCAGTCCCGGTTCATAAGGGCCTTTAGTCCCGGTTCAAGAACCGGGACTAAAGGGTCGGTACTAATGCCCTGACCCTTTAGTCCCGGTTCAAACCAGAACCGGGACTAAAGGCCCTCCACGTGGTCGCTGCCTGGAGGTCCACCTTTAGTCCCGGTTGGTAATACCAACCGGTACTAAAGGTAATTTTCTGATTTTTTTTTAAAAAAATTTGAAAGCTTTTTTTTGAAACTTTTTTATTTTCAAATTTCTGATTTATTTTAACCTCTAATCTCCAATCACCCCTCTCCTCACTCCTCAATTTAATCTCTAATCTCCCTTCATCATTCCAAATCATCTCACATCCCGGACGGTCACCCATCCTCCCACTCCCCCAGCCTGAGCACGCTTAACTTCCAGGTTCTATTCTCCCTCGTTTCCAAGTCTGCACTCGTTGTTTTCCTGACAATAGTAAGATGTTAATCCTATTAACCCTCAGGATTTTAGCTTGAGCATGAAGTCACACATTTCACTGTTTGAGTTTGAAACTATTGTTCTAAAAAAACAATAATTATTTAGTAACACTAATATTTGTTGAATCAGTAGTTTGACCATTGTTTGATCACAGTTTGACCATAGTTTGACCAGATTTGACCAAAATTCAAAAAAACTGAAATAATTATTTAATAACACTAATATTCTTGAATAATTATTTAGTAACACTAATACTTCTTGAATAAGTAGTTTGACCATAGTTTGACCAGATTTAATGAAAATTTAAAAAAAACTGAAATTTGAGCATAACTTTTTTCCTTTTGGAATTTGAGGATTCTACAAATTTGCAAACAGGCCATAGGCCGTCTCCATCGGATGTAACTTTTCGAGTAGATGATTTTTCATATAAAAAACTTTTTAATCCGAGTTCGTATGCAAAAGTTATACCCATTTTACGAATGGATGAGAAAATTACAAACGAAAATACGATACAGAAGTTTAACATGAAAACAGCAGGAAGTTCAACTACTGCGCTAAATGGATTTCAGATGAAAATCTTTTAAACCGTCGTGAGTATTAAAAAAGGTCAACCCGGGAAAGTTGCGTGTTTACAGCAGTTTCCATCGGTATATCACTTGCTCAATTCCGGTGAGTGGATGGAGAGCTACGAGCAAAAAAACACGTGAAAAATAGAGTGAAGTTCAAGTAGACATGCCGAGAAGTTCAAGTTCTTTACGCGGTGCATTTTCAAAGAATCTGTTTCACGATAAAGGCAGAACGAATGATCTTGTCGTTTTCGAAATTACTTGAAAACGGCTAGGAATCAGAGAAAACCATCAACATGAAAAAGTTTCGCATTTTCCGTAGCTTTTTAACGATATATTATTTGCCCCATTCCGATAAAGGTTGTAAAAATTACGGTGAAAATATGTTTTTAGCAATTTTCAAAATTAACTTAAAACAGTAAGAAATTGGGAGAAACAATATATACAAAAAACTTCCGCATTTCCTCAAGCTTTCCAACGCCATATAATTTGCTGCATTCGGACGTACGGTTAAAAAATAGATCAAAAATACGAACTCGGTGGAGCTTGTACCGTTTTCTAAATTACTCTTGAACTGTTGAAAATTAGAAAAACTTTCAACATGAAAAAGTAGCGCATTTTCATAAGCTTTCCAACGCCATATTATTTTCCTCATTTAGATTAGCCATTTAGAAATGGCATCAAAACTAGGAACTCGGCTGTTCCGTTTGCGAAATTCTATGATTTTCCAAATTACCCTTTATTCATAGGGAATTAGATAAACTTTCAACATGTGGAAGGAGCGGTTTTGTAGTAGTTTTCTATAACGCCCCGAGACCGATGTGCCAGGTGTCTTCCAGTTATTCGCTGTTGGTGCCTTGTCATTGCTTGCGTGTCATGCATTCCATATCATGTCATCATGTGCATTGCATCATCATGTTTTCAGAACTTGCATTAGCCCGGGTCTCCCAGTTCCTTCTGTTGAACGTTCTGAGCCGAGACACACTCGCACACGCCCGCGGCATGTTCGAAATATTATTTTATGAGTGGCCGGAAAATATTCTCGGAATGGGATGAAAGTTGGCATGTGGTCTTATTATAGTGTCGATAGACTGCCTGTCAAGTTTCATCGCATTCGGAGTTCGTTTGATAGCCCAACCGTTAAACTTTAGCGGCAGTATAGTCGGTCAAACATCGGACGTTTCCGGTCTCCGGAAACAGTTGTTGGGTTGTTTGCCCCCTCTCCATTACCAGCCCACCATCACTCACCGTCAGGCCCTACCTAACCCCTTTTTGCGCCGCGCACAGACCTCTCGTGCGCGTCCGAAACTACCCGAACCCGACCCGGTCTGTCGCCACCGTTGGGTCCGGAACATCCCCGAACATCTACAAAACGTTTCCGTTTTCTTATTAGGACTTCCTAGCCTATTTATTCGCGACCGTCCGATTACGATCGGAGGGACGAGATAGCCCCTAAGCCTAGTCCACCTGCTATATATTCATCGGTCCTAATTTTATCCCAACCCTAAAAACTAGGACATTTGTCCTCCCTAGCCGCCGCCACCTACAGGCTCCTCCCTCCTAGGATCAGACGCCGCCGCCATCTATCAAATCCATCCATCCACAGCGCCACCCTCCTTCTCGTTTTCTCAACCAGGCCAACCACCTCCTCCCAACGTTTCAATCCATCAAGCTTGGAACCCCCGCAGACATCCAGCGCGCCCACATGCTCCTTTCTCCCTGACGCCCTTGTCCTCGCCATGGGTTTGGAGCTCACCTCGGTCGCTGATCCGAGCCGCCCCGGGAACCGACGCCGCCGGAGTCCCTCCTCACCTACAAGACCACCGTCGCCCTACCACCTCGTCTCCTCGTCCGACGCGACTCCTTCCTCCACTGCTTCTTCCCCAGGCACCCGAGGCATGCCTCTTCTCCCCTCGATCCCGAGTGGATCGTGAAGCTGTCTGAGGCCCTCATCGCCCGAGGACCGGCGCCGCTGCGTCGACCACCACCAAGAACCACCGCCGCCACACCTCCCAGGCCGGACCCCGCCGCCCTGCTCCTCCTTTCCTGGCCATCTCCTTATACTCCTTCCTCTAACCTCTCTCGATCTCCCGCCTTGAACAGGGACCCCATGGCCGTCGGATATGGGCGCCCCGCCGTCGCCCGAAGCCTCGCAGTCGGCCTCTATTTCCTCTGTTTCGAGCACGAGGATGAGCAAGGCGTGCCCCTCGTTGACCCTCTGCATCGGCCGCGTCCAGCGCCTCGCCTCGATCTGGAGAGGCCCAGCGCCACGCCCATCGACCTCCAGATCCACTGAACCGGGCCACACCGCTGCAGGCCCAGCAACCGGCCTCCTTCCTCCACCGACTGGGCCAAGGCCCATGGGTGAGGCCACACACCAGCGTTTCCCCTTTTGTTTTGTTTTTTTACCTGTTGGGCCGGCCTGCCAGTTTTGGCCCGAATAGGTTTTTTTAGGCTCTGCGTATTTCAGTATATTTCCTGAGACTGCAGTTTTTCAGAAGAGCCCCTAAACTTAATGCATTTAATAACTTCACAACCGTGCACAGATCTAAATAAATTATATATGAAAGTTGCTTAGAATTTTGTCTAGTTTAATAATATTCAACTTTCATGCATCTTTAAAATGTCTAAAATGTTGTTTGGTTAAATTTGCTCCTATGCCATGCAAAAATGCTTTAATTCATAACTAAATAACCGTAACTCCGAACTTAATAAACTTTATATGCAAATGGGGTGGAAAAATGCCTAGTTTAACATGGTGGCTTTACTTTGCATGTTTAACAACTCTAAAATATGGTTTAGGGCCGAAAAGTACCAAACCTACTATTTGCATATGAGGATTTTCCGGAATCGTTGTTTGTTATTCCTGGCCTCATTTAAACTTGCCTAGATAGGTAGTTTTCATATGCTTCACCTCTTGCCATGTTAATCGACATTTAATATTATTGGGTACATAAACGAGAGAGAACTAAATAAGTCATGTGGTGTTTTCTTCAATATGCAACTCAGTTGCATATTGAGCTCCACTTAATTTGTAGGGTTGTTTGTGCACTTTGCCATGCCATGCTTCATTAAACCGGACATGCATCATAATTGTTTGTGCATCATGCCATGCTTATGTGATGGTTGTTTACTATGTTGTTTGCTTCTTTCCGGTGTTGCTTCTTCGGATTAGTTCTGATAACGTTGTGTTGTGAGGATTCGTTCGACTACGTCCGTTTGTCTTCTTCATGGACTCGTTCTTCTTCCTTGCGGGATTTCAGGAAAGATGACCGTATCCTCGAAATCAATCTTTGCTTGCTAGTTTCTCGCTCTTTTGCTATGCCTATGTCGCGATACCTACCACTTGCTTACCATGCCTCCCATATTGCCATGTCAAACCTCTAACCCACCTTGTCCTAGCAAACCGTTGTTTGGCTATGTTACCGCTTTGCTCAGCCCCTCTTATAGCGTTGTTAGTTGCAGGTGAAGATTGGAGTTTGTTCCATGTTGGAACATGGATATTTGTTGGGATATCACAATATCTCTTATTCATATTAATGCATCTATATACTTGGTAAAGGGTGGAAGGCTCGGCCTTATGCCTGGTGTTTTTTTCCACTCTTGCCGCCCTAGTTTCCGTCATATCGGTGTTATGTTCCCGGATTTTGCATTCCTTACACGGTTGGGTTATAATGGGAACCCCTTGACAGTTCGCCTTGAATAAAACTCCTCCAGCAAGGCCCAACATTGGTTTTACCATTCGCCACCTAGCCTTTTCTTTCCTTTGGGTTCTGCAGACTCAAGGGTCATCTTTATTTTAAACCCCCGGGCCAGTGCTCCTCTGAGTATTGGTCCAACCTGTCAGCTGCCAGTGGCCACCAGGGGCAACTTTGGGCTGGCCTACCGGAACCTTGGATAATCCAGTGTGCCCTGAGAACGAGATATGTGCAGCTCCTATCGGGATTGTCTTGGGAGAAGGAATATCCTTCGTTGACCGTGAGAGCTTGTGATGGGCTAAGTTGGGACACCCCTGCAGGGTTTTGAACTTTTGGAAGTCGTGCCCGCGGTTATGGGCAGATGGGAATTTGTTAATGTCCAGTTGTAGAAAACCTGAAGTTGAACTTAATTAAAATGCACCAACCGCGTGTGTAACCTTGATGGTCTCTTCTCGGCGGAGTCCGGGAAGTGAACACGGTGTTGGAGTTATGCCTGACGTAGGTTGTTCTAGGATCACTTCTTGATCATAGTTGTTCGACCGTGCTTTTGCCTTCTCTTCTCGCTCTCATTTGCGTATGTTAGCCACCATATATGCTAGTCACTTGCTGCACCTCCACCTCATACATTTTACCCTTCCTATAAGCTTAAATAGTCTTGATCGCGAGGGTGTGAGATTGCCGAGTCCCCGTGACTCACAGATACTTCCAAAACCAGTTTGCAGGTACCGATGTTACCGAGCAGATGACGCAATCAAGCTCAAGGAGGAGCTCGTTGAAGATCTTGTCCATTGTGTTGTTTCGTTCTAGTTGATCAGTAGAGGAGCCCAGTTGGGGACGATCGGGGATTTGCGTAGCTTTTGGGGTAGTCTTCTTTTATTTTGGTTCCGTAGTCGGACCTTAATTGTATCTGGTTGATGTAATGCTTTATTCATGTAATTGTGTGAAGTGGCGATTGTAAGCCAACTATGTGTTTTTCCCTTATTTATTACATGGGTTGTTGTGAAGATTACCTCACTTGCGACATTGCTTTCAATGCGGTTATGCCTCTAAGTCGTGCTTCGACATGTGGGAGATATAGCCGCATCGAGGGTGTTACATTTTCCAACGCATATTACTTGCCTCATTCCGATAAACGGTTTATAAATGCGATCGAAAATACGATTCACGTTTTTTGTGTGAGGAAAAAACGGTTTTCAAAGCTGCTCTTAAACCGCTTACATTTTGCCAATTTTTTTTACTTGGGTCATGATACTGGTGTCCATAGCTTTCCAACAGTATATCGCAAGCCTCATTTGGGCAATGTTGGAGGGAGTTCAACCTAGCACTTGGAGAAGTTCAGGTCGAACAACTGAGGCAGTAAAATTGAAAAAAACGTAATTTCATCACGACCCGAGAGCAAAATCCGCCAACGAGCGAGATTCCTATTTAAAACCGGTATTTAGTTGCTAAAAAAAGTTTCTAGATTACACTAACATCATATAGAACATGACTAAACAGAATAATTCACGGGAGAAGCCACGGTTGCGAAGATAGCCCGAAGGTCGGGTTTGTACAGAGGGAAGTCCAGGCGCGTTACTCAGGCAGTTCAGGTTGTGATCAGAATATATATGTTGTTGTTGTTGTTTTAAGAATGATCATGATTCCCTCATGTCCGTATTTTATTTTTACCGTCACCTCTATCTGTAAACATGTGGACATATTTTTCGATTTCGGCTTTCGCTTGAGGACAAACGAGGTCTAAGCTTGGCGGAGTTGATACATCCATTTTGCATCATGCTTTTATATCCATATTTATTGCATTTTGGGATGTTATTACACATTATGTCACAATACTTATGCCTATTCTATCTTATTTTACAAGGTTTACATGAAGAGGGGGAATGCCGGCAGCTGGAATTCTGGGCTGGAAAATGAGCAAATATTAGAGACCTATTCTGCACATCTCCAAAAGTCCTAAAACTCCATGGGAGCACTTTCCAAAATATATAAAAATACTGGGCGCAAGAAGTATGAGAGGGGGGCCACCCACCATCCACGAGGGTGTAACTTTTCGAGTAGATGATTTTTCATATAAAAAACTTTTTAATTCGAGTTCGTATGCAAAAGTTATGCCCATTTTACAAATTCCAGAGAGATTTTGTAAATAAAGTCGAAATTCATATTTGTAAATTTTCCCAACAACTAGACCACATATCACATGGGAAACGTATTTTATTTTATTTTTTTGACATTTCCATCATTTTCTTTTGTTTTTTCTAAAACTGGAAAGGCGGTCCATGGGGGGGGGAGAGTTTGAAAATTGGACCTTTAGTACCGGTTCGTGCCATGAACCGGTACTAATCCTCAAAGGCCATTAGTCCCGGTTGGTGGCACCAACCGGTACTAAAGGTTAGACCTTTAATCCCGGTTGGTGCCACCAACCGGGACTAATGGGCATCGCACCCTTTAGTCCTGGTTCGTGGCATGAACCGGGACTAAAGGGCCCAGGTGAACCGAGACTAATGCCTTAGCCGCACGAACCGGGACCAATGCACCCATTGGTCCCGGTTCTGGACTGAACCGGGACTAATGGGGTTACCCGGCCTGGACCAAAGCCCCCTTTTTCTACTAGTGGTCCCGCGCTCCTCCACCACCACCACGCTGTCGTGCTGCTGCTGGATGGAGTCTTCCCCAACCTCTCCTTGTCCCCTTGCTGGATCAAGGTGTAGGAGACGTCACCGGGATGTACGTGTGTTGAACGCGGAGGTGCCGTCTGTTCGGCACTAGGATCATCGGTGATTTGGATCACGACGAGTAAAACTCCATTCACCCCGTTCACTTGAACGATTCCGCTTAGCGATCTACAAGGGTATGTAGATGCACTCTCCTTCCCCTCGTTGCTAGATTACTCCATAGATTGATCTTGGTGATGCGTAGAAAATTTTAAATCTCTGCTACGATCCCCAACAATAATACATGGACTCGAACTTCTAAAGAAAGGGCTTGTGTGGAGAGTTGGCAATGGGGAAAGCATTAGAGTGTGGAGAGATAACTGGATACCGAGACCTTACTCTTTCAAACCAGTGACTTCGCAAGGACGCTGCCACATTCGATATGTCTCCGAACTGCTTAATGGTAATGGATCATGGAATGTGGACTTGTTGAAGAATTACTTTTTGCTGTGTGATGTCGAGGAAATTCCGAAAATAAGGGCATCTCTGAGGCTAGATGAGGACATACTAGCTTGGGGACCTGGGCGACTTGGTATTTTTACAGTTAAAAGTGCTTATGATTTTGCTTTTGAGGAAACATACAGGGCCAATGCTACAGCCTCAAGTTTGATGCCAGATGGCCGAAGATCTGTATGGAAACTCATCTGGTCTGTTGATGTACCCCCTACTGTCTATAACTTCGCTTGGCGGGTAGTCACAGATTCACTACCCACCTGGAGGAATAAGCACAAGAGAACGCTTGAACAACAAGTCTTTGCCCAGTCTGCGGTATGGAATCAGAGGATAACTTCCATCCACTATGCCGGTGCCCTAGAGCACGCGAGCTATGGATGCATATGGCAGAGGTTTGGAGATTACCAGATGTTGATCGGGTCAGAAATAGTGCAAAGGAATGGCTATTCCAAGTGTTGGAGCCGTTAATGGATATTGAAAGGAGCATGTTACTTATGACACTGTGGCGCTGTTGGTTCGTCCGTAATGAGATAGTGCATCAGAAGAACCCACCTCCTCTTGAGGTGTCGAGGAAGTTTCTCGTCAGCTACCTCGAGTCCTTGATTGGCATTAAGATGAACTCGAACATGGACCCGCTGAAAGGAAAAAGGTTGTTTCCTATGACCGTAGTCTTCTAAATCAACCAGTTCAGGGTGGGAAGCCCACACCCCCATGGGCGCCACCGCCAGTTGGGTGGGTGAAACTAAACTTTGATGGATCGTTTGCTTCGGATGGCGCAGGAGCGGGCATGGTACTGAGAGATGCTCAGGGTGTGATCATCTTCTCAGCATGCAGGAATTTCTTCTTATGCCGTGAAGCTTTGGAGGCGGAGCTGGGCGCTTGTATGGAAGGATTATCACTGGCAATTCAGAGAAGTGATCTTCCGGTTATGGTGGAGATGGATTCACTACTAACAGTGAAGATGATCCAAGAAAGAGATCAAGATAGATCCATTTATGCATCTTTAGTTAAAGAGATTAGATATCTCAGTTCCCTTCGTGAGGTTTGTATTACTCATGTGAGCCGTCTGCAAAACAAAGTTAGCGATAGTTTAGCAAATTTTGCTTGCTCAGAGGGTAGGATCATGACTTGGTTAGAGCAAGTCTAGTAGAGCCCTCAAACTCTCAAACCCCTAAAAATAACTGATTTTTTACAGTTTTCGTCGAAAAAAAGCCGTAGATTAGAACCCCTTAACCCTCAAACCCTCAAAAAAATTTAAAGGTCCAACCCTCAAATCCTCTCCCAATCCTCAAAAGTAAGGGTTGGGGAGCAAAACCTACCCCAACCCTCATTTGGCGGTTATCCTCGCGCGGGAGGGAAAAATCCTCCCAACTCCCGCGCCCACGCCCGCGACTGCCGCTGCTAGTCGCCCCCGTCGCCGGCGGCCGCCCCGTCGACCTCCCGCGCGCAACGACTACGTCGTTCATAGGGAATATTCCGTTATAAGGGTTGGGTTTTAGAGTTCTAATCTTTGCCCCTGTTTTTCAACCCGTAAAAGTGCACAAAAAGATTATTTTTGGACCATTAAAACGCTAGTGAGGGTTTAAGGGTTTGAGGGTTCTACTAGTAATGCCCTTAGGATCGGGGCCCTCTTTTGCGGTTGAGCTGGCTCTTGCTGATTGTAACTTTGATGGTTGAGTAATACAAATTTTTTCACTTGCAAAAAAAAAAAAAAACAGCCTCCATATGTGTCATGAAGACAAGTAATACGATGACTTTGCTGCTAGAGTCGCTCCAATTACCAGTTCTACTTTCGCACCTTGTACTTTTCTCGATCTGATTCGGTCTGCCCCTGGCCGCCGGGGTGACGGCAGGTCCGTGCCTCGGGGCCTCGTCACGCCGTACGTATGTTACCTGCATCTAGTGGGCGACGATCAATGATGCGTATCTGTTTAGTAGGTTTTTTCTTTGCCGTGACCATTGGGAGCACGTAATGACGCAGCCGCCAAATGCTGATGGATGCAACGACGACACCCCTCCATCCAGGGCCTGCCTCCATCCTGTTGCCGCGTCAATGCCTAATAGGAAACTCGTACATCAAGTTGCCGTCTACGCGGCGCATCTATTCATATAACAAGCATATTTTTTTGCGAGGGAATTCATATAACAAGTATACGTCTAATGTATGTATGTATGTATGTATGTATGTGACATGTCATGCGCGATGGCAAAGCAACCCACCCCGACCCGGGCACACACATAACACGCAAAATATCACTCAACTGCTCGTCATCTCTCTCAAAGAAAAACTGCTCGTCGTTTCTTCTACGCCGGGTATTATTTTACCACTCTACGACGACAAAAAGAAGCGTACGCATCAGTATGGGGTTGGAGTGCTCGTGGACACTGTGCAGCTAAAACGTCACACTCAGGGTGCAGTTGAGCTTGTCACTTTTGTTTTCCAGGGAGAGCTACCACGCCGCTTCCATTCTGCAGTAAAAACTGCCCAAATGACCCAATTATTGGGCGCCCAGCAGATATCGATTCAGCACATTCCCATCGTGAGCAATCACAACGTGGCGCCCGAAGTTTCAACAATGGCGACTGGGTAATGGGAATCACAACGTGAGCAGCACGTTGGTCAAGTCGCGCAAGACCAAACACATGCATGCATGCATGTGATGAGTCCTAGTAGGAGAAACAAGACGACGAGACCTGGGAAAGGCGTTTAGCCTCAGGTCAAACGTACGTGCATGCACGGCCGTTGGATCGCTGTCGATCGATCGAATGGTCCCGACAGACCGCGTGTACGTACGTCCTGACGTCTACGTGGCACGGTCAAAAGTCGCTGCTCGCCGAAGAGGAAAGTTGGTTCGTACGTGTATGTATAGGTGGCTAGAGCTAGCGTGCTGGTCCTCATCCTACGGTGGAGAAAAAAAAGAGAGACTAGGGGGATGGAGCAGAATCAAAGGTTGGGTCCCACCGGTCTCCTTGTCCAGCTTTGGGCAGTGGACATGCACAGTTGTGCACCGGCCGTGTCCAACACTCCATGACCATGCAAATCACATCCTTGCCCAAGCGAAATTCATCAAGTACCACCCTACGCGTGACACACACTTGCCTTGTGTTTGATCAAAACACCGAGCAAGGAGTAAATCAACAGTCGTTTCATTGCAATTACTGTTTCTTCTGATGAGATATATACTACCATGCATGTTATAGTTTTTTTTTTTGCGGGGATGCATGTTATAGTTTTGATTGCACTAAGACATGCATTATAGGTTTGGTTGCGCTACGGCACGGCAGTTCACGTGTTATCAATCACTAGTTAATTTCTAGTGCGTACGACGTTGACATGGAGTGGATTAGCTTGTAAATTCGTTTGTTTTCAAAATATGGGATCATGAGAGCCAGATGTACACGCATACCTTCTCGTCCCCCCCACCGGTCGCGCAAGCCCATATATATTTCGTCTATATTGTATGCTGAACACATAATCGAACCTTGTATATGGACTGTTGCAAGCTTGGAGCATCTTCTATGATTGAACCTTGTAGATCACTTAATCTAGCTAGCGGCGTTTGTATGTCGACGAAAGAGACCGCTGTTTTGGATGCTCGATCAGGACGATACTTGAAGCTTTAATAAACAGTGGTTAGCTAGCTATCCTGCGAACTCCATATATCACGCTTGACTAGAGTATTATCTGCCCTGCAGTGTCCTGGATGAGGTACGTAAAGAACAAATTGCAAGTTGTTTATGAACAAATTGAAGAGCAATCGGCCGGACAGCAGGCTGGAGGATGGCAATCATGCATGCAGTGGCCGGTGATGAGGTACGTGGATCCTTCAGGCTTCGTTCGGTTAGACCCCACCCCGCCGGGATTGGGCTCAAATCCCTGCAGAACCACGTGGTTTCGCCCCGACGGGGGTTCGATCCCGGTCGATCTTTTATGTGCGTTCGGTTAAACACGTCAGGGATCGCTCCCCAGTGTAACCTCTCGAAAACCACACGGATTCCACCGAAATAAAAGCCACTCCTCCTACCCCGTGGAACCAACCCCCGTCTCTCTGTCTCTTGCGAAACATTACAGCAAGACACCTATTCTCGTGCGACGGCGGCGAGGATGGCGGGGACAGAGGGGCATCAGCGGCGATGGCGACCGAGGAGACGACGGCCGCGTTCTTCTTCCTTCGCCTCCCCGTGTGAAGCACCGCATCCAACCGCAGCTCGCCGGCGACCCGAAGGTGAACTGCAGCGACGGCGCGAGCTCGGCGGTGACTGCAAGGACCCCACCTCCGGCGTTCCCTCCTCCCCGCAAACTCCCAGTCGCATCTTCCTCGTCTTCGTTCCCCTCTCCTCCCATGTCTTAATTTCTACGGCTTGCGGTGGTCCTTGAAAATTCATACGGGTCCTTGCCTGCTTGATCTGTTTCCATGGCATAACCGAACAAAGTTTAAGCCGCAGTGGAATGGCGAGGAAGGGGCTGGTGGGGGTTGGGTGACGGTAAGGGATTAACCCAATCCCTGCAGGGGTTAGTTCCATGTGGGGAACAAACCCCAGCAACCGAACAAGGCCTCAGGGAACTCGTTCCCGGTGAGCAACCAGGCCAGGCAAGTGGAATCTCTCTCTCTCTCGACCTTGCGGCGACTCATCCTCACTACTATTCTATGATGATCGATCGAGAGATAGTGGTGTGGACACTGGGCGCCACGTCGGAGAGGTACGTGTGGCACTGTTCCGCCGAGGTCGGCACGCGACGGCATGCAGGACCGTTCCGTACGGCTGCGTACGTGTATGCGTGGGTGTGGGACGTGGCAACTCGTAGGGGTAGGACCGGAGCACATGCATATCCATTATCCAATATCTCCTGCCGTTGGAGTTCATTGAGTAGTAGCACGAGTATTTGTTATCCGATCAGCCTCGCCTACCGAACACACGGCGCAGTGTATTTACCCTCTGGGCCATAGGTAAACTCCGATAATTCTAAACACACGAACGTTTACAGGGCCACTACGGGGTCTCTCTTCTAACTAATCTCAGCCCCCCTCCCGTGATTTTCAGGCGGGGTGGGCTCCTTCACCTGATTTGATCCAATCAGAAGATCCCATGAAAGCCTCTCCATTGATCCGTAATATCCCGTCCGTGTGTGGCATTGCTTGGTAAACTCACAGAAAAGTAAATTACGGGGTAAAGATCAGCAGCTAGCTAAACAGATGAAAACCCAGCGGATTCAGGCTTCACCCATTCTGAGGACATCGATTTCGTCTCTCCTGTGAATATTCTTCGTTATGTATTCCGTGGAAGTGTAGTGAAATGTAGTATGTGAGAGCAACTCCAAAAGAATCTTCAGGGCATGTACAATGATTGATAAAATAGTCTTATTTTAAGTCATGTATGCAATTTAGATATGATAAAAAAATGTTTACAGTGGGTTATCTCTTAGCTTTATCTTCAATAACTAACCATTCCTAAAAACGTGGTGAGACATATTGCTCTAAGAGATCATCTCTTGTCTTCTCTTAAATAAGAGAAGACAAGCCTTTTCTTATGAGTCTCTCTTCTCCATCTCATTATTTATCTTACGTGTCACTCCTAACATAGCACCATTGTACTTGCCTTCATATTGGCCCATCAATCGCCATAATGACTACCAATATGCCGATTCTTGTAAAAAAGGTAATCGAACCATAATTTATGTAGGGGCCTGCATATCTGGCCTCTCGGCCTTCATATTTGGCATTTCAGAGTCAACTTTTGGAGTGCACTCCATCCCACCAAAACTATTTGGCGCCAAGAAAACTTCACGTGGTCCCCTATTTCACATGAGGAGAAAATGTTGTCTCATTTGACGAGTGGCTCACACAATATCGAGGCAGCCAATATAGAGACTCTGAGTTTGCAAATCACCTATCCAGCCTACATAGGCACATGGAGCGTGCTCCATGCATGTCATGAAGATAGCGAGTATGGCGACTCTATTAGAGTTGCTATAAAATGCTTGGAGACAATGAATCCAACGTCGGCAGTGAGATAATAAAAATGATGCAAGAGCATTCTTACATCTAAGGAAGGAGGGTGCATAACATATACTCACTTTATCTCAAAATAAGTGTCTCAACTTTAGTAATGGGTCAGAGGGAGTATGATTTATCAGGGAACACATATGTCGTGTCCGTTCTAATTTTATGCATTATATTCATAGAAATACAAGTGCATTTAATATGGATGAAAGATATAGTAAAAATACTTTCGCATCCACCTAACCATGGAAAACCATTCAATCTTCACTTACGTCGTTCCCATTTTGAAACGTTCAACTACGAACAACATTCCAGCATGCGACTACTACATTTTGTATCTGATGAAAAAAAGAGCACCATTCCGCATGAAGCAGGATCGTCGTGGCATCAATCGGCATCAGCGATGACACGTCAGCTCCTAGATTGATTGTACACCACAGCAAGGATATGGTCTAGAGAATAGTCGAGCATACTCACATACCAAAATGTCGTGCGAATTGTGGTTGAAGGCGGGATGGATAACTGACGTTGTGAGATGACGGTGTCTCTCTATGACCGACCGGCCCCATCTATCATTTTGCGTGCGTAAATCAAACCGTATAGGTTGGTAACGCTTTAGTGCATATGATTATTGGACGCATCTACACAGCGGGCGGCTGCTCCCTGACGTTCCGGAGCAGCCGGCAAAAATAAAAAAACTTTGATTTTTTTGGTAAGTATTTGTCTCCTCCATCTGATTAGAAAAGATTTTATTATCTCAAATGACTAAACAAAAACAACCATTAACAGGGCATTAAATGATCCACATGCATGCATTTGTTCGCTTTTTCCTGCATGACGTGGGTGGATGACTTTCTAGCATTTAATTCATGATTTATGAATTTTTGAAAAGCCATAACTTTTAAACCATGAATCCGAATTAAGATCCGTTTTCACCTTTGAAATCTTTGCGTCGTGCTCTTCGAAACTAGATCCCGCATGGATATATTTCAATAAAATATGTTTTGTGCAATTTTAGTACATATTTTGTGCAACCATCTAGCAGTCAATGTGTAACTAACCGTAGTGGATGTGCAACTTCGCACCTACCATGTGGACGTGCAGTTTTTACTAATGGCGCCTCCACCCCCAAAAGTACCCACTTGGAGTGAGATGTGCAACTTCGTCTCTTGCCGAGGCCAACTGTCTAGTAGTTGACGTGCAACTTTCTCCTACCTGTGGATGTGCTTTCACTATTTACTGCATCGGCCAACTGCCTAGCAGTAGATGTGCAACTTCATATGCTACGATGGCCAACTATCTAACAATGTGTGCAACTTTCTCTTGTATCACTCGTGGATGTGCAACTTCGTGTGTTGCCCCGGCCAACTGCCTAGCAGGCTATGTGCAACTCCATCTATTGCCCCCGCCAACTAAAACTAATACGTATCCACAAGTAGGTAGGGGAAGGAGTTGCACATCGACTAATAGGCAGTTGGCGTAAACAACAGACTAAGTTGCACAAACCACTGGTAGGGAAAGTGGGAAATGGTTGCATATCGACTACTACGTAGTTGGCCGAGGTAGTAGACTAGTTGCACGTCATAAAAAGTTGGTTATCATGGTTTTTTTGTTGCAATATCAAAAGAATTGGATCATGCAGCTGCAAACTTGGTTTTCAAAAAAATTGCACAATCCGGTACTAAAGTTGCACCATGTGGTAATAGAGTTGCACAATATAGTGTCAAAGTTGGCATCAAAAAAATTTCGTCAAAACATACCCATGAGGGATCTAGTTTCAAAGATCTCGTCGCGAGGATTTCAATCGTAAAAATGGATCTAAATTCCGAAGCATGGTTTAAAAGATATGACTTTTTAAAAATTTGAAAACCCGAATAAATGGACATGCACATCCATGCAATAATGCGGTGTCTTGTCCATGCGACCATCCTAGTAGTACATGCCATGTCACAAATAAAGACGAAATTTAGACTATAAAACTACATGCATGCGTGTGTAAGACCGGCCGCTCGTTTCCTCTAATTAGTGCGTAAGCACTTTTTAGAATTTAGAATGATTATTTTAAAAAAGTTCGCAAGTAAAATATATAGATTTCCTAGAAAGCAAGCAGAGGTTTAGTTCCTGTGTTTCCGAGTTCATCGAGTTACTTAATCGGTTTGGGCCAGCTTGAAACAACAGATTACTAGATTCAGTGCATTTGCGACCGAACTGCTCACAATAGAATCGTCCCACTTGTTATTTTCTAAACCTGCCAGCGAGCCAGCCCGCGGAATGGCATGGATAATACAAGGGCAAGATCCCAGGCCTGTGATTGGCGCTGGACAAGCACATGCGGTTAACCGTCTCGGGAATTGAACCCACTGCTTGCTATCTGGACAGGCGGGCAGATAAACACAAGTCAATCGACCGGTGAAATCAGAACACAGGCTAGCTAAATAGGGGTCGTAGCATTTGATTGTGGTCGCCTGCTGGCTGTTCCAATCGAATAAGTAATTAGACAAACTTTCTGTCAAAAAGAACAGATTCGACGAAGCTTTGGGTCAAAAGGATGGAATAAATTAGGCAGAGCTTGAGACCAAGTGCATCTGGATAAATTAATGGACAGGGAGGTGCCACTCCGGAATGGCGTATGGTGCAGGGCAGGCTAATAAAATGCTTGGTTTCCAAGTAGCAGCAATGATAATATATTCTTATACTGATACGGTAGAGTATATCTCTTTTTAATGATGTGATGTTGAAGTTAGGAATCGCTTTAGCCGAAGAGCTAGCACAACAACAATCCAGCTTAGCTAGACGTCCAGACTCCAGAAGCCATAATGCGTAGTTCCTTCTCAGCATAAGCGGCGGAATAGTGAGACGCGCTAAGGTTAGGAACAGTGATGGATCAGCAACGACACGTCGTCGTCGTCGCCATCGTGGTCGCCATCCATGGCTTGCTAAGCGTGGACGCTATCGATAGGTCAACCGGACCAGAAGGAAAAAAAGGAGTGTATGATGCATCCTGTGATCAGGTGTTTGTTCAGGATGACAGAGGAACATACGCATGAACTCGAGCTAACGTAGAGCTCGTGATTTTTGCCGCGGCAACTTGAACAAAGAGCATGTTTGGTTAGTTTCTCCACGAGGCCTAGCTAGGAGAGCAAAAATGCCAGGTTGAGCAGGGTCTGGTAAGAAAAAACAGGGCCAAAAACATAGATGACTAGTTGATTGGTTGCCTGCATTAGGGGTCTTGTCATCGAGATGCAATTTTCACCTGGCGTTTGGTTGCATACATGCATATGATTAGGAATTAACAACAAAGCTTAACACTCACCAAGTTTGGTAACTTATTTCGTCGAATACGTTGAGGGCACCGGAAGTTCCTCTGCCCATCATGTCCACCGCCAGCTCCCGGCGACCATGGGCGCGCACAAGACTTGGACTCCTCCACGCACAGCACCGTGGCCGCGCCCGGCTCGCGGCCGTGGACGTGCCCAGTTCCGGCGGCAGCCGCCCCGTGATGTCGTTGTTCTGCAGCAGCGTGAAGTATGCCTTCGCCGACGAGCATCAGGTTGGTCTTCTCGGCCCCGACCTCCACGTTCTCGAAGTATCCCCGGGCCTTGATGTGGATCACGTACCGCGCCGTGCTGTTGTTGGCGCCGCCGCCACCGCCTCCCCCACCGTGGTCAAGTTGCCGCTCCTGTCCTTGGCCACCACCAAGTCCGGCATGCCGATGCCCTGGCCCTGCTGCTGCTGCAGCCGCCTCCGGTCCGCCGCCGCCACCCACGTCGAGAACCCGCGCCGCACGGGTGAAAGAACATGCAATGCCCCCATGTTTGGTTTTGGTAATTGATGACAATCTCTATGGACTAATGGTTGCCTTGAGTTATATTTGAAGGTTTTGTCCATAGGCTTTTCTTGGAGTACATGTGTTGGTTTCAAAGAGAGTTTGTGTCGACCAAGGTGTTATTCAAGGAATTATCCAAAGATTGGTCATGTGAGAGTTGAGCTTATTGCAAGCATGTCTTGAAGAAGAAGATTGTGTGATCATTCATGTCTACCTTCAAGACATCATTCAAATGAAGAGAATTGGAAAGGTTCAAGGATGATCAAGACTAAGTTAAGAGTGAATCAAGTTGATCAACTCACAAAGCGCAGAAGATGTACCGAGAGGGATCAAGTGGTCCCATGGTATGGTAAGAATTGTCAATTACGCTTTGTGTACTAACCCATGGTCTTCGTGAGAGTTCTTTGTGGGGTTAGGTTGCGGTGTGCAAGTTCAAGTGAAGCATCACGAAGAGATCAAATGCTTGAAGCTTGCCGTCCTTTTGGTGATAATGGACTTATGAAGATGTGCGGAAGAGTGGCTCATCCATAGTGGAGTATGGGGGAGCAATCAACTAGTCTTCATCGAGTCAACACAATCAAGAAAGGTGGTCCAACTTGAGGGAGTCAAGATTGTCATCTTCTAGCTCAAGTGGACCATGTGCAAGGCAAAGGTTTGCCCTTGATAGGTTTTCTATTTTACCGGTCTCATGATGGTAGTTGGGATACCGGGTTATAGGATCGATTGCCGTACTATCAAGGGGGGCTCTCGATGAGTAGCTTGATCGTATCGTTCGTAGAGAGCTCAAACCATTGCATCCTTGCATCATCTTTCTTGGTTCTTGTTTGGTTCTCTTTGTGAGCCTTAGAGCTTATGGTCATCTTGATGACAAGCTCGAGTTCATCGAAAACGGAGTTCACATGCACGGTTGTACCGCCTGGTAGGGTTCTACACGTATACTGTGAGTCCCGGTTGTACCGGGACCAGGAGCGGTAGTACCGCTCGTGTGCGGGCTGAGCACATAATGGTTGGATTTCCCTCCTCCTATAAAAGGGGGTCTTCTTCCCCATTGCACGAAACCCTTTGAGCTCGTGTTCTTCCCCCTTTGTTGACCTTCTTTGAGCTTGCTAACTCTCATTCCCTCCATGGATTCTTGCTAGTTTTTGAGGGAAAAGAGAGAGGAGATCTAGATCCACATTTCCACCAATCACTTTCTCCTCTATGTGAGGGGAACCCCTTGGATCTAGATCTTGGAGTTCTTGGTGTTCTCCTTCTTGTTCTTCCTCTCATTTTCCTCCCTAGCATTAGTTGCTCCAGTGGGATTTGAGAAAGAAGGACTTGGGCACTCCGTGTGCCCTTGCCATTGCATTTGGTGCATCGGTTTGAGTTCTCCACGGTGATACATGGAAGTGAAGTTTGAGAAGCTTATTACTCTTGGGTGTTTGGGCACCCTAGAGATTGTTCCTCTTGGGTGCCTTGGCACCCTAGACGGTTGGTGTTGTTCGGAGCTCAATCATTGTGGTGTAAAGCTCCGGGCAAGCGTCGGGGTCTCCAATTAGGTTGTGGAGATCGCCCCGAGCAATTTGACGGGTACCGGTGACCGCCCCCAAGGGTTGCCAAAGTGTACGGGTTCGGTGACCGCCCCCAAGGGTTGCCATTTGTACGGGTTCGGTGACCTCCCTCAAGGGTCCCTTAGTGGAATCACGGCATCTTGCATTGTGCGAGGGCGTGAGGAGATTACGGTGGCCCTAGTGGCTTTTTGGGGAGCATTGTGCCTCCACACCGCTCCAAACGGAGATTAGCATCCGCAAGGGTGTGAACTTCGGGATACATCATCGTCTCCGCGTGCCTCAGTTATCTCTTACCCGAGCTCTTTACTTATGCACTTTACTTTGTGATAGCCATATTGTTTCTTGTCATATATCTTGCTATCACATAGTTGCTTATCTTGCTTAGCATAAGTTGTTGGTGCACATAGGTGAGCCTAGTTGTTTTAGGTTTTGTGCTTGACAAATTAACTGCTAGGTTTATTCCGCATTTGTTCAAGCCTAAATCGTAATTATTTTAAAACGCCTATTCACCCCCCCTCTGGGCGACATCCACGATCTTTCAATTGGTATCAGAGCCTCGTCTCTCTTGTTTAGGCTTAACCGTCTAGAGAGCAAAGATGTCGACTAGGGGATTAGGATTATCTCACACTCTTAGTTTCGATGGAACAAATTTTGATGTTTGGGTAATTCACATGCTTAGTCTCTTTAGGGTCATGGACCCAAATTTAGAGCGAATTGTAGATATGGGTTTTTCTCCTCCAAAGGATCCTCAAAGATTATCTTTAGAGGATGAGAAAAACTCTTATCTCAATGCTCAAGCTTCTAATGTGCTTTTCGATGCTTTGAGCAATGTAGTTATATTTCAACTCATGCCGTTCCGGGATGCTCATGAGTTGTGGACAAAGCTTCAAGATAAATATGGCGTGTCCAAGTTTTGTGGGGATGATTGTTCTCCCTCCACATCCGGCCGTATAGTCTTCTCAACTTCTTCTACTTCACCTACATGTGGCTTGCCACAAGGTAATGATATGGTGAGTAGTGTTGGTCATTGCAATGATGATAGTATGTTTATTGTGGATGATCCTTCATCACTATCTTATTGCAATGCTCCTTCTTTGGGCTTTAACACTTCGAGCACTCCAAATGTTTCACATGCTTGTGTTGATAGTCCTTGCATATCATGTATAAATTGCTTGACTAAATCCCATGATGATATGTTTACTATGTCTTGTTGCCATGATAAAAATGCATATATGTCCTCGAATTGTTGTGCTAACAATGTAGAGGAAACCCAACACCCCATGGAACAAGATGTGGTCTTGAATGGTGCCTCAACGGATCCTTCATCATCATCTATTGCATTTTGCCTTATGGCCAAGGCTTCAAAGGTATCTCCCACTTTGAATCCCAATATATCTTGTGATGATGGCAAGAGTGATGATGATGTTGATTATGATGAAGAGAATGATAATGTTGCCTCCTTAAAAACTAAGGGGGAAATGATTTTTAAAGCTCTTTACAAAAATAAACTTGCTCGTTCCAACTTCATGGAAATCATGTCTCTTGCCATTGAAGGCAAGAAATATATTGAGGAGTTGGAATTTCATCTAGAGGAGCATGAGGTCACCATTGAGAAAATGGAAGCTCATGAGCGTGATTACGCAAATGAGATCGCGGAGCTATCTCAAGCTCTTGAACATGAACAAACCACATCCGAATCTCTTGAGGAGACCTTTGCTCTAGAATTATCTAGAATAAAGGAATCTCATGATAGAGCACTCGAGGTGGCCAATGATTTCAAAACTAAAAATGCTAAGCTTGAAGTTGCGCATGCTAAACTCCTTGAGGACTTTGAGCACCTCGAAAATGGCTCAAGGGTCATTAAGGGTGAGCTCATCAAACTCACCGAGTCTCATGCTCAACTTAAAGCTTCTTATTCAAAAGAGCTTCCCAAGGTGTCTTCTCCTCTTGTTGCTAATGATGATGCTTGTGCTACTAACTCTATCTCTTGTGAAGCATCCATATTGAAGGAGAATGTTGAGCTTCGGGCTCAACTTGAGTTGCTATCTAGCAATTATGGGAAATTGGAAGAAAACCATGAAAAGCTCTCAAGCTCTCATGATGATCTTCTAGTATCCCATAATGAGCTAAAGATATCTCATGATGCCATGATTTCTAAGGTAACATCTAGTGAGCCTCATGTGGATACTAGCACTAATTCTAGTCAAAATGCTATATTGTCATGTGCTAGTCCTTGTAATTCATCTACTCACAATGTTGGTACATCTTGTGATGAATTGCTTTCCTTGCCTTGTTGCTCTAACGATGAAGCTTATACTTCCTCTAGTACTTGTGTTGAGACTAACCATGTAGAGGAAATCAAAGAGCTCAAGGCCCAAGTCACTTCTTTGAAGAAAAACTTGGAAAAGAATCATGAAGGGAAATCCACACTCAACAATATCTTGAATGTGCAAAAATCCCCCAATGACAAAGGTGGACTTGGATTCAACTCCAACAAGAAGAATAAGTCCAAGGTGAACAAAAGGAAGGGCCAAGAACAAGTCAAGAATTCAGCCAAGATTGCTTGCTTCAAGTGCTAAGTAGAAGGGCATCATGTTAGATCTTGCCCATTGAAGAAGAAGCCCATTAGTGACAAGCAACAAGGGAAGCGGCCACAAGTACACTCTCATTCTCAACCTCAAGTTGAAGGAAAGCCTCTTTCCAAGAAGACTCAAGCTTATGCTTCTCAAGTTGAGAAATCAAGTGAGAAGAAAGTGAAGAGTAGACGTTGCTACCTATGTCGCGAGAAAGGTCACCTCGCCTCTTCATGCACTAGTGATAACTTATCCAACCCAATTATTATTGATGATGTCTATTCTCTTGGGAAGGATAAGGTTGGCAATGTGGTTGCCAAGTTTGTTGGTACTCAAAGTGGTTTGAAGCAAAGAACCATTTGGGTAGCCAAGCCTATTGTGACTAACCTATTAGGACCCAACTTGGTTGGGGACCAACAAGCTCAAACTTGATCAATAGGTGATGTTGGAGGTCATTGGAGACTTGGCTACATTATGAAGAATTAAGGGTACTTCATCATTCTTATTGTCTCAAGCCAAGTCAATTGAATCATCAAGATTATATCTTATATCCAATGTGCCTCCTTGTGGTAACTTGTACCTCAATTGCTTACATTGAAAGTTACTTGCCCCCTTGCATGTTTTGGTTTTGTTCCTTGCATGTGTTTGTATATGTTGTGCTTCCAACTTGATTATCTTGAGCAATCAAGTATGTGTGTGTTGGTTTGCACATCATGTACGTGTGTGTCATGCGTTGAGCCTTTTGCATCTTGTTTATTTCTTAGTAGGCTATTGTGAGAGATTAATGGAATATCCCATTATGGGGGAGTGATGTGCTTTGTGCACCTCACAATCCTATAAATGTGTGTACATGAGTAATACCATCTAGTATTGATATTTCAAGATTATCTAGTCACTATGTGGTATGTCTTCTCATGAGAAATTCAAATTCTAAATAGTCCATTAATGATCTCTTGTTGGATCCTTTAGTTGCCTCTTGTCTATCTTTAATTGGTATCACATTATGGGGGAGCAATATGCTATGTGTATATTACTAGCCTAGAAAATGTGTACATTTGAGATATTGTCACCTAGAGTTGATATTGCTAATTATCTTGTTCCTAGGTGGCATGTTAGCTCTACAAGTTGCAATTTGCTTTTTGTTTGGTGTGAAGATGATATCGGATATCCTTGTTATCTACCACCGGGAAGTACTCCCAAATACTTCTTGTCTTGACAATTGGTACTCACTTGTGTGGTAGAAATTTTTGATCATCTTTACATTAGCCTTTGCTTTTATTTGCCCTTTCTCTTGCCAAGGTTTGTATCAACTCCCTTTGTCTTCCATACCACTTGTGGATCTTGTGTATTTCTTGATCTTGTCTAGTGTTTTCTAGATATAGTGAAAGTGGTGATCCCACCTTGTGCATTTTGTATTCAAATGCAAATTCTCTATAATGCACTAGTCTTGGGGGAGCTATCCTATTCTCTATAAAACACTCATCTTGCGATCCTTATCAAGTGTGTGTTGGTGGAAGGCAAGCCGTTTTCGTTTTGGTACTTTATGCCATCATGAAACTTTGTAGAGATCTTGGTTTGTTTGGAACCATCCTCTCTTTTGGGAGTTTGATGTCTCTTATTTGAGTATATCAATGGATATCTCATTCCTTGTTGTATCCACTATGGATATCCTCCAAGTGATGATTTATTCATTTGGTATCTTTTCTTCGCTTGGTATTTCTGTCTTTTGGTCTCGGTTCTTGAAAGTCTTGAGCATGCATTTTTACTTCTTGTAGTTTCTTTGGCATGCTTTCCCTCTTTGACCCAATATATAGGGGAAACTCCACCAAGTCTCAAATTGGATGAGATGTGCATGAAATTCAGTTTCATATCTATATGCACATATTTATGTGGAGTTTGTCCTATGTGTTGTTGGTTCTCTAACTCTTTGGTCCCAATGAGTTTGGGTACCATTTTGTTTGTGTTGTTGTTCTAGGAACAACTGGAGATGCATTGGATGCTCGGCTCACTCACAAGGAAGGTGTTTTCACCATGTGCTTATTGGAGTCAAGTTAGGATGATCAACTACTTTGTACCTTCAATTGGTATCTACTACATCCTTCCAATGTTATCTCGGTAACAAGTATCTTCATATACTTCATGCACACATTTCTTGTATCAACCTTGTGTAGGTTGTATCATGGCATGTTATTCATTCATTCTTGTGATACTTGTTTTCTTTCTCAAAGCATCCCAACAATGATCTCTTGTTGCTAGTTGTGATGTATTTGTTGTTCGTGTGTGGACTCATTTATATACAATAAGACCAATATCTAGCCATGAGCTATGCTTCCAAGCAAATATCTTATTGGTATATGTATGACCTCCCTTTGGATATCTTGTTCCTCGTGTTGTAACTATTTCGGGTGTACATCCTTCTTTGTAGATATATATCATCATGATTTCGTCTACCTAGAGTCTTATACACTTGAGAGAAGTTGCATATCTAGTTGATATCCTTTCTTTCACGGCCACCTTGTCTTTCTTATGTTATTTCTTTGGTGGCTCCATGAAAGCTTTTGCCTTGAGTGCGTGTCTTCTATCGTTGCATCTTGATGCACTCTTGTGTGTGGTGAAGATTATTTTCCTCATGCTTATCTTCACGAGGCTTTTAATTGGTATCCCTCGTCTTGATGAGGCTTTCATCTTCTATCTTCACCATGGGTTGTCACAAGCATAGGTTCTTAATATGCTTATTAGTAAGCTTGTGAACCCATTTGCTAGTTGTGTGTGGCAATGATAGGCCTTGCACCGTGTGCCTCATTCTTTCAAGACTTTATTAATGATTAATGCTCATCCGTACATTAGTCTTCTCAAGTGCAGTGCCTTGACTCTCACACATCATTTTGGTTGAGCCCATTCTTAAGTTGCCTCTTTCACTTGTTGCTCAACCATGTGTTAGTTGCATGTACTAGGCTTAGTTTCCTATATGCTCACTTGCACTTGTTGTAAGTTTCTATTGATTTTGGGGGAGCTATGATCCTATTTTGTGCGCTTTGTATCCAAATACAAAAATTCTTGATGTGCACAAATCATGGGGAGCTTCTCTAGTTTCTTTAGAACACTCCTCTGCTCATATCATAATATCCTTTATTCATGTGGCTCGTAGGATCTTTGGTCTAGTTGGTTCAATTGATATCCGTTGATTGCTTGCTTCAATTGGTACCTTTTGATTGCTTGATTGCTTGTGTCTCTCTTTGTTATGTCGTTGTGGCATATCATTCCTTTAGCAATCTTGGTGCCTCAATATAGTTGGTCTCCCTCCAAGTATTACCTTTGGATATGTGTATGGCATTCCACTCTCTTGTTGAGAAATACACAACTTTTGGAGGAACACCTTTTATATTGGTCTTCTTAGCTTTTCACCCATTTTGGCAATCGATGCCAATGGGGGAGAAGTTTCAGAGAGTTTTGTGGAGAAGTCTTTAGAGTTTTCTCCTTGATTTGGTTTTGTTCCTAAGCATTTGCATCTCATACGCATGTTTTATTGATTGTTGCATTGCATGGTGATGCATAATTCCTTGTATTAAACTCTCTTGAAAGTGATTGTCATCAATTACCAAAATGGGGTAGATTGAAAGAACATGCGGTGCCCCCATGTTTGGTTTTGGTAATTGATGAAAATCTCTATGGACTAATGGTTGCCTTGAGTTATATTTGAAGGTTTTGTCCATAGGCTTTTCTTGGAGTACATGTGTTGGTTTCAAGGAGAGTTTGTGTCGACCAAGGTGTTATTCAAGGAATTATCCAAAGATTGGTCATGTGAGAGTTGAGCTTATTGCAAGCATGTCTTGAAGAAGAAGATTGTGTGATCATTCATGTCTACCTTCAAGACATCATTCAAATGAAGAGAATTGGAAAGGTTCAAGGATGATCAAGACTAAGTCAAGAGTGAATCAAGTTGATCAACTCACAAAGCGCATAAGATGTGCCGAGAGGGATCAAGTGATCCCATGGTATGGTAAGAATTGTCAATTATGCTTTGTGTACTAACCCATGGTCTTCGTGAGAGTTCTTTGTGGGGTTAGGTTGCGGTGTGCAAGTTCAAGTGGAGCATCACGAAGAGATCGAATGCTTAAAGCTTGCCGTCTTTTGTGGTGATAATGGACTTGTGAAGATGTGCGGAAGAGTGGCTCACCCATAGTGGAGTATGGGGGAGCAATCAACTAGTCTTCATCGAGTCAACACAATCAAGAAAGGTGGTCCAACTTGAGGGAGTCAAGATTGTCATCTTCTAGCTCAAGTGGACCATGTGCAAGGCAAAGGTTTGCCCTTGATAGGTTTTCTATTTTACCGGTCTCATGATGATAGTTGGGAGACTGGGTTATAGGATCGATTGCCATACTATCAAGGGGGGCTCTCGATGAGTTACTTGATCGTATCGTTCGTAGAGAGCTCAAACCATTGCATCCTTGCATCATCTTTCTTGGTTCTTGTTTGGTTCTCTTTGTGAGTCTTAGAGCTTATGGTCATCTTGATGACAAGCTCGAGTTCATCAAAAACGGAGTTCACATGCATCTTCTACGATGTTTTCGATGTTGGAGGTTTTTCCGGTTCTTCTCGGTTGGAGGTTTCACTCCTCTGTTTTGATGCTACTCGTCGTCTTGTTTCCAACAAGGTTGAGTTTGCTCAATTCGGAGCTCATATGCAGAAGTTATGGCAGTTCTGGTTTTCTTGAGAGTGGTTTTTGTCTGGTCCCAGTGGTAGTACCGCGTGCCCCAGCGGTAGTACCTCTTGGAGCTCTCAGCCATTGTACCGCTGCTTCCGGGTGGTGGTACCGCCAACTTGCTCAGCAAAGACTTGGGCGGTTGTTCCGGCCAGGCACCACCCAAGTACCGGTCAGGCCTCTGTTTTGATGCGGTACTCGGGCGGTGGTGGCCCGGTTGGTCCGGTCGTACCGGTACCACCGGTGTCCGGAGCGGTTCGACCGCTCAGGACTTAGCCACCCGAGCGCTCAAGGCCATGAGGTTGCACCGGCCCGGTACCGCTCGACTACCGCACTCAGGGGTGACTCCCTTCTGTTCCTATGCGGTGGTTGAGCTGTGGCTGGGCGGTTGGTCCGGTTGTTCGTCTCAACCGGTGCTACCGCCTGGTCGCCCGGTTGTACCGCCTGGTAGGGTTCTACACGTATACTGTGAGTCCCGGTTGTACCGGGACCAGGAGCGGTAGTACCGCTCGTGTGCGGGCTGAGCACATAATGGTTGGATTTTCCCCCTCCTATAAAAGGGGGTCTTCTTCCCCATTGAATGAAACCCTTTGATCTCGTGTTCTTCCCCCTTTGCTGACCTTCTTTGAGCTTGCTAACTCTCATTCCCTCCATGGATTCTTGCTAGTTTTTGAGGGAAAAGAGAGAGGAGATCTAGATCCACATTTCCACCAATCACTTTCTCCTCTATGTGAGGGGAACCCCTTGGATCTAGATCTTGGAGTTCTTGGTGTTCTCCTTCTTGTTCTTCCTCTCATTTTCCTCCCTAGCATTAGTTGCTCCAGTGGGATTTGAGAGAGAAGGACTTGGGCGCTCCGTGTGGCCTTGCCATTGCATTTGGTGCATCGGTTTGAGTTCTCCACGGTGATACGTGGAAGTGAAGTTTGAGAAGCTTATTACTCTTGGGTGTTTGGGCACCCTAGAGCTTGTTCCTCTTGGGTGCCTTGGCGCCCTAGACGGTTGGTGTTGTTCGGAGCTCAATCATTGTGGTGTAAAGCTCCGGGCAAGCGTCGGGGTCTCCAATTAGGTTGTGGAGATCGCCCCGAGCAATTTGACGGGTACCGGTGACCGCCCCCAAGGGTTGCCAAAGTGTACGGGTTCGGTGACCGCCCCCAAGGGTTGCCATTTGTACGGGTTCGGTGACCGCCCTCAAGGGTCCCTTAGTGGAATCACGGCATCTTGCATTGTGCGAGGGCGTGAGGAGATTACGGTGGCCCTAGTGGCTTCTTGGGGAGCATTGTGCCTCCACACCGCTCCATACAGAGATTAGCATCCGCAAGGGTGTGAACTTCGGGATACATCATCGTCTCCGCGTGCCTCAGTTATCTCTTACCCGAGCTCTTTACTTATGCACTTTACTTTGTGATAGCCATATTGTTTCTTGTCATATATCTTGCTATCACATAGTTGCTTATCTTGCTTAGCATAAGTTGTTGGTGCACATAGGTGAGCCTAGTTGTTTTAGGTTTTGTGCTTGACAAATTAACTGCTAGGTTTATTCTGCATTTGTTCAAGCCTAAATCGTAATTATTTTAAAACGCCTATTCACCCCCCCTCTAGGCGACATCCACGATCTTTCAACGGGCCTGTGCCCCTCGAACGCCTCGGCCGCACTTCTTCTTATGATTCTCGCGCGGAGGGCGATGTGGCGGCGAAGCTGGCATCGAGCATCGGCCTGAAGGAGACCGATGCCGACCTCATGTTCCAGGATTGGTTGTGCCAATTCCGCAACGACAGGTACAACTACACGCCGGACACCGTGGGGGAGACCGGCGTGCAGGTTCACACGGATCCCGACTTCCTCACCGTGCTCCAGGAAGACGACCGCGTCAGCGGCCTAGAGGTGGCGGACCTAGACACCGGCGAGTTCGCACCCGTGGACCCTGTCCCGGGAACCTTCCTCGTCAACCTCGGCGACGTCACCACGGTACAGATGCCTCCATCTTCCGGCCTCCTACATGGATCTGGGGCGCACTTCACAACGTGGGGCACTGCACAACCTTGTAGCGTAGGCGTGGAGCAACGGGGCACTGCACAACGTGAGGCGGCGGTGCCGCGCGTCTCCATTGCGCTCTTCCTGCTGGCGCCCAAGGACGACGTGGTCCGTGCGCCGAGAGCTCAGCCGCCGCCATGCTGAGCTGGTTCAGTGTGTGCCCGAACAGCTCCAGCCAGTCGACAGCGCGACGCGGTCGCGCAGCCGCAGCCGGTGCGAGCGCACCGGGTAGGACGTGCGGTTGGACGCGGCCGTGCGCACCGCCGATGCCGCGCGCCTCCTCGAGGCGGACGAATCCGGCGAGGGCGAGTTCGGCGGAGGTCCGGCGATGGGACGCTCACGCCTGCGCCGGCGGCGGGCAGTGGGAGGCGCGACCGGGGCGGCGAGCGAAGTAGGTGAGGGTGTGCTCTGAGATGAGGTGCTCAGAGAGAAGAGGGATTGGGGAAGGTTAGGGAGGTGATTATCTATAAGCACGTACGAGCGAAGCCACCCACGTGCGCTCGAGAGCATCGCTTGAGCCAGGCTCGCAAGAAACTGTCGATTCGGACGTTTCGAGTGAGCCAGGCCCAAAGGTGCCTTTAAGAACCGTGCTATGTAGGCCCAACAGTATATGCGTGCAACCAAATAGTCCACCTCCCAAAAGATGCTGCATCGCGCGGGCCTGGTTGGGCTCGATGCAGCCAACCAAACTCGCCCAAAGTGTTTCTTTGCCGTCACTGATGGATCGTGCTCGCCGCAACCGCAAGCAGCCTGTGGGCGCAGATCATGCGGCAGATGTACACGACCGCGTCGTCCGTTCCATTTGATCTCATCTGATCCACAGGCACCATGGTGGCGTCGCACGGGCCGGCGGGGTCGCTGGGGGCACCGCGGTGGCCGGTGGGCGCGCCCGGTTGAGACGAGAGGGGTCACTGGGGGCCGAGCTTCCATGGGTGGGGCGCGTGTGCAACTCATTCGCGCTGTCCAGATAGCTTTGCTTCGTCGGAACCGATCCATCCGGCCATCATGTGAGCCCAAATTTTGTCAAGATTTGAAGGCCCCCATCCATTCAAGTGATCACAAAGGTAAGAAACTTTGTCCTTTCATCTCTCATTGCTAGATTAGCTTTTGCAATGCTTTACATAGTCATTAATTTGTGGGTTTTAGTAATTTGGGAGGAATTATATGTGGTAGTTTATTTGATTTGTATGCAATTTGAGCTTGAAATAACTCTTAGTTTGCATATGTAGGTGTGGTTTATTTAGTGCCTTCTCGTCTCCGCCCTAACCACCGTCGATCGTCCGCACCGTCTTGTCGCCGGCACCACCTTGTGGGGTGAGCCTCTTGTTCTTATCTTTTTTATATAAAAATCATGTTTGTGTGATTTAGATATGTAGTTGTATAATTATCTTACCCGTACGTTGTTTGTTATTCATAGTGCCATGGTTTTGATATCCGTCCCCGCCGGCCCTCGTCCAGGTTATGATTCGGATGTGGTATATTCTCTTTTGTAACTATTTTGTTGCATTTAGTGTTTATGACAAATTATGCCCATCAAGTTGACATAGATATTTTTATCTAGGAGGTATGTGAACCAGAAATTCCAACCGACCCTATTGTCGAGAGGTTAAATTTAGTTGAAAGAGAAAACGAGTATTTGATTTTTTTTGAAAAGAATTAAGGGGGAGAAGATGGAATTGGAGTTGGATGTTGCCGATGTCGTCGATGATCACAAGATCAAGATGGAGAAAATGCGCTTGAAGATTAGAAAGATTAGAAAATATGCCATTGATAGTGAGGCTTGGTATCATTATGCCGTTGGATCAATTGTTACCTTAGTTGCGATCTTGATCGTATTTGTTGTTGCATTTAAATTCTTTAGCTAGAGAGTTATTTATATGTCTGCTTCATGAGAATAAGTATTGCATGAACTTTATGTATGAATTTGTATTAATTTGGTCTATTCGGTGGTGTGTAATGAAGATGAGCTAGCAATGGATGTACGATAACCGATGCTCTCCCCAGTTCGTTGAGGGCGTGCATACTTTTCTGATTGCGGCTAAGGCAAACAAGCGGGCGGATGGTTTTATGCCTTGTCCATGTGCTGGCTGTAAGAATGATCACAATTACTCTAACTCAAGAACCATTCTCGTCCACCTGTTTGAGTCCGGTTTCATGCCCCACTATATTGTTTGGACCAAGCACGGAGAAAGAGGGGTTATGATGGGAGAAAATGAAGAAGAAGAGGACGACAATAGCTATCCTGGCCATGGGTTCCCTGAATACGATGCTACAACAATGGGGGAAGAAGCTGAGCCGGCAATGCGGGAAGAAGCTGAACAAGAGGCATTTGAAAACATATTTTTTCTAAGAATAAGACTAAGAAGTTCAATTCAAAATAATAGAGAAGTTTGAAGTATATAAAAAACTCAGATTTGTTGCAAGAAGTTCACGTGCACCTCCGTGCACGGTTCAGAATTTATATTGCGGGACGTTCGACCTCCAATTACATGTTTTAAAATAGCAAGAAATGGCGTCCGACCTTCAATTGCGTGTAATTCGACGTATACACAAAAATGTGACAACAGCTCATAGTGAAAACAATGAGAAGTTCAAGTACTGCAAGGAATGCATTTTACGTGAGAATAAAAAGTATAGAAACATAAAAGCTTAAAAGGTTTGTTGAAAGAAGTCCAAGTGCTCTTTCCGGGGAAGTTCAAAAATTCTTGCGAGAGAGGTTCATCTTGTATTTCCATGTTTGAAAACACAAAAAAGAAATTGTTTTATTGTGTTTTAAAATAATTCTCTCAATCCACAAAGAAGTTAAGTTATTACTTGAGAGCAATTTGAGTTCAAAAAAAATTCAAATTATAAAAATATAAAAAGTTCATGCACTATATGGTGTGTGTTTAATATGAGAAAAATGAATTAAAAGGCAAGGTCCCATTTTTTTATTATAAGTTCAAGTCCTTGGTTGGATAAAGTTAAAAAAAATATTGTAAGAGGGGTTTATACAAAAGAAATATCATTTGTATAACACTAACAAATGGATGAGAAAATTACAAACGAAAATACGTTACAGAAGTTTAATGTGAAAACAGCAGGAAGTTCAACTACTGCGCTAAATGAATTTCAAATGAAAATCTTTTAAACCGTCGCGAGTATTAAAAAATGGTCAACACAAGAAAGTTGCATGTTTACAGCAGCTTTCCATCGGTATATCACTTGCTCAATTCCGGTGAGTGGATGGAGAGCTACGAGCGAAAAAACACGTGAAAAACAGAGTGAAGTTCAAGTAGACATGCCGAGAAGTTCAAGTTCTTTACGCGGTGCATTTTCGAAGAATCTGTTTCACGATAAAGGCAGAGCGAATGATCTTGTCGTTTTCGAAATTACTTGAAAACGGCTAGGAATCACAGAAAACCATCAACATGAAAAAGTTTCGCATTTTCCGTAGCTTTTTAACGATATATTATTTGCCCCATTCCGATAAAGTTTGTAAAAATTATGATGAAAATACGTTTTTTGCAATTTTCAAAATTGACTTAAAACAGTAAAAAATTGGGAGAAACAATATATACAAAAAACTTTCGCATTTCCTCAACCTTTCCAACGCCATATAATTTGCTACATTCGGACGTACGGTTAAAAAATAGATCAAAAATACGAACTCGGTGGAGCTTGTACCGTTTTCTAAATTACTCTTAAAAATTTCAAAATTAGAAAAACCTTTCAACATGAAAAGTAGCGCATTTTCATAAGCTTTCCAACACCATATTGTTTGCCTCATTTGGATTAGCCGTTTAGAAATGGCATCGAAAATAGGAACTCGGCTGTTCCGTTTGCGAAATTATATGATTTTCCAAATTACTCTTTATTCATAGGGAATTAGAGAAACTTTCAACATGTGGAAGGAGCGGTTTTGTAGCAGTTTTCCAATGCCATATTACTTGCCTCATTCTGATAAACGGTTTAGAAATGCGATCGAAAGTACGATTCACGTTTTTTGTGTGAGGAAAAAACGGTTTTCAAAACTGCTCTTAAACCGCTTACATTTTGCCAAAAAAAATTCTTGGGTCATGATACTGGTGTCCATAGCTTTCCAACGGTATATCGCAAGCCTCATTTGGGCAATGTTGGCGGAAGTTCAACCTAGCACTTGGAGAAGTTCAGGTCGAACAACTCAGGCAGTAAAATTGCAAAAAACGTAATTTCATCACGACCCGAGAGCAAAATCCGCCAACGAGCGAGATTTATATTTAAAACCAGTATTTTGTTGCTAAAACATTTCTACATTACACTAACATCATATAGAACACGACTAAACAGAATAATTCACGGGAGAAGCCACGGTTGCGAAGATAGCCCGAAGGTCGGGTTCGTACAGAGGGAAGTCCAGGTGCGTTACTCAGGCAGTTCAGATTGTGATCAGAATATATATGTTGTTGTTTTAAGAATGATCATGATGCCCTCATGTCCGTATTTTATTTTTATCGACACCTCTATCTGTAAACATGTGGACATATTTTTCAATTTCGGCTTTCGTTTGAGGACAAGCGAGGTCTAAGCTTGGGGGAGTTGATACATCCATTTTGCATCATGCTTTTATATCCATATTTATTGCATTTTGGGCTGTTATTACACATTATGTCACAATATTTATGCATATTCTCTCTTATTTTACAAGGTTTACATGAAGAGGGGGAATGCCGGCAGCTGGAATTCTGGGTTGGAAAATGAGCAAATATTAGAGACCTATTATGGACATCTCCAAAGTCCTAAAACTCCACGGGAGCACTTTCCAAAATATATAAAAATATTGGGCGCAAGAAGTACCAGAGGGGGGCCACCCACCAGCCACGAGGGTGGGGGCGCGCCCTACCCCCCTAGGTGCGCCCCCTGCCTTGTGGGCCCCTGGTGGACCTCCGATGCCCATCTTTGGCTATATGAGGTCTTTCGTCCGAGCAAAAATCATAAGCAAGCTTACGGGATGAAACTCCGCCGCCACGAGGTGAAACCTTGGCGGAACCAATCTAGGGCTCCGGCAGAGCTGTTCTGCCGGGGAAACTTCCCACCGGGAGGGGGAAATCATCACCATCGTCATCACCAACGATCCTCTCATCGGGAGGGGCTCAATCTCCATCAACATCTTCACCAGCACCATCTCATCTCAAATCCTAGTTCATCTCTTGTATCCAGTCTTTGTATCCAAACTTCAGATTGGTGCCTGTGGGTTGCTAGTAGTGTTGATTACTCCTTGTAGTTGATGCTAGTTGGTTTACTTGGTGGAAGATCATATGTTCAGATCCATTATGCATATTAATACCCCTCTGTTTATGAACATGAATATGCTTTGTGAGTAGTTATGTTTGTTCCCGGGGACATGGGAGAAGTCTTGCTATTAGTACTCATGTGAATTTGGTATTCGTTCGTTATTTTGATGAGATGTATGTTGTCATCTCTCTAGTGGTGTCATGTGAACGTCGACTACATGACACTTCACCATTGTTTGGGCCTAGAGGGCGGCATTGGGAAGTAATAAGTAGATGATGGGTTGCTAGAGTGACAGAAGCTTAAACCCTAGTTTATGCGTTGCTTCGTAAGGGGCTGATTTGGATCCATATGTTTCATGCTATGGTTAGGTTTACCTTAATACTTCTGTTGTAGTTGCGGATGCTTGCAATGGGGGTTAATCATAAGTGGGATGCTTGTCCAAGTAAGGAAAACAGCCAAGCACCGGTCCACCCATATATTAAATTACCAAAGTACCAAACGCGAATGATATGAACGTGATGAAAACTAGCTTGACGACAATTCCCATGTGTCCTCGGGAGCGCTTTCCTTCATATAAGAGTTTGTCCAGCTTTTCCTTTGCTAGAAAAAAGATTGGACCATCTTGCTGCACCTTATTTACTTTTATTACTTGCTACTCGTTACAAATTACCTTATCACAAAACTATCTGTTACCGATAATTTCAGTGCTTGCAGAGAATACCTTACTGAAAACTGCTTATCATTTTCTTCTGCTCCTTGTTGGGTTCGACACTCTTACTTATCGAAAAGCTACGATAGATCCCCTATACTTGTGGCTCATCAGAGGATTCCTCCCTTCCTTGGCGCGCCCTAGGGCCGGCCGGCCTCCCCCCTTGTTCCTTTATATACGGGGGCAGGGGGCACCCTAGAACACACAACAGACAACTGTCTTAGCCGTGTGCGGTGCCCCCCTTCACCATAATCCACCTCGGTCATATCGTCATAGTGCTTAGGCGAAGCTCTGCACTGGTAACTTCATCATCACCGTCATCACGCTGTCGTGCTGACGAAGCTCTCCCTCGACACTTAGCTAGATCGAGAGTTCGTGGGACGTCACCGAGCCGAACGTGTGCAAATCACGGAGGTGTCGTACTTTCAGTACTAGGATCGGTCGAATCTTGAAGACGTACGAGTACATCAACCGCGTTGTCATAACGCTTACACTTACTGTCTACGAGGGTACGTGGACAACACTCTTCCCCTCTCGTTGCTATGCATCACCATGATAGATCTTGCGTGTGTGTAGGAATTTTTTTGAAATTACTGCGTTCCCCACACCCTTGCTGCAACCTGGCAGAGCCGCCGTGCCAGGTGAATTGAGGTCGGCTTGCTGGCTAGCTCGCCCAAGGTCTCCGACAAGGACTGGCATTATGACGGAGATGGACTCCGACGACACCGCCTCGGTTCCCGTGCCTCATGTGCATGTCGGCTTTAGCATGAAGAAGGTGCATAGGCACTAGAACGCCCCCATGGCGAAGGTGCAGCCTGCGCCGACGCCTTTGTCGGTGTTTCGGCAAGTGTGGGAGAAACAACGGTACAACCTATTCCTCCTGGAGCAGCACCGTATGGCGGAGGGCCAGATCTATGATGAGCACACGAGCGAGGAGGTCGTGGCGGCCATGGCTGCGGCGAACCCTCAAGTTCGTCGCGGACCAGCATGCCATCCACGATGCCATCCGCGCTCAAGCTGTCACTCATCAGGAAGCGGTCGCCGCCGAGGCGCAGCTCCAGGAGATAGCGGAGGAGAACAACACAAGTTGCGCCTCCTACACGACACCGACGAACTATCCAGCGGCCCGGTGGGACGACAACAGTGCGGGTGACACCATTTCCATCTTGGATCCCATGTCCACCGGCGATGGACAAGGCACAGACTCCTCCGAGGATGAGTAGGGAACATGAGGCAGCAGGGTCTTGTGTCCCATGTGGGACAGTCCGTGTCCGTTGTTCTACTCTTCCTCGCCGGAGACTGCAGGTTCACTTCATCGGTCTTATCCACTAGTAGAAAACAGGGCTTTGGTCCAGGCCGAGTCAGCCCATTAGTCCCGGTTCAGTCCAGAACCGGGACCAATGTGGGCATTGGTCACGGTTCCTGAGCCCAGGGGGCCGGCCGGGCCACGTGGGCCATTGGTCCCGGTTCATCTGGTCCTTTTGGTCCCGGTTGGTGGGATGAACTGGGACCAATGGGCCTAGCTCCTGGCCCACCACCATTGGTCCCGGTTGGTGGCTTAAACCGGGACCAAAGGCTCCCCTTTAGTCCCGACTCATGTCACCAATCGGGACCAATGAGGTGCCTATATATACATCTCGCTCGCGAGCAGAGCACCCCAGTGCTCTGTTTTTCTCTGGCCGAGGGGGAGAGGGCTTGGTGGTGCTCTAGCTCACCTCCTATGCACACAAGGTGTTCGATGGAATGCCCGAGCCACACTACTTAAGCTTTCTCCTCTCCAAGCTCGACCGCCAAGCTCCATTTTCCATAATATTTGTCTAGGTTTAGCGGTCCGTCACGCCCCGTCCCCGTCTTCACCGCCGTCGATCACCCGCGCCGAGCTCATCGCTGGCACCACCGTGGTGAGCCTCTTGTTTATCTTCTTTCTGAAAGGAAAAATATTCTTACTTGTATGTTTACGTAGATACTTGTATTATTTTCTTACTTTTATTATTGCATCTTATATAGTGGGATGGTTTTGGTATCCGCCCCCGTCGGCCCTCGTCCTGTCTATGATTCGGATGTGGTATATATATTATCTTTATAACTATTGGTTCATTTATTGTTTATGAAAATTATGCCGACCAACGTGACATAGATTTTATTTATGTAGGATGTATGTGAATCGGAAATGCCAACCGACCCTATTGTCGAGAGGTTAAATTTAGTTGAAGAAGAAAACAATTTTGTTGAAGGAAAAAATAAAAAAAATTGAGGAGGAGAAGATGATATTGGAGTTGCATGTTGCGGATGTCGTCGATGATCACAAGATCAAGATGGATGCAATGCGCTTGAAGATTAGAAAGATTAGAAAATATGCCATTCATACCGAGGCTTGGTATCATTATGCCGTTGGATCAATTTTTACCTTGGTTGCGATTATGATCGCATTTGTTTTTGCATTGAAATGTTTTACATAGTTTCAATGTATGGTTTAATTAATTAGATGCTCTGGAGAGCTATATGTTGTTAGATGAGAACTATGTATGCACTTTGGTTTTAATGTGATGATGAACTTCTATTAATTTGGACACTTCATTATATATAATGCACGCAGATGAACTGGCAATGGATGTATGGTGACAGACACACCCGCGAGTACATTAAGGGCGTGCATGAGTTTCTCGATGCGGCTGAGGCAAACAAGCAAAATGGTTTTATGTGTTGTCCATGCACTGAATGTGGGAATACGAGGTCTTAGTCTAACCGGAAAATCCTTCACTCCCACCTGCTTTACAAGGGTTTCATGCCACACTATAATGTTTGGACGAGGCACGGAGAAATAGGGGTTATGATGGAAGACGGCGAAGAAGAAGAGTACGATGACAACTATGTGCCCCCTGAATATGGTGATGCTGCAACGGGGGGAGCTGGTGAAGATCAATAGGAACCAGACGATGTGCCCAGTGATGCTGCAATGGGTGAAGCTGCTGAAGATCAAGAGGAACCTGACGATGTGCCCGATGATGATGACCTCCGCCGGGTCATTGTCGATGCAAGGACGCAATCGAAAGTCAAAAGGAGAAGCTGAAGTTCGATTGCATGTTAGAGGATCACAAAAAAGGGTTATACCCCAATTGCGAAGATGGCAACACAAAGCTCGGTACCGTACTGGAATTGCTGTAGTGGAAGGCAGAGAATGCTGTGGCTGACAAAGGATTTGAGAAGCTACTGAAAATATTGAAGAAGAAGCTTCCAAAGGATAACAAATTGCTCGACAGTACATACGCAACAAAGAAGGTCGTATGCCCTCTAGGATTGGAGGTGGAGAAGATACATGCATGCCATAATGACTGCATCCTCTACCGCGGTGCATACAGGGATCTGAACGCATGCCCGGTATGCGGTGCATTGCGGTGTAAGATCAGACGAGATGACCCTGGTGATGTTGACGGCGAGCCCCCCAGGAAGAGGGTTCCTGCGAAGGTGATGTGGTATGCTCCTATAATACCACGGTTGAAACGTCTGTTCAGAAACGAAGAGCATGGCAAGTTGATGCGATGGCACAGTGAGAACCGAAAGAAAGATGGGAAGTTGAGAGCACCCGCTGACGGGTCGCAGTGGAGAAAAATCGAGAGAAAGTACTGAGATGAGTTTGCAAAGGACCCAAGGAATGTATGGTTTGCTTTAAGCGCGGATGGCATTAATCCTTTCGGGGAGCAGAGCAGCAATCACAGCACCTGGACCGTGACTCTATGTATGTATAACCTTCCTCCTTGGATGTGCATGAAGCGGAAGTTCATTATGATGTCAGTTCTCATCCAAGGCCCTAAGCAACCTGGCAATGAAATTGATGTGTACCTAAGGCCATTAGTTGAAGAACTTTTACAGCTGTGGAATGGAAACGGTGTACGTACGTGGGATGAGCACAGACAGGAGGAATTTAACCTTAAGGCGTTGCTGTTCGTGACCATCAACGATTGGCCCGCTCTCAGTAACCTTTCAGGACAGAAAAACAAAGGATACCACGCATGCACGCACTGTTTAGATGACACTAAAAGTATATACCTGGACAAATGCAGGAAGAATGTGTACCTGTGCCATCGTCGATTTCTTCCGACCAACCATCAATGTCGAAAGAAAGGCAAGCATTTCAAAGGCGAGGCAGATCACCGGAAGAAGCCCGCCATGCGCACCGGTGATCACGTGCTTGCTATGGTCAATGATTTACACTACGGAATCTTTGGAAAGGGTCCCGGTGGACTAGCTGTTCCGAATGACGCTGAGGGACACGCACCCATGTGGAAGAAGAAATCTATATTTTGGGACCTACCCTACTGGAAAGACCTAGAGGTCCGCTCCTCAATCGACGTGATGCACGTGACGAAGAACCTTTGCGTGAACCTGCTAGGCTTCTTGGGCGTGTATGGGAAGACAAAAGATACACCTGAGGCACGGGAGGACCTGCAACGTTTGCACGAAAAAGACGTCATGCCTCCGAAGCAGTATAAAGGTCCTGCCAGCTACGCTCTTACGAAAGAAGAGAAAGAAATTTTCTTTGAATGCCTGCTCAGTATGAAGGTCACGAATGGCTTCTCGTCGAATATAAAGGGAATAATAAATATGCCAGAGAAAAAGTTTCAGAACCTAAAGTCTCATGACTGCCACGTGATTATGACGCAACTGCTTCCGGTTGCATTGAGGGGGCTTCTACTGAAAAACGTCCGATTAGCCATTGTGAAGCTATGTGCATTTCTCAATGCAATCTCTCAGAAGGTGATCGATCCAAAAATCGTACCAAGGCTAAGGAGTGATGTGGCGCAATGTCTTGTCAGTTTCGAGCTGGTGTTCCCACCATCCTTCTTCAATATCATGACGCACGTCCTAGTTCATCTAGTCGACGAGATTGTCATCCTGGGGCCCGTATTTCTACACAATATGTTCCCCTTTGAGAGGTTCATGAGAGTCCTAAAGAAATATGTCCGTAACCGTGCTAGGCCAGAAGGAAGCATCTCCATGGGCCATCAAACAGAGGATGTTATCGGGTTTTGTGTTGACTTCATTCCTGGCCTTAAGAAGATAGGTCTCCCTAAATCGCGGTATGAGGGGAGACTGACTGGAAAAGGCACTCTTGGAAGAGACTCAATAATATGCAGGGATGGATATTCTTGGTCTCAAGCATACTACATAGTTCTACAGAACTCTACCTTGGTGACCCCGTATGTCGATGAACACAAGAACAGTCTGTGCTCCAAACACCCGGAGCAGTGCGACGACTGGATTACATGTGAACACATCAGGACTTTCAGCAGTTGGTTGGAAACACGTCTCAGAGGTGACAACACTATTTGTGATGAGTTGTACCTGTTGTCCAGGGGACCATCTTTGACTGTATTGACTTACAAAGGATACGAGATAAATGGGAATACATTTTACACGATCGCCCAAGATCAAAAGAGCACCAACCAAAACAGCGGTGTCCGCTTTGATGCAGCAACCGAGAGCGGAAAGGACACATATTATGGTTACATAGTGGACATATGGGAACTTGACTACGGACCTGAGTTTAAGGTCCCTTTGTTTAAGTGCAAATGGGTCAATCTGTTAGCCGGCGGGGTACAGGTAGACCCACAGTACGGAATGACAATAGTGGATCTGAAAAATCTTGGGTACACTGACGAACCGTTCGTCCTAGCCAATGATGTCTCACAAGTTATCTATGTGAAGGACATGTCTACCAAACCGAGAAAAAGAAAAGATAAGGAAGCGAATACATCATACGATGAGCCAAAGCGCCACATAGTTCTTTCAGGAAAAAGGGACATCCTGGGAGTGGACGGCAAGACAGACATGTCTGAAGATTATGAAAAGTTTCATGAAATTCCTCCCTTCAATGTCAAGGCTGACCCAAGCATCCTGATAAACAATGAAGATTATCCATGGTTACGGCGCAATAAGCAAATGACACAAGCGAAGAAAAAGTGAAGACTTTCTCCCGCAACTATTATGATGATACCATGCCAACTTTGTAACACACGAACATGCTACCATTGTCCGTTTTGTACATGCACATTCTATGTGGGTGAAATTATGATACCATGCCAACTTTCAACTTTTTCAGAGTTCATTTGAAATTCTTTCATGTGTTATGGTTCGGCCCTCGTAATACCATGACCATTAGTCCCTGGCCCATGCCAACTTTCAACTTTCAACTTTCTAAAACTAATGGCACTAACAAAAAGTTTATAATTTTGCTCCTCGCCCCTGGCCCATGACCATTAGTCCCGGTTTGTGCCACAAACCGGGACTAAAGGGTTGGTCCTCGTTGCGAGTAGAGTTTAGTCCCACCTCGCCAACCGAAGGGGGCTCACATCGGTTTATAAGCCCTTCCCTCTCTGCCTTGTTGAGCTCCTCTCAAAGTGAAAATAGATGCCCTAATAGAGAAAAGTTTAACCTAAATTCATCGTGAATTTCTCTGAAATTCATAGAAATTTACTAGGAATTTAGATTGAATTTTCTCTATAAGCGCATCTATTCTCATTTTTTAGTAAGTTAATCACAAACTTGTGATTCAAACAATTTTCAAAGAATTCAAATTTTAACTATTCAAATTTGAAAACTAATGGCACTAACAGAAAGTTTATAATTTTGCTAACCTAAAAGCAAACAAAATTAAAAATTAAAGCAAAATACAAAAGAAAATAAATAATGCAAAAAACAAATCAAAAAAACAGGAAAAAACTATTTTTATAGTAAAGTTAATCACAAAATAAAATAAATAAAGCAACAAAGAAAACAAAAAAACTAAAAAAGTGTTTTCAAATTTGAAAACTAATGGCACTAACAGAAAGTTTATAATTTTTCTAAAACTAAAAGCAAAAAGAATAAAAAAATAAAGCAAAAAACAAAAGAAAATAAATAATGCACAAAACAAAACAAAAAAACTGGAAAAAAATAGCAACAACAAGTATTTTGTTTTAAGTAGAAACAAAATAAAATAAATAAAGCAACAAAGAAAACAAAAAAAACAAAAAAAGTGTTTTCAAATTTGAAAACTAATGGCATTAACAAAAAGTTTATATTTTTTCTAAAACTAAAAGCACAAACAATTAAAAAATAAAGCAAAAAAAAAAAAAGCAACAAAAAACAAAAAATGCCACCTACTGGGCCCCCACGGCCTGAATACGACTAGAAACCCATCCAAGGGCCAGGATTCAGGCCCGCAGGAGGCCCAGTAGGCCCACAGGCATAGCAGTGACAATTAGGCCCGTAAGCCTGCAATGGAGAGGAGCTCGAGAGGGGTGCGGCAGTGGGGCTTATAAACCACTGCGCACCCCTCTCAACTAGCGAGGTGGGACTAAACTTTCGACGCAGCAGCCGCACAAGGCCTTTGGTCCCGGTTGGTGGCACCAACCGGGACTAAAGGGGGCCATTGGTCACGGTTCGTGGCACGAACCGTGACCAATGCTCCGTCTATATAAGCCACACTTGTGAAAATTTTGGTTCAGTTTCTTCGATCCCGCCCCGACGACGCCGCCAGGCTGCCCGTGCTCGCCGTCGCCGCCCCGAGGTCGCTGTCGCCGTCACTGCCCCCTCCTCGTCGCCGCCGCCGCCCGCTCCTCGAGCCCGAGCCGCCCCTGAGCCCTTGCCGCCCTCGAGCCCGCGCCGCCCCGGAGCTCGCGCCGCCCCTCGAGCTCGCCTCGTCCCCAAGCCCGCGCCGCCCCTCGAGCTCGCCGTCGTCCCCAAGCCCGCGCCGCCCACGGTCTCGCCTCGTCCCCGAGCCCTCCTCCCAGAGCCCGTGCCGCCCTCCTCCCCGAGCCATCCGCCGCCGTCGCCGACGCCCTCGCCGCCCCCGCCGTCGCCCTCGCTAGTCAACCTCGCTGCTGTGAGCCGCCGCCACCTGTTTATCATTTTTTCATTTTTTTGTACGTATATATAATGTATATATGTATGTGGCTATATGTATGTATAGAGGTTCATATATGTGTATTATTTTTTTTTGTTCAGAGCATTTTTTGTTCATATATGTATTTTTTTGTTTAGGTGTATTTTTTTTTGTTCATAGCATTTTTTTGTTCATATTTTTTTTCATAGCATTATTTCCATGTATATATGTATGTGGCTATGTATGTATAGATGGATAGCATTTTTTTCCATGTATGCATGTCATTGTCGATATACCCCCTCCCCGTTAACTTCGACAAGAGGGGGGGTCGATATAACCCTCCCCGATAACTTCGACATGAGGGGGGGTCGATATACCCCCTCCCTGATAACTTCGACATGAGGGGGGTCGAGAACTAGTTTAGGGGGTCGAGGGTTGAGAACTAGTTTAGGGGGTCGAGGGTTGAGAACTAGTTTAGGGGGTTGAGGGAAGAAGGGGAAGAAGAGGGAGAAGAAGAGGGAGAAGAAGAGGAGAGGAAGAAGAGGAAGTCTTCTCCTCTATTCTTTCTTCTCTTCTTTTTTCTTCTTCTTCCTATATGTATTAGTTTTTTTATTTAGGTTGTTAATTAGTAGATATTAATTTTGTTCATATATGTATGGATGCATGTGATATGTATGTATGCATGCATGTATTGGGTATGTCGTTGTCGATATACCCCCTACCCGATAACTTCGACATGAGGGGGTCGAGAGGGGGTCTAGGGTCGTCGAGGGTTCGAGGGGTCCAGGGGTCCAGGGTCGTCGAGGGTTCGAGGGGTCGAGAGAGGTTTCCTAGTGTCAAAGTATTGAAGAAATCCATGGCTTCATCATTAGCTGGAAGTAACCAGGGCATGACGAAGTCCTCCAAAGTTAATTTGGAATGGTGTCCCGGATAGGATAATTTGCCTTTTTGTATGAATTTCAGCAAAGGCCTTCCAAATAACGATATTTGGAAGGTTCTTGCTGAACTTTGTACCAAAAATCTAATTATCTTATCTGGGACTCTGTTCCAAAATAACTTTGGAGAGCTTCGTACCATCATGCACCTGTTACTTTCGCCTAATGATGAAGACATGGTTTTGTTGAATTCTTTGACACTAGGCAACCTCCCGACCCTCGGCGATCCTCTCGAACATGAGAGAAAGAAGAGGATAAAAAAAGAAGAGGAAGAAGAAAAAAAAAGGAGAAGAAAGAATAGAGGAGATCTTCTCCTCTATTCTTTCTTCTCCTCTTTTTTTTCTTCTTCTTCCTCTTTATTTTATCGGGAACGAGGGTCGTCGAGGGTCGCCGAGCGGTAGAGGAGAAACCCTAAATAGAAATTATCGTCGGTGTGAGATACATGTACCGTCGGTGTCGGACACAACATCCACGTCCCACAAGTGGCGCGGGCTTCGACGCCCACGTCACTTGTGGGACGTGGATGTAGTGTCCGACACCGACGGCCACATGTATCTCACACCCACGATACTTGCTATTGAGGGTCTCCTCTACCGTTCAGCGACCCTGACCCTCGTCAAAGATACGAGTACGGGAAGCCTCTCGTCAAACATGAAAGATCTCTATCAACGATGATGCGAAGATTGTATGATTGGTACTTGAAAATCTGCAGAGACTGTGGGGGGAGGAGTATTTTGTATGTGAAAGTAAAAAAGGAGCATGACCTCGTTGGAATTGAACTGTTGCCTATTCCATTTGAGGAGTTCTATCAGTTTTTCAATCAATTGGCCCTCGATAAAACAACGGTCGCCTGCTACTGTCTGTAAGTAGTACTACTTCTGTCATTAAGTCTCTCTATATAGCTTAGCTCTTTCATTGCATGTATTTATAATCATCCTCACTATATTATGCAGATTGAAGATCGCCGAATTGAAGAAAAGACAAGTCGGTGATATTGGGTTCATTAACACATATCTCATAGATGCAACTCAGGTTAAATTTCATGCCGCAGCTACCGAGGCCAACTTGCTACGATCGTTGGTAATAAATGAAAACAAAGATATAATACTCTTTCCTTACAACTTCAAGTGAGTGTTACTGTCTTGTGCACATTCGGTTTCCCTTATATATTAGTCAGGGTTATAGTAATGTAATTGATGAGTTATGCATGCATGCGCAGCTTCCACTATATTCTCCTAGAGATTAAGCTTGAGCAGGGACTAGTAACCGTCTTAGACTCAAGACGAAAAGATCCCCAGGACTATGCAGACATGACTCAAATACTCGAGAAGTAAGTTAAATCGATCATTATTCACCATATCAGCAACTTTGTTCATTTCCTGATATATCAAGTAATTGTTTTCTTTGTCCGGCAGGGTTTGGAGAAAATTCACCAGAAAAGCTCCGGGACTGCCGAAGGAGCTGGAATTTAGACACCCGAAAGTAAGTAATATAGTAGCATGTTCCGCGCATCTACTAGTCATTCAAGCGCTAGTTTCATCAATACTATTTGACATTCTTGCTTATCAGTTTGATTGACCTCTATTTCTCTTAAAGTGGTTGTGGCAGGAACAAGGGAATGATTTCTGTGGATACTACGTTTGCGAGTCCATCCGCCACACGACCTGTGAGCGGGGCTACACTGACGAACAATATGAAGTACGTAAATAAAAACATTCACAATTTTATTTTATTACCATCATTTGTGTTGAGTTTCATTCATTCATATATATATATATATATATATATATATGTGTGTGTGTGTGTGTGTGTGTGTGTATTGACCCCCTTCTTTAAATTAGATGTTTCGGAAGCGGGATGAACTCCTAGCACCAGCTCACATGCGAGCAATTCAAGAGGAATTGGCGGCATTCTTTCTTGACCACGTGATCCCTGAAGACGGAGAATACTATGTGGACCCTAAGTCCATATGATTATATTTGTAAGAAATAATTATTGTATATATGTAGCCGGTAGTGTCGGATAGATATACGAGAACTTGTTGTTCGATCAATCTCTCGGAGAAGGAGAGGTGGTCGATATCACTTCTCTCTGTATGCATATATGTTCATGATGATCTTCTGTTTCCTTCATTTGCTTACTAGCTAGCTAGCGTGTCTAGTCCTCTCTATACTTATGTATAGTACGTAGTGTCGACCAAGCACGGACATAAGAGAGGACACTTCTCTCTATTAATTATAGCTAGGTAACACAATATATGAAACACCTAAATTAACCCCCCAAACCCCCCCCCCTTTCAAAAAAAACAAAAACCCCAACCACAGAAATGCGGACGCGTGGATGCCTATTGGTCCCGGTTGGTGCTACCAACCGGGACCAAAGGGTCTCCTGCCTGGGCTCCGCGCACAGGCCACGTGGAGGCCCATCTGTCCCGGTTCTGGATTGAACCGGGATTAAAGGGACAGGGCATTAGTACCGACCCTTTAGTCCCGGTTCCAGAACCGGGACAAAAGGCCCTTTTTCTACCAGTGATCGTTGGTGCTCATGGAGACGGCGGATCGTGGACGACACGGGATTGCACGCCGGGCGCCGCCGCCGTAGGATAGATTTAGGCCAGGGCGCGTTTTTTCTTTTAAATGTTTGAAATCTAATGAAAATCCCCGTGTTTGCATGAATGTCGTCCGGCTTGTATGAAATCCGTCCATGTTTGCATAAATTTCATCTGATTTTGTTGAAAAAGTGTTTTTGATGTATGCGTGCAATGTTGGATGGCAGCCTTCCGCATTCGTGTTCATGGACTGATCCCTTGTCTGCAAACAAATGCGGAAGAAAATTTAAGGGTTGTGGTCGAAGATGCCCTGAGAGGGCTTGTACAAGTAATTTTTGTTGGAGGATCGGTGTATAATGTTTCTATATTATTTGCAGATCGCCTCAACAGCCTCCATATGTGTTCTGAGGACAAGTAATAGGATGACTTTGCTGCTAGAGTCGCTCCAATTACGGGTTCTACTTTCGCACCTTGTACTTTTCTCGATCTGATTCGGTCTGCCCCTGGCCGCCGGGGTGACGGCAGGTCCATGCCTCGGGGCCTCGTCATGCCATACGTATGATACTTGCATCTACTAGTGGACAACGACCAATGATGCATATCTGTTTAGTATGTTTTTTTTTCTGGCCGTGGCCATTGGGAGCACGTAATGACGCTACGGCCAAATGCTGATGCATGCAACGACGACTCCCCTCCATCCTGTTGCCGCGTCAATGCCAAGTAGGCAACTCGTACATCAAGTTACCGTCTACGCGGTGCATAAAAGCGAAGGCATACACCGATACACGGAAAGCTACGTAGTGCATCTATTCATATAACAAGTATACGTCCCATGTATTTATGTATGTATGTGTGTGACATACGCGGTGGCAAAGCAACCCATTCCGACCCACGTACTTACATCATATCAAGAAACGAAAAGGAGCAAAGGGGCACACACTGACACACATAACACGCAAAATATAATCACTCAACTGCTCGCCGTTTCTTCTACTCCTAGTAGTATTATTTTACCACTCTACGACGACACAAAGAAGCATATGCATCAGTATGTTTTTTCCTTTTGGTGCTGTTGGTTCTTTCACGCTGGAGTTCTATCCTCTAGACAGTTTCTTTTATATCGAGCGGTGGTTGCAGTGTCATCAGGTTTTCGCCCCACAGTTGATAGTCCGTTTCAGGGTTGTCATGCAGTGGGTTTCCTGGCGATGCACCAACCCGCTACCCCCCTTTAGTCTCCTTTGCTTGGTAGTTGCTGTATTTGGCTTGAGGCCTAGCTTGTGATTCTCGAACGACGATAACTGACTGATGTATTTCTGTTGATTGCAAAATTAATGGGAAGGGGTGTAAGCCTGGTTGGGAAAAAAAAATGTTTTTTTCCTTTTTGCGGGGGCATCAGTGTGAGGTTGGAGCGCTCGTGGGCACTGTGTGCAGCTAAAATGTCACACTCAGGGTGCAGTTGAGCTTGTCACTTTTGATTTCGACCGAGAGCTATGATGCCGCTTTTAGTAGTGTAGTAAAAACTACCGAAATGGCCCAATTATTGGGCGCCCAGCAGATATCGATTCAGCACACTCCCATCGGTAGCAATCACAATGTGCCGCCCCAAGTTTCAACAATGGCGACTGGGTAATGGAAGTCGTACGCGCAGCAGTGGTCAAGTCTAAAGACCAAATGCATGCATGCATGCATGCGATCCATCAGCCAACCGACCTACTCGCTCTGTTTTTAAATATTTGTTTTTTTAAAGATTTCAACCAGTGACTACATACGAAGCAAAATAAATGAATCTACACTCTAAAATATGTAGGAGCACTGGTGGGCCACTGGTGGGCATCACTCCTGAGATTGATGAATCTACTCTGCATAAACCTGAGTACGTTAGAATTCTCTTGGGTTGTAGGGAGGTGAGAAAAATTCCCCCTACCATTGAGGGCATCTTGGGAGAACAGTTCTATGATTTTTATTATGAGGTTGAAAAAATTGTGACGGGGGGAGAAGAGAAAAATCAGACCTCTGTCACTGTGGATAGCAGTGCATCTCCTTCCTTTCTGAAGAAAGCCAGAATGAATTTCTATCCTGCCTCTTCTGATGGACAAGGGGAAACCAGTGCATCTGTGATGGGAAATTTTTCTTCTCAAAACTATGATAAGGGGTCGCAGAGATTATCTGCAGTGGCTGAGAGTGAGGAGGAAGGGGAAAGTGATGAGGGGAATCATACGGAGTTTTTGCTCGAATCTATGGCCAGGGAATATGCAGCTGATAAAATGACTTATTCTGAATCACCTGCTGAAAAAGATCATGAGGAAAAAAAATGATGAGATATCAGGAAGTGAGATGGAGAGGTCTCCTATTGCGGCTGGCAATATGAAAAAAGGTGCTTGGGATATTATCCAAACTCCTATTCCTCCATCTCCGATGTTTATGCAACATGTTGATAAATCTTATGGAGAAAAATTTCCTCCCTTGTCAGATTATGTGGTGTGGTCATCTCTGCCTCATATTGTGCCTCTTGATGAAGGGTCAACTGAAGGAGGGGATAATCACAGTGTTTACACTGTTGAATCGCCCTCTGGATCGCCAATGCATGACAATATGGCTCCTGAAGGGCGGGCTTCGCGCAGGCAATTTCTGAAATTGGAGCGAGTGGAGAAGATGGCAACCAACAGACTGAAGAAGCATGATACTAAAGGTAAAAAAAATGTCTTACTCGAATAATCAATTTTCTGCACTGGATGATACTGCTATTATTGCTCAGGCTGCTATGATGGGAGTGCATATTCCTGATGATAGCTTTGATACGATAGATATTTTGCGGGAATTAGAGGTATCTAGGACCTTGTTACATGATAAAAGGGTTGAAACTAACACTGCTCCTATTACAGTAAATGATGGACTGGGTAATGATATTCCCTTGTTATTAACCTGAGATTACGAAAATGTGGACGATGATGAACCTTATATTTTTGTACAGTCCAGGCAAAAAAAGAAACATGCCCAGCAACGAAAAAAAGTGAAGGTCCTGTCCCCTCACGATATGGACAGACCTGTCACGAGAAGTCAGATGAAAAATAAGGAGGGTAAGTCTTCCCTGAATCCTGGCAGACCTACTAGGGAGAGGGAGAAACTTGCAAGATATAAATGATAGGATTGCTTTGGAATTATGGGAGGGCAGGCAAGAAAGGCATGTCTACCTGCCTCACTGATATCATTTGTGCCAATAATGTGGACTTTATTGGTCTTCAAGAGACTATGAAAAAAACTTATAATCCTTCCTATTTTAGGAAATTGGACCCTGAAAGTAAATTCAAATGGGATTGGATTCCTTCTAGGGGTAAATCAGGGGGTATTTTGGGTGGTATCAATAAGGACAAATTTGATCTTATTAATTTTAAGCATGGGAAATATATCCTTCAAATGGATCTTTTTGATAAAGGTAAGAAATGCAACTGGGCTCTGCTGGTTGTGTATGGAGCAGCCCAGGATGAAAACAAACCAGAATTTATTGCAGAATTGTCTAATATGTGTAATAGTACCCACATTCCTTATTTGGTGGGAGGAGACTTTAATATTCTTAGACACAGTGGAGAGAAGAACAAGAAAACTTCCATGTCCCATTTTTCTGATGTGTTCAATTCTGTCATCCACCTGCTTGGTCTGAGAGAGATCAGTATGTCAGGTGGATGTTATACCTGGTCTAACAAGCAGGAAAACCCTACCCTGGAGAAATTGGACAGGATTTTGATGTCAACTGATTGGGAGGACTTGTATCCTCTTGTTTCAGTTTATCAAGCTAGTGAGAGAGTTATCAGATCATAATCCTTTGCTTTTGAATGGATGTGTGGCTTCCTCTAGAGCACCAGGTTGTAGGTGCTTTAGGTTTGGTAACAACTAGCTTAATAATCCAGAGTTTTTACCTCTGGTTGCTGATATTTGGTCGAGACCTGTATATACCAAAGACCCTATTGACATCCTGAACATAAAACTAAAGAGAATAAAGAAATTTTTTAAAGGGTGGGGGTCCAATATTTTTGGACACAACAAGATTAGGAGAAATATTATCAAACTCGAACTGCAAGAGCTGGAAGGGCTTGAGGAGACTGTTGGATAATGTGGACAGGCCTATACCAGGAAACTGGAAATTTTGTTAGATCTCAATAACATGTATGTGGAGGAGGAATTGTATTGGCACCAATTCTCTACTCAGAGATGGCTTCTGAAAGGTGATAATAATACTAACTTTTTCAATAAAGTAGCAAATGGCCGCCGGAGAAAAAATACTATGATCTCACTGGAGTGCGGTGCGGTCACTATTGAAGGGACCAAAAACCTCTTGGCGCATGCCACTAAATATTACAAAAATCTCTTCGGACCTGCTCCTGGAAACCTGTGTCAGATTGATGGGGATCTGTGGCCACTGGAAGAAAAGATTTCCTCTGAAGACAATGAGGAACTAACTAAACCCTTTTCTATTGAAGAAATTAAAAAAGCTCTATTTGACATGAAATCTAATCGGGCACCTGGGCCTGATAACATCCCGGTTGAGTTTTATCAACATTGTTGGGAGGTCGTAGCTCCAGATTTATTTGCTATGTTTGAATGGTTCTATGAGGGGAAACTACATGTACAAAGGCTGAACTATGGCATTATTACCCTGCTGCCGAAATCAAATGATGCTAATAGGATACAACAATATAGACCCATTTGTTTACTACGCTGTCCATACAAACTTATTACCAAGGTCATGGACCTCAGGGCTGGAAAATATGCACATAAACTGTTTAGCATACAGCAAGATGCTTTTATCAAAGGGAGGCATATAGTAGACGGCATTTTGTCCTTGCATGAGATTATGCATTATACTCATGTCAAAAAACAAAAAGGGGTGATACTCAAACTTGACTTTGAGAAGGCATATGACAAAGTCAATTGGGACTTCTTATTAGAATGTCATGTTAAACGTGGTTTTAACCAAAAGTGGTGTGGTTGGGTAAACCAGATCCTGAGAAATGGGACGGTCAGCGTGAAAATCAACGAAGAGATGGGACCTTATATACAAAGTGCTAAAGGGGTAAGGCAAGGTGATCCACATTCTCCGTTCCTGTTCAATCTTGCGGCAGAATGCCTAACCAAGATGATGACCTCGGCCCAGAAAAATGGCCTCGTCAAAGGGTTGGCGTCTGTTCTTATAAAGGACGGAGTTGGGATCTTGCAATATGCAGATGATACTGTCATTTGCTTCGAGCATGATATTGATAAAGCGGTTAATGTGAAACTACTGCTTTATTTTTTTGAACTCATGTCCGGTTGAAAATCAATTTCGACAAGAGCGAAATTATTATTATAGGAGGGGATAATGAGACTAATATAGCATATGCTGACATGTTTGGGTGTCAGGTGGGTTCTTTACCTATGAAATATCTGGGTGCACCGATATCTTACTCCACTTTAAAAAATGTTGAGTTGGAGTTTCTGGATGCTAAGATGGTAAAAAAGTTAGACGCCTGGATAGCCTATGCAGCCTCGTCTGGTGCTAGGCTTACCCTGTTAGGCTCGAGCCTAGATGGAATACCTTCTTATCTTATGTCTATGTTCCTATTCAACAAGACTTTTATTGAGAAAATGGATAAACACCGGAGAAGATTTTTCTGGAAAAGGAAGAACAATAAACGGGCATATCATATGGTGAAATGGACTAGGGTTTGTAGGTTCAAAAGAATCGGTGGGCTGGGGATCAAAGACCTCCACAAGCAGAAATTAGTCTGTTGACCAAGTGGTGGTGGAAGCTTGAAACTAAAGATGGGTTGTGGCAACAAATTATTCGGGCCAGATATTTCAAGAATAAAACGGTGGCTAATATTCGTAGTCGTTTTTTAGACTCCCCTTGCTGGAAAGCGATTATGAAAGTTAAAGAGACATATATGGCTGGGAGGGCCGTTAAGGTTAATAGTGGGAACTTGGCTAGGGTCTGGCATGATCCATGGATAGATGTTGTGCCATTATGTGAAAAATTCCCCATCCTGTTCAGTATATGTCAGGATCAGGATGGGACTATTGCAGATTTTGTGGCGAAAAACTATAGCCTGGGTTTCAGGCGTAGGCTGTTTGGGGAGATCAATGATCAATTGGAGTGGGTAGTTTCTGAGGCAAGAAAATATACTTTGAACAATATCCCTGATACAGTGTTTTGGAAGCTGTGCAAGAACAAGAGACTTACCACTAAATCAGTGTATAAGTGGTTGGAGAGGGATTTAGCTGGCCCTAAATATAAGTGGATCTGGAAGGCTAGTATCCCATTGAAAATCAAAATATTCCTGTGGCAGCTATTCCAAAATGCTGTGCTTACCCGGGATAATTTGAGGAAGAGGAATTGGCCCGGGAATCCCGTTTGCTCTTTTTGCACGAACATGAAAACTGCAAACCATCTATTCGTTACATGTCCTCTTGCTCGAACAGCTTGGGGGGCCCTGGGACTTACGGCTGGAGCGTCCTGTTGCCCGCGATCCCTCTGGCAAAGCTGGGCGTGGTTGTATAAGTTTTTCCCTGATGGAAAACAATTTTTCATGATGATCATTGCGGCTTTGTGTTGGAGGATATGGTGTCTTTGAAACAAAGTTACTTTTGACAATTATAATGCTCGTTCTCCGCTGGAGGCTGTTTTCAGTGCATGTTCTTTTATGTTGTACTGGGCAGGACTACTGAAAGAAGAAGATAGGTCGAAGTTTCAGGCGGGCCTGAAGAGATTGGTGTATGTGGCAGCAGTTCTGGCGGACAGGACTCACTCGCGAGGTGTGATGCGACTGAAGGATGGAGAGGGGATCCAGATCGGCTAATCTGCTTGGTTTACAGTCCACTAGGGTTTGATGCCCGTTCTGGAGTCTTATATGCTTTTGGAGAGTTGCTTCTTTCTACCCTGAGTAGACTATGTAGTCTATCAGGTTGTGCACTATTTTCGCGGGTGTGGTTAGGGTAGTGGCTAGTCGGTGTAGTCAGGTTTTCGTCCCATGGCAGTTGATCTGTTTTAGGGTCCTCTTGCGGTGGGTTTCCTGCCGATGCTCCAGCTCGCTCCTCTCCTTTCAGTCTTATTTTGGGTGTGGTTGTCTTGATAAAACTACTGGAACATTGTATTTTCGTTGATTGCAAAATTAATGAAAAGGACTGCGAGCCCGGTTGGAAAAATATACATCGGTATGTGGTAGTTTATTTGAAATCTCTAAAAGACAAATATTTAGGAACGGATGTAGTACATGATTATCGGAGCGATCCACAGGGATTCCAAGGATGATTTAAGAGAAACAAGACGACGAGACCTGCGAAAGGCGTTTGGCCTCAAGTCAAGCGTGCATGCGCGGCCGTTGGATCGCTATCGCTGTCGATCGAATGGTCCCGGCAGACCGCGAGCACGTACGTTGTCCCGGCAGATCTGGTCCTCATCCTACGGTGGAGAAAGACACGTCAAGGCAAAATGGTGTAGCGACAAGGACGTGCCACCTGCTCCCAGTTCCACGCAAGCTCCTCGTGTGTCTTCCCTTGACTCGGGAATCACTGGCTAGCTGATTGATTCGTTGGAGAAAGTTACTTATCGTGTATGCGGTGAGACATTGGAGTTGTGTAAGAACATTGGCCTCGCCTCGTGTAGTGTTTGCTTATCCAAGAGTGGACATGAGACGGAAGAGAGAGACGAGTGTGGGTCGACATGCATGTGCATGGTCCAATACTCCAATTGGATCGCGGGTGACCCGTCAGCCTATCAGACTATAGCTAGGGGCATGGAGCTTCCGAGCTGGAGCAACGGATTGGATTGAGAAAAAAAGGTCGGGTCCCGCCGCTCTCCTTGTCTAGCAGCTATGGCTAGCTTTGGTCAGTGGACGGGAGGACGGCCATGCACACTTCTGTCCCGTTCACCGGCCGTCTCCAACTCTCCGTGTATGATTACTCAAAAAAAAAAAAACTCTCCATGTATGACCATGAGAATCTTTGCCCAAACGAAATTAACCATTGCCACGCCAGTGCCTAGCAGGAATCCTACCCGGGCATGGGGTGGGGGGTTAGATAAGGCCAATTTGGTCTGGTTACGTGACGGATCGGAAGTACCGGAACCCTCTAGTGTTTTGACAAGTGGACCGGAAGTAATTTTTTTTCAAAACGAAGGCAAAAGTTTGGCCTCATCGAGAGAATTGCTCAATTAATTAATGAAAAACCGTGCGAAAATCAATACAAACAGACCACAAACTAACTACTCACATGGCAAGAAATCCCACAACTATATGGACGACAACCGCCAGACTCTTCGAATACACAAAATCCACAAACCCCGACATTGGTCCTACACCAAGTGACCCCCGACAAGAACACCTCGACATAAGACATCAGACACCTCCCAACCAACAACGACAACCTAATACAAGAGGACGGGCCGAGAGACCAGAGATCATCCATCAAGCTGCCAGAGACACCTTGCCTATGGCGTCACTCTTGCCTTTACCCACCTTCTTTTGTTTACCTTTTATTGGCGTCCCTGTCAAGAGGCAAGCAATTGACCTTCCCAAACTAGATCTAACAACCTCCACACTGATGAGCAAGTCACATAGTTCATTCACGAAGAGAGCATTTGAATTTGGAGTGGGTGCCAACACATTTGGCTCAATGATCATGTCACTCACATGCATCACTTGATCGATGGTCACAGACGAGGAAAGGGCAGCAACATCTAAAATTCCGTGCACCATAACACCCAGAGGTAGGCTAGCCGACGCATGAGACCCAATGGACTTGGGCGAGCGAGAGATTGCAACGTCGAAGTCAACACACTCGGCATCCAATGGACCGGAAGTAATTAATGTGCTCATGCATGCTTTGTTTGGCAAAGGACGCATGCCGTTCCTTTTCTTCTTTTGGAGATCAAAACGCTACCGGTTTTGCTAATGCTAAGTTGACACGTTTGGCTTTTTAATCTGCTAAGTCCGATTTCTAAAACCCTAGTATTTCAGTTCAGTGAAATTTAAGCTAAAATCGCAATCACGGAATAAATTTAGACCATAGAAAATCTCAATCACTCTTGATTTAGACTGGCACATGTTTATTTAGAAAATATATAGATATATGCGGACATGAAAAGATTGGCAAAGCTTTGCGTTCTTATGATCAAAACACTTGTTTTGTGTTTGATCAAAACACCGAGCAAGGAGTAAAACAAACAGCCGTTTCATTGCAATTATTGTTTCTTCTGATAAGATAGATATATACCATGCATATTATAGTTCTGTTTGCACTGCGCCATGCATTATAGGTTTGGTTGCGCTACGGCGCGGCAGTTGACCTGTTATCAATCACTAGCTAATTACTAGTGCGTACGACGTTGACATGGAGTGGATTAGCTTGTACATTAGTTTGTTTTCATATGGGATCATGAGAGGCAGATGTACACGCATACCTTCTCGTCTCCCCCACCGGCCGTGCAAGCTCATACATATACTCTATAATGGACTGTTGCAAAGCTTGGAGCATCTTCCATGATTGAACCTTGTAAATCATAATCTAGCGGCGTCTGTATGTCGACGAAAGAGACCGCTGTTTTGGATGCTCGATCAGGACGATGACAACCTAACCGGGACATGAATGATCGAAGCTTTAATAAACAGTGGTTATCTAGCTATCCTGCGAACTCCATAAATTACGCTTGACTAGAGTATTATCCACCCTGAAGGCGCTCCTGTAGCTGTAGCGTGCTGGATGAGGTACGTAGAGAAGACCAAACTGTAAGTTGTTTATGAACAAGTTGAAGAGCAATCCAACAGCAGGTTGGAGGGTGGCAATCATGCATGCGATGGCCGGTGGAGGTGAGGTACGTGGATCCTACAGGGTAAGCGTGTGTCCCACAAGCAACTAGGCCAGGCAACTGGAATCTTACTCGTCCTTGCGGTGACCCATCCTCCCCACTATTCTAACGGTGATTCGTCCAGCTTGTTAGAATAAATTCGAGGCATACTGTCGATCATCCGAGGACCAAGCAATCACACAAGCACAATACTGAGATTTGTTAACGATGTTCATCGATATGGCTACATTCCCGGGGCCTAACTACGGGCGCTCCTCCCCGTGACACCGTCACAATACCGCACACCGGTCACCCGGGCGCTAGCACACGCCGTCGGCTCTCCCTTGCGCGCCTGTGCTATTATGTTGGCATAGGTTACATCGTGTGTCTAGCCCGACTATATATGACAAGCCTAGGATACAAGTGTCCTATTAGGACACGACTCCATATCCTATCTAAACACAATACAACTACAAGTCTAACTGTAACCTACCTCGTACACAATATTCGACACAACTCCAACAAACTCCACCTTGGCGAATATACTCCATCACCCTGGATTTATCCATGCGTCAAACTTTCATGTACATTGGACTAGAGTTTATTCCATGAGAACCGCTGCTCCTTCAAAGACTCCATATGACTCCACCTGCAACTTGTAGTCCCTTCTTTTCTTGACCGCCTGTTTGAAACTTGAAGGAATTTCACCATTGCTTGTAGTCATCCCGAGTCAAATTTGCAGTTGTCTCACCACATGTATGACCACCAGAGCCCTGGCCCGTCTTCATGTCCCGTGCGTACCGCACACCTCGCCGCTATTACCGCGTCGAGCCTCCGCTGTCCCGGGCGAGTCTCAAGAGCCACGAACCCACACCACTCAACCCCACTGCAGAGTACCACCTATCATCACAGACCGATGACGAGTTTCACGCCTCCATCAGACCACTGGGCTCCATTCCGAATTACATGTCACTCGCTTTTCCCTTTGCTGAATAGGCTTCGACTCTCTGTCGACTTACGCCGTAGCCCCTCAATCAGCACCGAGTGAAGTCTTCTGTCAGACTCCAGCTCCACCTTCAACATGACTCCATGGTAGATGATCAGTCCACCCCTGCGCCTCATCAACTTCAAGCTCCGTGTATACACCACCTTGAATCAATCCCGCGCCATAGTCTTGTCGAAGCCACACAAGCCCTCGGGCCTGTGCCACGTGTTTCCACGCCCCAGAAGTCGGTCACCATCAGCATCACGCACCTATGCCGTCGCTGATCCCACCACCGTCTTCTGTACCAGCCAACTTGCGTCGATCCGTCAGACTATCTAGTCCAACCAAGCCGAACTTCTCCAACTGCATGACATGCTCGAGGCTCCCAAATCGTCTTCCGCGAATTTCCATCCATTACATGATAATTCTATCTCAACTGGCCTGACCTCCCGCAACGCTTTCAAGCATCCCTGTTGTGCCAATAAATCTTTCAGCCATGTCTGCCATAACCCGAACCTAGCATCTGTTGACACCATGATTTTTATATATGTACGGCTGACCCATGAAAAATAACACTTAGCACAAAATCCAATGCTACGTTGCTTTTCTCTTGCCTGTGCTGTCCAATATACTTCCGTATCACTTTGGATTTTTTCCGCTCGATCTGATCTGCATCTCGCCATGTCATACGTGGACTCGGTCCACTTTTGGTCCAAACAAATCTCGTATACAAGCTTCCTCCATTCCTCGATCTGCTCAAGCGAACAAGCACCCGTTCCCCGATTCAACGCTGCACCAACACCTGGTCCACAGACTTGCTAGCCCAGCGTGGGCCAGCGAACTACTCCTGATGGGCCTCCTGCCATGGGCCGCAAGGCGCCAAATATCCACAGCACGTACGCACGGCAGCTTGACGCTCGCCCGATCGATCTATGTGATCAACCGCCGCACGTCTCTCCTGTACGCCCGCCCAATCAATCCGCCGATCGATCACTGCACGTCCCTGCCACTCCAACGAGCACGCGAGCCTTCCGCTGATCCAAAGCCTGCTCGCCGATTTCGCTACCGATTGCTTTTTTCAATCTTGCCGAGAACTACACCGCAGCCGGGTGCATCTTAGACTTATACTTCCTCTAGATCAACAATCCACAATCTCCGGATAACCTAGCTCTGATACCACTTGTTAGAATAAATTCGAGGCATACCGTCGATCATCCGAGTACCAAGCAATCACACAAGCACGACACCGAGATTTGTTAACGAGGTTCACCGATATGGCTACATTCCCGGGGCCTGACTACGGGCGCTCCTCCCCGTGACACCGTCACAATACCGCACACCGGTCACCCGGGCGCCGGCACACGCCGCCGGCTCCCCCTTGCGCGCCTGTGCTATTATGTTGGCATAGATTACATCATGTGTCTAGCTCCGCTATATATGAGAGGCCTAGGATACAAGTGTACTATTAGGACACGACTCCATATCCTATCTAAACACAATACAACTACAAGTCCAATTGTAACCTACCTCATACACTATATTCGACACAACTCCAACACAGCTAGATCGTTTATAGTGGTGTGGACACCAGGCGCCATGTCGGAGAGGTACGTGTGGCACTGTTCCGCCGAGGTCGGCACGCGACGGCATGCAGGACCGTTTCGTACGGCTGAGTACGTGTATGCCTGGGCGTGGGACGTGGCAACTCGTAGGAGCACATGCATATCCATTATCCAATATCTCCTGCCGTTGGAGTTCATTGGGTAGTAGCACGAGTATTTGTTATCCGATCAGCCTCGCAGCTGTGCAATGTTATTTACAAAGTTGCTTCAAAAGTTATAGCCAATCGCTTAAAACCTTTTTTCTGAACAACAGAGCACCTTTGTGTCAGGGAGACTAATTACTGATGATATCCTCATTGCTTATGAATGTCTCCATACAATTAGAAAGCAAAAAGTAAAACACTCTTTCTTTGCTCTCAAAATTGATATGACAAAGGCATATGATAGAGTAGAGTGGAAATACCTCAAAGGTGTGTTGCTGAAACTGGGCTTTAATGCTAGATGGGTGGAGATGGTAATGAGATGCATAACTTCCGTGAAATATACAGTCAAAGTCAATGGTGATTTTACCGAACCTTTTAAACCTACTAGAGGTATTAGGCAAGGGGATCCAATTAGCCCCTACCTATTTTTCCTATGTGTTGAAGGCTTATCTTGTTTGTTGCAGCAAAAAGAAGCGTCAGGGGACTTGAAAGGAATTCGCAATGGTAGGTTTGGTCCTCCTATCTCCCATCTCCTTTTTGCTGATGATAGTGTGTTCTTTACTAAGGGAGATGACAAGAGTGTCGAGGCCCTAAAATCAGCACTACATACGTATTGCAATGGGTCTGGACAGAAAATTAATTTGCAGAAATCGTCTATATTTTTTGGTACACATTGTGACGAACAGGTAAAGGAAAGAGTGAAAAGGAAAATTGGAGTCCAAGATGAAACATTACAAGCTACTTATCTTGGCATGCCGACCTGGGTGGGACGTTCACCAACTAATTGTTTCAATTTTCTCACTGGTCGGATATGGAAAAGACTTAATGGCTGGAGTGATAGGCCATTATCAAGGGCTGGTAAAGAAATTCTGTTAAAATCGGTTGCACAAGCAATTCCAACATATGTAATGAGTAGTTTTCTGCTTCCCATTAGCGTTTGCGAAAAGATAAGAAGATCAATTGCAAACTTCTGGTGGGGTGTAGAAGATGGCAGAAGAAAACTACATTGGAGATCATGGAAATGGTTATCCTCACCAAAGTTCCTAGGAGGCATGGGATTTAGGGACATCTCAATTTTCAATCAAGCCATGTTGGGTAAACAATGTTGGCGTCTTTTAACCGAGCCCAACTCTTTATGTGCCCGAGTGTTAAAGGGTAGGTATTATCCTGATGGGGATTTCTGGACTGCGAAGTGCCCGAGGTCTTCATCTTACACACGGCGTAGTCTGATGTATGGGAAGCGATTGGTACAAAAAGGCCTGCAGTGGAGAGTGGGAGATGGCAAACAAATACATATATACAGGGACAATTGGATTCCAGATGTGATTCCCGGAACTCTGCAACCAACCAGTGAAAACCAATTGGTGAGTTCCTTGATTACCGAGGGGGGTCAACAATGGAATGAGGCAGCCATCAGAAATAGATTCACAGAAGACACGGTGGAGAAAATTCTGAGCATTCCTTTAAGTACAGAAGGTTGTACAGACTTTGCCTCATGGCCCCACACAAAGAATGGCGTATATACTGTGAGATCAGCCTATAATCTAGCTAGAACGATGAATTTCTGGGGAGAGCAGAGTGTAGATGGCAAAGGTTCAACTTCTGAACCTTCTGAACAGAAGCCATTGGAGAAAATGTGAAAGAAATTGTGGGCAATTCAGTGTCCTAATAAAATGAAAGTAGTATTATGGAGGCTGGCACATGATTGTCTCCCTACAGGCTATCAACTTCAAGTAAGATCCATACCTACAAGCTATAATTGTTACTTTTGCAATAGGGAGGAAACTGTTGAACACTGTTTTCTGCATTGTCACTATGTTAAAGAAATCTGGAAAGAACTTAAAAAGGATTATGGAATTTGCCTGAACCTGAAAAGCTTTACCCATATTAGGCAATGGATATTAACATGGCTATTTAATGCTATTGATTTTCATGCCATTGTTTTTGCCGTGGCAATTTGGCATATTTGGGAGAATAGAAATGCTCATCGTAATGATGAGGCTTTAATTCACCCACTTCGTGTTGTGGGAAAGATCAAAGCCTATATTGAGTTCATCAATTTGCATATTTTCAGTTCGACCAATTTCAATAGGCGTGAGGCCTTGAAGTCTAGCCAAAATTGGTCTCCGCCGCCGGAAGGGTCGATGCTTATCAACGTGGATGCAGCAATCTTTCCTCAGTCTACAAGAGCTGGATTTGGCGTGGTCATTCGCGACCATCGGGGGATGGTGCAAGCGGCAAGCAGAGGCTACTTTGCTCGAATCCAAAATCCTGAAGTTGCAGAAGCCATGGCACTTCGTCAAGCTTTAGTTCTTGCTGGGGAGAGAGGTATGCAGAGAGTAATGGTGGCTTCTGACTGTTTATCGCTGATCAATAAAATCAAAGAACCAAATTTGGATAGATCCCCTACGGGAGCAATAGTCCACGATATCAAGAACTGGGCTACAAAGTTTAGGTCTTGTAACTTTATCCATGTTTATCGATCATGTAATTTGGCAGCTCACACTCTTGCCAGGTCGGCAGAGTATGATGGTAGATCATGTTGGTTTAATGAGACTCCTGATGTTATCAGGACCATTATCTGTAATGAACAAGCTTATGTATAAATAAAAGGCTGCTGCCAATTACCTCAAAAAAAATCTGGTTCCATTTTTGTAGAAAACGAAACCGAACTCACAGAAAAGTAAAGTATGGGGTAAACATCGGCAGCTAGACAGATAAACTCCACGGGGAAGTATCAGGTGATACCAACCCACAAATGCTTGCATGCTACCGATTTAAAATTTTCATATTTTAAACTTCAATACAAATCCTAAAAGAATCATGGATGTTTACATCACATGTTTAGATAACCCCTAAAAAATTCAGATCAAAATTCCAAATATACATCGAGAAACAAGAAAGAGAAATCCGTCATGAATAGTGTCAAACGAAGACAAAAGCTGGAATGACACCATTCACAGCTAGATTTGTCTTTTTTGGTTCTCCATGTGTATTTTGAATTTTGATCTGAATTTTTTAGGGGTTGTCGAAATATCTGTTGTGAGCATCCATAATTTGTTTCAGAATTTTTCAGAATGTTTAAATTTAAATTTTCCAACTTTGTATCATTGGAGCATGTGAGTGTTGGTATCACTGGATATATTTCCATGAAGTCCCAGCAGATTCAGGCTTCGCCCATTCTAACAACATTGATTTCGTCGCTTCTGTGCGGATTCTTGGAAACATAGCGAAATGTAGTATGTGAGAGCAACTCTAGAAGAATCTTCATATTGGCCCATCAATCGCCATAATGACTGTCAATACGTCGATTCTTGTGGAAAAAAAGGCACTCTATACATAATTTATGTAGGGTCCTGCATATCTGGCCTCTCAGCCTCCATATTTGGCATTTCAGAGTCAACTTTTGAAGTGCACTCCCTCCAACCAAAACTGTTTGGTGCCAAGAAAACTTCACGTGGTTCCCCTATTTCACATGAGGAGAAGATGATGTCCCATTTGATGAGTGAGTCCCACAATATCGAGGCAACCAATATGGAGACTATGAGTTTGCGGATCACCTATCCAGCCTACACATGCACATGGAGCGCGCTCCATGCACATCATGAAGGCAGCGAGTATGGCGACTCTATTAGAGTTACTATAAGATGTTTGGAGACAGTGAATCCAAAGCTGGCAGTGAGATAATAAAATGATCCAAGAACATTCTTACATCTAAGGAAGGAGGGTGCATAGCATATATACTCACTTTGTCTCAAAATAAGTGTCTTAACTTTAGTAATGGGACGGAGGGAGCATAATTTATCAGGGAACACATAGGTCGTGTCCGTTCTAATTTTATGCATTATACTCGAAGAAATACAAGTGCATTTCATCTGGATGAAAAATATCTATAAATACTTTCGCATTTTGATCCACCTAACCATGGGAAACCATTCAATCTTCATTCACACCGTTTCCATTTTGAAATATCCAGCTATGAACAACATTCCAGCATGCGACTACTACATTGGTATCCGATGATAAAGAGAGCATGATTCTGCTTGAGACGAGGATCGTTGTAGCATCAATCGGCATCAGCGATGACACGTCAGCTCCCCGATTTATCACACACCACATCAATGACATGGTCTAGAGAGTAGTCGAGCATACTCGCATTCCAAAATGTCGTCAGAATTGTGATTGAAGGCCATGTCTATCTATGACCTACCGGCCCCATCTGTCATTTTGTACGAGTAAATGAAACCGTATAAGTTGGTAACGCTTAGGATTTTGTTAAAAACGTTGGCAAGCAAAATATATAGGTTCCCAAGAAAGCAAGCAGAGCATTTGCCAGTTTCTTTCTTTTCAAGTTCATCGAGTTGCTTAATCGGTTTGGGCCAGCTTGAAACAACAGATTAGTAGATTCAGTGCATTTGCTACCGAACTGCTCATAATAGAATCCTCCCACTTGCTATTTTCTAACCAAGGGACCATTGTAGACCTGCCAGCCAGCATGGAATGACATGGAAAATCAAGGGCAAGGTCCAAGGCCTGTGATTGCAGCTGGACAAGCAGATGCGTTTAGCGTCTCGGGAATTGAACCCACTGCTACCATCTGGACAGGCACGCAGGCAGGCAGATCAACACAAGTTGATCGACCGGTGAAATCAGAACACAGGCCGCTTCCTTGCCGTTCCAGTGGAATAAAGCAATTAGACGAACTTTGTGCCGAAAAGAACAGATTAGACAAAGCTTGGTGTAAAAAAGATACTACTAGAATAAACTAGTTAGACAGAGCTTGAGACCAAGTGCATGCGTCTAGTGGATTAGATTAGTGGCGTGAGAGGCGGCACTCAAGAATGGCGCATGGTGCAGGACAGCTGAAAAGCTTAATTTCCAAGCAGCAGCAACCCAACGAAGGATATTATATGCTTACACTAATACGATGCAGGAAGTATACATCACTTTTTTAGGGATGTGATGTGGAAGCTAGGAATCACTTAGCCGTAGAGGGAGAGAATAATAACAACCCAGCCAGCCAGACGTCCACACGCGAGCGTCTTGGCAGCGAATGCGTCGGAGGAAATGAAGTGTGTTCTTGAACGTTGTGTGCTCCTTTTTGGTTCATCAGGAAGGCAGACTTGGGTTAGGAACAGTCATCGTCGTGGTCGCCATCGACGGTTTGCTAAGCGTGGACGCTACCGGTAGGTCAACTGGACCTGGACGTGACGTGCCCGGGCCAGAAAAGCGAGATTTTTTCATCATGTGACAAGGTGTCTGTTCAGGATGACAGAGGAACATACGCATGAACTGGATCTTAACGAGTGCTCGTGATGTGGGCGCAGCAACTTGAGCGGAGTGTTTCTTTGCCGTTACTGATCGGTCGATCGATCGTGCCCGCGCGCCGCAAGCGTGTGATGGCTAAACACGGGACGCGCGAGTCGATGGGCGGTCGCTCTTTACCTCGGGCGCGCGCAACCGGCCTGGCCGCACTAAGGGATGTAATACACCTTATGACATCTTTAAGACACATCCGTAAACATCCTGCAACCGTTTGGATCGCATTGTCCGGACCATATATAGAAGCCATTCAACATGGTTTTGTATTGATCTGCAGAGTGGTCCGGACGTGATTTCTCACGCAAATCGAAGATAAACGTCAGAAGCTTTGCGGGAGTCCAGACATTAGAAACGACAGTATCTACCCCCCCCCCCTCCCCCACGCCCACCCAAAAGGAAGGTGGATCCCGCGCTTTTGTAGCATCACGCACTGTTTCCGTGCCAAAATCCGCCACTTCTCTTCTTACATTCCCCGTCACTCTCCACCCACTTCCCGCTCTTTTCTCCCACCCTTTCCATCCTTCCGCCGACGACACATGGAATCATCGAAGAACCTGTCGAAGATGGAGCCGGTGGAGGTGCTGGAGGATCCGAGTATCACGCTCGTCCGGAAGATCAGCTCCGTGACACGACAAACTCGCCACGTCAAAGCGAAGACCACAAAGGAGGAGGAGCTCAAAACGGTTGGCCGCCGGTTGGCCAAGTGGTGGCGATGGGTGTGGAGGTCATGGCGAACGAGCCGGTCGACGCGGCCATGGCGAAGGTTGCCATATGGGCGCGCCCACAGTACAAATGGCATTGTGGCCGGAGCCTTACAAGGCTCCGTACTACTACGCTGCCAAGCAGCTCGGAACCCCAGCCAGTACGGTGCCTTACATCATGGACGTTAACGCGGCGCCGCTCTTCTCCGAGTATTCTTCGCCGCAGCTCGTTCGGGCGCGGCCGGGGAGCAGATGGGTGCCCACACGCTGTTCGTGGCAATGCTTAGAGTGGGGGAGCCGGCGTACGACACGGACATGGAGATACTCGACATCATCCACGATGGAGACGATTGAGGGGGAGTGGGCTAGGAGGATGGGTAGGTGGAAGACTCGGATACCACCCAGTCTGGCAACTACCAGCAATAGTCCTACACCTAGACGGCCACGCAACAGATGTACACCCAGACCGGTGATGGCACACAACAATAGAAGCATTGGGCCGCTAGAGAGCAGCAACCCGATGGGGAGGAGGAGGTGGCGGAAGGCGACGATGATGACGATGATCCGACTGATATAGCTGGAGATGAGAAGAAGGATAGAGGAGAAAACTACAACATGCGGGAGGACGAGCTGTTCTGTTATGCATGGTTGGCCACAAGCCTAGATCATGTCCATGACATGTAGCAAAAGGGCACAACCTTTTAGAGGAACATTCACATATGGCTCCATGAACACAACCATTTGACGCCCTACTCCGACGCGGTCATCCGCAATCGTGGATGGAAGTCCCTCAACCATTGATGGTACACCATTCAAGAGGCCATGTCCAAGTACTGCGAGCACTTGAAGCATCTCATCGCACGGTAGCCTAGCTGTACACAAATCACGGAGTAAGTAAGTTGATCACTAGCTGGATATGCATTAGTTTTGTTGATCACTAGCGCCAGACATGTATTGTTTGTTGCTTACTAGACGAATATGCATTGTCGACATTGTTTCAGTTTGTAACCTACTCGTGGTTGTGTGGTGTATAAGAAGTTGGACAAGAAATCATACACCATCATGCATTGTTGATTGAAGTTGAATGGGAAACCAAAGTGGAACCTTTTCATTGCCAAGACCGCCGCCCAAGCCAAGAAGTAAGAAACTGATGACCCTACCGACCCAACCCAAAAACCACCGAAGAAGGTTAGAAGAAATTTGCGGGGGGAGAAGTGGGAGGATGAGAGGGCGAAACGAGAAGGTGTCGTGACCAGGCTGGTGGAGAGGTTTGAGGACATCTTGGCGACAAAAGAGGAGGCATGTGTGAGGTGCTCGGAGATCAAGGAGGAGAGGAAGGCGGAGAGGTTCAAACTGTTGATGGACGCGATGAACAAGAAGCTCAAGCTCGAAGAGAGGAGGACCATGATCGAAGAAAGGAACGCCGCGCTCGAGGAAAAGTGGGTGAAGATTGCGGCCAATGCGGACGACGCCAAGATGTTGACCTTGGATGTCGACCCTTTGGATGCCGACGCAAGAATGATCGTGCAATTCGTTCGCTTCCAGATGTTGAAGTGACAGAAAGATGCGTTGGCAGCGGCTGACTATGAGGACGGGACGGAGGCGAAGGCACCTCCTTGACCGGGGAGTAGCTGGCTAGGATTGTCGGTCCGGGAGGGCAGAAATGCACGGATTGTTGGACTGATGATTTTTTGGATTCGAGCATATAATCGTTCATGCGATCTGGCGTGCTGTGTGGTTTAGATCGAAGTACATTTGAATTTAAATTTATTGATGTACATGCACAAGTTAGGGCTGGAAGGCGGCATACCGCATCCATGTTCACGGACTAGTCACCATTGTCCGCGGACGGGTGTGAGAGAAAATTTACGGTCCGCGGGCAGACGGACATGAGTGAAAATTTGTGGGTAACGTTGGAGATGCCTACCAGCCCGCCTGGGTTGACCGAGAGTGCGATTCGCGGGAGTTGCGGACTGGACAACAACCAGCCGTTCGTGTGGTGAACCAACCTGTGGTTGAATGGTTAAAGGGACAGTGGTATCATCAGTTCACAAGGGTACAAGTCTTGATGCTCGTATTATTTCTGAATTTATTTCTGCATTTTTAGTGATACGCTTTCAGTAGAAGGAGACGTTTCTGTGGACGACGAGCCGTCTATCGGCAATCTAGCTAATCAGATTGTCCGGGCGGATTCGGAAAATTTTCACTCAAGAAGCAACAGGGAGACCGACCGCAACGTATCGCGAGCTCACTGCCGCGGCGTGTCGGCCTGGGCCTGCTGACGGCCGAGCCGTGTTCCATGGCCGCGTCACGCCCTGCGCACGATGCCTGCAGCCTGCAGAGAGTGGACGACGACCAGTGGTGCGTTTGAGCCTATCTGTTTACGCCTTTTCTCGGCCGTGGCCATTGCGAGCACGCAACGCAATGACGACGCAACCGCCAGAGCCGATGCATGCACGCAACGACGACGGGCTGACTCACCTCCATCCTGTTGCCGCGTCAATGGTTATTAGACAACTCGCCCGTACATGAACAACTTGCCGTCCACGCGGCGCATGAAAGGCGAAAACACACACGGCAAGGCCACTTGTCCATAACTAATGTATGACAACCCTATGCGTACGCATGAAAATACGCACGGAGGTCTGAGGCCAATGCAAGTATATATGCAACCCATCCCCATCCACGTACGGCCTAATCGTATAAGTATAAGTATATCATATATAAAAGAAAAGAAAACAGGAAAAGGAACACATAGCACACAAATATCAGTCCACTGTACTCGCCATTGATTAAAAAAAACTACACTCGCCATTTCTTCCACAGCCATTATTTTACCATGTACAGCGACAAGAAAAATAAGCATCGGTATCAGTATGGAGTCGTGGCCACTGTTCAGCAGAAGCATCACGCTCAGGATGCGGTTGAGCTCGTCACCTTTTGGTTTTCCGTCACCGGAGAACTACAGTGCATTGTAAAAACTGCCCGGGTGACCCAATTATTAGGCGCTCCAACAAATATCCAATACAAAAGCAACAAGTAGTACGACCACCCGGAAAATTCAGCCCCATTCCCATCGGTAGCAATCACAACGTGGTGTGGTACGTGTCTCAAGTTTCAACATTGTCGACTGGGCAATAGGCCAAGTTTCAAGACCAAATGCATGCATGGGATCGATCAGCCATCAGCGAACCGACCGACCGTATTAGAGTATCCGCAACAGTCCGTATGTTAAATTGTTGGTACAGCTGTTCACATCAGCAGCCAACAGCATATCACACAAGCTCTCCAATGAATTGTATGTTAAAGCTGTATGTAATAAGAGAGAGAATAAACCAGAAGCATTAAATTACTAGAAAAAGCACATGATCAACAGTGGAACACATCTTTGTAACCATAGATGATGCTTTGCTTGCAAGCACATACATGACAAAAGATCTTCAAACTGGGATAACACTACAGCCGACAAAGTTTAACAGAAGTAGAAATTCTTACAAAATAACATACTAATAGTGCACTCTATTTTAGTTCTTACATAAAACGGCCACAAGCTCAAATAAGACCCAGTCACAAAAGAGTAGTCAACTAAACGAAATAAGGCAAAGGTTTCCTGCAGTTTAGCTAACAAAATATAGAAGACCAAGCTCTGTCCAGCGCCATGCAAACTCCAGTAAGATGCCATGAACCTCTTCATTTTTGTAAATGCCATGAATCGCTTCAGCTTGCCAATCCCAGCCTGAAAACTAAGAGATAGAAAAGAACAAGGTTGTTACCACCATTCAATAATTTATGCATTAGTTAGCTGAGCTACACACTAGCTTTGAGAATAACAATCACACGACTACTCAACTTTTTTCAGTCGTACAAGTAATATATCGCAAATACAGTCATGCATATAACTCATTGAGCAAGTACACTCTAGGAGTACGAGGAAATATTTTATTACGTATAGAGAAGCTATACCTAATTATTTAGCTAATTGCCAAATCTCTTCCAAATGTGCTCAACCAAGTCCCTCTTGAGTTGCGTATGTGTTGAGCGATCACGAATTCCAGCATTTCTTCGAAGAACATCAGCAAAGCATGTGTTACCACCCACCTTCATTTCTGGAGGTAAAACAACTGATGACCCCGGAGTCTCATTCAAGTCAAGAGGAGTGGTGACCATTTCCCTCTCATCTTCAACTATCATATTGTGAAGAATGATGCATGCTTTCATAATATTTCCAATAGATACCTGTGATCATAATCGTGCTGGACGACGCACAATAGAGAAGCGAGATTGCAAGACCCCGGAATGCACGTTCTATATCCTTCCTAGCGCCTTCTTGAAGTTGTGCAAACCGCTTGTCCTTTTCTGTTTGGGGGAGTGGAATTGTCTTGACGAAGGCAGCCCATTCTGGGTATATGCCATACACAAGATAGTAGCCAGTATTGTACCGCCTCTCATTGACAGTATATTGCACGCGAGGAGCTTCCACCTTCAACTCCTCAATGAATAATGGGGACTGATTAAGCACATTTATGTCATTATTGGAACCAGCAACACCAAAAAAGGCATGCCATATCCAAAGTTCATATGAAGCTACTGCTTCGAGCATGAGAGTAGGGACACCATGGTTACCGCGAGTAAACTGTCCTTTCCAAGCAACCGGGCAATTCTCCCACTGTCAATGCATACAGTCTAGGCTTCCCAACATGCCAGGAAAGCCTCGAGACTCGCCGACTTGCAGCAAGCGCTCCACATCCTCACAAGTGGGGTGTCGGTGTCAAAACCGGCGGATCTCGGGTAGGGGGTCCCGAACTGTGCGTCTAGGACGGATGGTAATAGGAGGCAAGGGACACGAAGTTTTACCCAGGTTCGGGCCCTCTCGATGGAGGTAAAACCCTACGTCCTGCTTGATTAATATTGATGATATGGGTAGTACAAGAGTAGATCTACCACGAGATCAGAGAGGCTAAACCCTAGAAGCTAGCCTATGGTATGATTGTTGATGTGTATGTTGTCCTATGGACTAAAACCCTCCGGTTTATATAGACACCGGAGAGGGTTAGGATTACATAGAGTCGGTTACAATGGTAGGAGATCTGAACATCCGTATCGCCAAGCTTGCCTTCCACGCCAAGGAAAGTCCCTTTCGGACACGGGACGGAGTCTTCAATCTTGTATCTTCATAGTCCAGGAGTCCGGCTGAAGGTATAGTTCGACCATCCGAACACCCCATAATCCAGGACTCCCTCAGTAGCCCCTGAACCAGACTTCAATGACGACGAGTCCGGCGCGCAAATTGTCTTCGGCATTGCAAGGCGGGTTCCTCCTCCAAGTACTTCATAGAAGATTTTAAACACAAAGATAGTGTCTGGCTCTGCAAAATAAGTTTTCCACATATTGCCATAGAGAGAATAATATTCACACAAATCTAATCTGCTGATGTATTCCGTAGTGCGACACACCACGGCCAAGCCTTTATCCAAATCGTTTCATTATCCCACCTCGGCGCGTCACGCGAGGCGGCTTCCTTGGCACGTCTTGTCAAAGCAAAGATCGTGCCCCCTTATTCCTGGATTCTCATCAATACGGGCGTGGGTAACCCAACCGCGCCTTTGATTACGGCGCTTGGAGATAAGCGAGTTTTACCAGGCTGGTGGGGACATGTAGTCGCGTCCACCCATATAAGGGGATAAGGATCCACCTCTTCACCCACGCCTTCTTCCTCTTTTGCCTATCCATTCTTGCGCACTCGAGCTCCAGCGCCCAAGTCCGCACTACCACCTCAACCTTCTCCAGTCATGTCCGGAGCGGGAGGCAAGTGGATGGTCTCCTCCGTCACGGAGGGACACATCAAAAAGCTGAGGAAGGCCGGATATCTGGCTAGCGACATCGCGCACCGGCTTCCCAAAAAGGGGCCGCTCATCCCCACTCCTAGGCCCCATGAGAGGGTGGTATTCCTCCCCCATTTCCTCTGCGGACTGGGCTTCCCCCTGCATCCATTTGTCCGGGGGCTCATGTTCTACTACGGCCTGGATTTCCACGATCTGGCCCCGAATTTCGTCCTCAACATCTCGGCGTTCATCGTCGTGTGCGAGGCGTTCCTCCACATCCGCCCCCATTTCGGCCTATGGCTTAAGACTTTCAACGTCAAGTGTGCGGCAGCCAGGCGGAGTGCGGCGGTGCCATGGTTGGCAAGATGGCCAAAGTCCTATGGCTCGAGGGCTCCTTTGTGGAGACCCTGAAGGGGTGGCAATCATGGTGGTTTTACGTCACCGAGCCGCACGATGCCGAATGGGTCGCACCCCCTGAGTTTCGATCCGGCCCCCCTTCGCGGCTCACCTCCTGGAAGGAGACAGGCCTGTCTTGGGGTAAAAAAGGAGAGCTGACCGGACTCCAAACATGCATCCAAACCCTGGTGGACAAGAAGGTCAAGCTTGTCAACATAGTCCAGGTTATGCTCATCCGCCTGATCCTCCCGTGTCAACGACGGGCCTTCAATCTGTGGGAGTTCGACCCGGCGCAGCACCAAACTCTAAACAGGCTCTTTGACACGACGTACGAAGATGCCTGGAGGATGCTTTTCAAGGGCTCCGAGGCTCCCGCATCCGCTATCGAGGATCGCGGATTCAGCGCGCAGCGTCACGCGCTCGCAGTAAGCTATTTTTTTTCCTTTTACAGGGTATCAGTTTTCCATAGTTTGACTCTATGCGGGATCTAAGCTCCCTTTCCTCTGACAGGATTGGCAGGTGACGTCCGGACAGATCAACTGTCCGGCCCCTTTGCCCGAAGGCCCAGCGGACGCTCGCTTGGCGCGGCTGCTGGTTTCGGCGCCCTATGTGGTGCAGGAGAAGAAGGCCACGAAAAGGGTCACGGGGACTCGAAAGAGCGCGTGGCGCCAGGAGGTGTCGGATTCATCATCCGACGGTCCCGAAGCGCCTTCCTCTCGCGAAGACGAGGAAGAAGAAACCTCTCCCCCTCCAGCGGGAGGAGAGAAGAAAAGGAAGGCCGCCCTCTCTGAGGAGGCCGGAGGGTCCAAGAAGGGGAAAACCCTTCCTCCGGACTACTCCGCTGATGCCGACGACGGCGGAGATGAGTGGCAGCCCAGGGCCAAGCCCCTGGCAAAATCATAAGTATCCGGATACCTGAGTAATTCATAGTATTCGTTTATTGCACAGCTTTCCCTTATGTCGAATATGCTTATGCAGCCCACCCAAAGATCGGCTCGATGCGTCGTCGAGCGGCTCACTGGAATCGTCGGATGTGAACTCGCTTCCGACAGCTTCCTCCCCCCGCCCTTCGGACGACACCGAGGTGTTGTCCCAACAGGTTCCAAGCAGGGAGGAGGTGGTCCCGGAGGCGCCGCAAGGCGACCTCCCGAACTCCAGGAGTAAAGGGGATGAAACCCCCCAGGGCTCCAAGTCCGGCTCTAGGCCGAACACTGCTCCGGAACCTTCAAAGTTTCCGGAGTCCGGCGGGGGACCTCTTTCCAAGAGGAGCAATTCCACCGTGCCGGCAGCCTCCGTCCAACCGGAGGCGCCGGACAATATGCTGGAGGCGCTCCAAGGCGCCTCCATCGACGAGGAGCACCGTGCTATTATGAGTGCGGTGGTCCAGAAGGTTCAGTCCGCAAAAAACGGGCTGACTGAAGCTTGTATTAGCCTTTTGACAGGCTTCGAGGTAAGTAAAGAAAGTGTAAATAATAGTACCGCATAGACAGTAGCCCCTGATGCTCTGTTTGGCGTTCGGGAAGAAAAGCCGAATAGTGGATCAAATAGAATTCGCAGGAGTCTAACAAAAATGAGTATATATGCATGTGCAGGCTACCCTGCTTGCGTCCGCCGCACTGACTGCAGAAGTGGACACGCTAAAGCAGGACCTCGAAAGGTCCAAGCAAGAGCTCGAGCGTGCCAAGAAGCAGCTCGAGAACAATGAAGGTAAGAAATACCTTGTTAAAAATATATATATAAAAAAGGTGCAATTGCAAAAAATGACAGGATTATGGTGGCTATTGTAGGGGCCACGTCTGAGGTGGCGACCCTTAAGCAAGCGCTGGACGAGACCGAGAAGAATTCGGCCTCGGAGCGCACCGAGCGGGAGAAGTATGAGGCCGAGGTTGGCAAGGTGCGGCGAGAGCTCCAGGCTCTCATGGAAAAATATGAGAGTTTGGAGCGTGACTCGAAGACGCAAGCATCCGAGCTTGCGGTGGCTATTGAAAATGCCAAATCTGCCAAGGCCGAATCCCAGAAGACCCTCCAGGAGTTGGATGAGGTGAAGAAGATTGCGGCGAGTAAGGCATTCTTTATGCAAAGTAAACACATAAACGTGAGTTACTTGATACTTACCCGAATCCAGAGCTCTCCAGGGGCATTTGCAGATCTTCCCCGAAGTGTATCCGATGCCGCCGCATTCTATCGAGCCGAGGAGGGCAGCTCGACGGAGAAGGTGTTCTGGTCTTAGTATGCTGAGGCCGGACACCCCGTGCCCCTGAGCGACCAGCTGAAGCAACTGGTCGAGCTCCACAAGGCGGCCGAACAGGCTATGAAGGGCCTCCTAGTTCGGCTGTGGCCTGGAGAGGCTCTGCCTGGGAGCTATTTCGGGCTGGTGCGGCGGCTGGTGGAGGCCTGTCCAAGGCTCGAAGTCATCAAGCGCTCCGTCTGTATTGAAGGTGCCCGTAGGGCCTTTGCCCGTGCTAAGGTGCACTGGGGCAGGCTGGATGCGGAGAAGCTTGTGAAGGACGGGCCACCAGCGGGGAAAGAGCATCGCAAGCCCGAAAATTACTATAAGGATGTTCCAAAGGGTGCCCGCCTTGTGGCAGATGAATGTTTTAGGGATGTAATTTTTGAGTAAAACTCGCTCGTGTTTGTCATGTGCGCTGAAAACTTGTTCATATGCGCTGAGCAATGCTGCTTGAATTTAAAATATTACCTTTTGTGCGGCTGTTTATCAATACTGAGAGATGGCGAGTCGTCGGCTTCTGCCCCCTTGCCGCTAGTGCTGGGGTGTTCGGGGATAAACCTGGGCGCTCTTTTTCCCATATTTGGGTCCTTCGAGGGAGGCGCTCAGCCCAACGAACGAGGCAATCGGACTATAATGCGTGAACACTCTCACTTAGCCATAGAATTCTATAATTTTAAATTTCGGCGAAGCCCCTAGTATTCGGAAGACCGAGTTCGGGGCGCTATCCACACCTTGGCCGGACAGAGCCGACTCCTCGCCCTAAGCGGCATAAGTCTTTAGGGACTCGAAAAAACCTCTCGAACAGCGACCAGCTCTCACTTCATCATGACAGTCAGTTTTAGCTTTCTCCACTGAGGTGCTCGGCCCAGCTCAACTGGGGCACAATCGCAGTGGTTCTCCTAGTGCTACCTTAGCCAATATAGCGGAACATAAGACACCAAAACATAGGAGCCGGGCAAACCCAACTATTGACCCAAGACATGATTCGGAGCCGATGCATATAGTGCTATAAGTTCGGGGCGCCACACTTGTGAAAGTGTTCGGACTTCTCACACCATATTGAGGGGTGCTAAAAGCTCCTGGCGTATTTTGGCCGTACCAAGTTGTACGGGTGCAACATGTCGTTAAGGAACATATAAAAGAAAAGGTAATGCAAAAAATAGACAAAAGCTATGCATTGTTTATTAAAAATAGCTGCGATCAAAGCAGAACGATACAAGTAATGCGATAAACGAAAAGTTGGACTATTTAACATGTCTGCTCCAGGGGCAAGCTGCGGAATAGTATGCGGAACGGGTATACTGCTCGTGATAGAGACCACCTGGGAGTTCCGTAGTGCGGCGTGGCTTGTCTGCTTCCCTGGTTCTTGCATCGTTTGTGCGGCAATTGAACTGCCGAACAGGCCTTCCGAAGGATGAACTCCTGAAAGTAAGAGAAAATTAAAAAATCGGCAGCCCCTGGTACGGTTTAGGCCGTGTATTGGGCGTGCTGTGATGGTGCCCCTCCCCCTGTGCCCATGGTATCTCTAGAGCATAGTTATGTACGCGAAGTACTGGCGTCGCCTTTTTGCGAGGGTTGGGGTTGGGGCCGCATTGCTACGCCTGCTCGGATCGTGCCAGGCGGTCTTGTTGTAGGTTACTCCGGGCGCGCTTGACGGTGTCTGGTCGTTTAGTGGCCGGACTGGAGAACTGCCTAGAGAGGCTGCTTTGAACTTCCGCTGCAAGGGCCGCCGTGTGCTCCTCCGTTTGGAGGGAGCGTTCGGTGTTTCCATTGACCGTAATTACTCCACGAGGGCCTGGCATCTTGAGCTTAAGGTATGCGTAGTGCGGTACTGCATTGAATTTGGCGAATGCAGTTCGTCCGAGCAGTGCATGATAGCCACTGCGGAATGGGACTATGTCGAAGATCAACTCCTCGCTTCAGAAATTATCCAGGGATCCGAAGACCACTTCAAGTGTGACTGAGCCTGTACAGTTGGCCTCTACACCTGGTATTACGCCTTTAAAGGTCATTTTGGTGGGCTTAATCCTCGAGGGATCGATGCCCATTTTTCACATTGTATCCTGGTAAAGTAGGTTCAGGCTGCTGCCGCCGTCCATGAGGACTCTAGTGAGATGAAATCCGTCAATAATTGGGTCTAGAACCAATGCGGCAAATCCGCCATGATGGATGCTAGTGGGATGGTCTCTTCGATCAAAGGTGATCGGGCAGGAGGACCATGGGTTGAACTTTGGGGCGACTGGCTCTACCGCGTATACGTCCCTTAACGCGCGCTTCCGCTCCCTTTTGGGGACGTGGGTGGCGTATATCATGTTCACCGTCCGCACTTGTGGGGGAAAACCCTTCTGTCCATAGTTGTTCGGCGGCCAGGGCTCCTCGTCGTCATCGCTATGTAGCCCCTTGTCTTCATTGTCGGCGCTCAACTTGCCTGCCTGCTTGAACACCCAACAATCCCTATTGGTGTGATTGGCCGGCTTTTCGGGGGTGCCATGTATTTGGCACAAGCGGTCGAGTATGTTGGGGAACGCAGTAATTTCAAAAAATTTCCTACGCACACGCAAGATCATGGTGATGCATAGCAACGAGAGGGGAGAGTGTAGTCTACGTACCCTCGCAGACCGACTGTGGAAGCGATGACGCAACGTAGAGGAAGTAGTCGTATGTCTTCCCGATCCGACCGATCCAAGCACCGTTACTCCAGCACCTCCGAGTTCTTAGCACACGTACAGCTCGATGACGCTCCCCGGGCTCCGATCCAACAAAGCTTCGGGGATGAGTTCCATCAGCACAACGGCGTGGTGACGATGATGATGTTCTACCGACGCAGGGCTTCGCCTAAGCACTACAACGGTATGACCGAGGTGGAATATGGTGGAGGGGGGCACCGCACAGGGCTAAGGAACGATCACGAGGATCAACTTGTGTGTCCTAGGGTGCCCCCTTGCCTCCGTATATATAGGATCCAAGGGGGGGGGTGCGGCCGGCCTAGAGGAGGCGCGCAGGAGGAGTCCTACTCCTACCGGGAGTAGGACTCCCCTCCCGTTCCTTGTCCAACTAGGAGAGGTGGAGGGAGAGAAGGAAAGGGGGGGGGGGCGCCGCCCCTCCCTCCTTGTCCAATTCGGACTAGGGGGAGAGGGGGCGCGCAGCCTGCCCTGGCAGCCCCTTCCTCTTCTCCACATTAGGCCCATAAGGCCCATTAACCCCCCGGGGGGTTCTGGTAACCCCCCGGTGCTCCAGTTTTATCCGAAACTTCCCGGAACCCTTCCAGTGTCCGAATATAGTCGTCCAATATATCAATCTTTATGTCTCGACCATTTCGAGACTCCTCGTCATGTCCGTGATCACATCCGGGACTCCGAACTAACTTCGGTACATCAAAATGCATAAACTCATAATAACTATCATCGTAACGTTAAGCGTGCGGACCCTACGGTTCGAGAACAATGTAGACATGACTGAGACAAATCTCCGGTCAATAACCAATAGCGGGACCTGGATGCCCATATTGGCTCCTACATATTCTACGAAGATCTTTATCGGTCAGACCGCATAACAACATACGTTGTTCCCTTTGTCATCGGTATGTTACTTGCCCGAGATTCGATCATCGGTATCCAATACCTAGTTCAATCTCGTTACCGGCAAGTCTCTTTACTCGTTCCGTAATACATCATCTCGCAACTAACTCATTAGTTGTAATGCTTGCAAGGCTTATATGATGTGCATTACCGAGAGGGCCCAGAGATACCTCTCCGACAATCAGAGTGACAAATCCTAATCTCGAAATACGCCAACCCAACATCTACCTTTGGAGACACCTGTAGAGCTCCTTTATAATCACCCATTTACGTTGTGACGTTTGGTAGCACACAAAGTGTTCCTCCGACAAACGGGAGTTGCATAATATCATAGTCATAGGAACATGTATAAGTCATGAAGAAAGCAATAGCAACATACTAAACGATCGGGTGCTAAGCTAATGGAATGGGTCATGTCAATCAGATCATTCACCTAATGGTGTGATCTCGTTAATCAAATAACAACCTTTTGTTCATGGTTAGGAAACATAACCATCTTTGATTAACGAGCTAGTCAAGTAGAGGCATACTAGTGACACTCTGTTTGTCTATGTATTCACACATGTATTATGTTTCCGGTTAATACAATTCTAGCATGAATAATAAACATTTATCATGATATAAGGAAATAAATAATAACTTTATTATTGCCTCTAGGGCATATTTCCTTCAGTCTCCCACTTGCACTAGAGTCAATAATCTAGATTACACTGTAACGATTCTAACACCCATGGAGCCTTGGTGCTGATCATGTTTTGCTCGTGGAAGAGGCTTAGTCAACGGGTCTGCTACATTCAGATCCCTATGTATCTTGCGAATTTCTATGTCTCCCACCTGGACTAGATCCCGGATGGAATTGAAGCGTCTCTTGATGTGCTTGGTTCTCTTGTGAAATCTGGATTCCTTTGCCAAGGCAATTGCACCAGTATTGTCACAAAAGATTTTCATTGGACCCGATGCACTAGGTATGACACCTAGATCGGATATGAACTCCTTCATCCAGACTCCTTCGTTTGCTACTTCCAAAGCAGCTATGTACTCCGCTTCACATGTAGATCCCGCCACTACGCTTTATTTCGAACTGCACCAACTGACAGCTCCACCGTTTAATATAAACACGTATCCGGTTTGCGATTTAGAATTGTCCAGATCAGTGTCAAAGCTTGCATCAACGTAACCATTTACAATGAGCTCTTTGTCACCTCTATATACGAGAAACATATCCTTAGTCCTTTTCAGGTATTTCAGGATGTTCTTGACCGCTGTCCAGTGATCCACTCCTGGATTATTTTGGTACCTCCCTGCTAAACTTATAGCAAGGCACACATCAGGTCTGGTACACAGCATCGCATACATGATAGAGCCTATGGCTGAAGCATAGGGAACATCTTTCATTTTCTCTCTATCTTCTGCAGTGGTCGGGCATTGAGTCTGACTCAACTTCACACCTTGTAACACAGGCAAGAACCCTTTCTTTGCTTGATCCATTTTGAACTTCTTCAAAATCTTGTCAAGGTATGTGCTTTGTGAAAGTCCAATTAAGCATCTTGATCTATCTCTATAGATCTTTATGCCTAATATGTAAGCAGCTTCACCGAGGTCTTTCATTGAAAAACTCCTATTCAAGTATCCCTTTATGCTATTCAGAAATTCTATATCATTTCCAATCAACAATATGTCATCCACATATAATATCAGAAATGCTACAGAGCTCCCACTCACTTTCTTGTAAATACAGGCTTCTCCGAAAGTCTGTATAAAACCAAATGCTTTGATCACACTATAAAAGCGTTTATTCCAACTCCGAGAAGCTTGCACCAGTCCATAAATGGATCGCTAGAGCTTGCACACTTTGTTAGCTCCCTTTGGATCGAAAAAACCTTCCGGTTGCATCATATACAACTCTTCTTCCAGAAATCCATTCAGGAATGCAGTTTTGACATCCATCTGCCAAATTTCATAATCATAAAATGCGGCAATTGCTAACATGATTTGGACAGACTTAAGCATCGCTACGGGTGAGAAGGTCTCATCGTAGTCAACCCCTTGAACTTGTCGAAAACCTTTTGCAACAAGTCGAGCTTTGTAGATAGTAATATTACAGTCAGCGTCAGTCTTCTTCTTGAAGATCCATTTATTCTCAATTGCTTGCCGATCACCGGGCAAGTCAACCAAAGTCCATACTTTGTTCTCATACATGGATCCCATCTCAAATTTCATGGCTTCAAGCCATTTTGCGGAATCTGGGCTCACCATCGCTTCTTCATAGTTTGTAGGTTCATCATGATCTAGCAGCATGATTTCCAGAACAGGATTACCGTACCACTCTGGTGCAGATCTTACTCTGGTTGATTTACGAGGTTCAGTATTATCTTGTCCTGAAGTTTCATGATCATTATCATTATCTTCCTCACTTATTGGTGTAGGTGTCGCAGAAACAGTTTTCTGTGATGTACTACTTTCCAATAAGGGAGCAGGTACAGTTACCTCGTCAAGTTCTACTTTCCTCCCACTCACTTCTTTCGAGAGAAACTCCTTCTCTAGAAAGGATCCATTCTTAGCAATGAATGTCTTGCCTTCGGATCTGTGATCGAAGGTGTACCCAACAGTCTCTTTTGGGTATCCTATGAAGACACATTTTTCCGATTTGGGTTCGAGCTTATCAGGTTGAAGCTTTTTCACATAAGCATCGCAGCCCCAAACTTTAAGAAACGACAACTTTGGTTTCTTGCCAAACCATAGTTCATAAGGCGTCGTCTCAACGGATTTTGATGGTGCCCTATTTAACGTGAATGCGGCCGTCTCTAAAGCATAACCCCAAAACGATAGTGGTAAATCAGTAAGAGACATCATAGTTCGCACCATACCTAGTAAAGTACGATTACGACGTTCGGACACACCATTACACTGTGGTGTTCCGGGTGGCGTGAGTTGCGAAACTATTCCGCATTGTTTCAAATGTACACCAAACTCGTAACTCAAATATTCTCCTCCACAATCAGATCGTAGAAACTTTATTTTCTTGTTACGATGATTTTCAACTTCACTTTGAAATTCTTTGAACTTTTCAAATGTTTCAGACTTGTGTTTCATCAAGTAGATATACCCATATCTGCTTAAGTCATCTGTGAAGGTGAGAAAATAACGATATCCGCCACGAGCCTCAATATTCATCGGACCACATACATCGGTATGTATGATTTCCAACAAATCTGTTGCTCTTTCCATAGTACCGGAGAACGGTGTTTTAGTCATCTTGCTCATGAGGCACGGTTCGCAAGTACCAAGTGATTCATAATCAAGTGGTTCCAAAAGCCCATCAGTATGGAGTTTCTTCATGCGCTTTATACCGATATGACTTAAACGACAGTGCCACAAATAAGTTGCACTATCATTATCAACTCTGCATCTTTTGGCTTCAACATTATGAACATGCGTGTTACTACTATCGAGAATCATCAAAAACAGACCACTTTTCAAAGGTGCATGACCATAAAAGATATTACTCATATAAATAGAACAACCATTATTCTCTGATTTAAATGAATAACCGTCTCGCATCAAACAAGATCCAGATATAATGTTCATGCTCAATGCTGGCACCAAATAACAATTATTTAGGTCTAATACTAATCCCGATGGTAGATGTAGAGGTAGCGTGCCGACCGCGATCACATCGACTTTGGAACCATTTCCCACGCGCATCGTCACCTCGTCCTTCGCCAGTGTTCGCTTAATCCGTAGTCCCTGTTTCGAGTTGCAAATATTAGCAACAGAACCAGTATCAAATACCCAGGTGCTACTGCGAGCTCTAGTAAGGTACACATCAATAACATGTATATCACATATACCTTTGTTCACCTTGCCATCCTTCTTATCCGCCAAATACTTGGGGCAGTTCCGCTTCCAGTGACCAGTCTGCTTGCAGTAGAAGCACTCAGTTTCAGGCTTAGGTCCAGACTTGGGTTTCTTCTCTTGAGTAGCAACTTGCTTGCCGTTCTTTTTGAAGTTCCCCTTCTTCTTCCCTTTGCCCTTTTTCTTGAAACTAGTGGTCTTGTTGACCATCAACACTTGATGCTGTTGGGTTTCGTAGTAATTTCAAAAAATTTCCTACGCACACGCAAGATCATGTGATGCATAGCAACGAGAGGGGAGAGTGTTGTCTACGTACCCAACACAGACCGACTGCGGAAGCGCTGACACGACGTAGAGGATGTAGTCGTACGTCTTCACGATCCAACCGATCAAGCACCGAAACTACGGCACCTCCGAGTTCGAGCACACGTTCAGCTCGATGACGATCCCCGGACTCCGATCCAGCAAAGTGTCGGGGAAGAGTTCCGTCAGTACGACGGCGTGGTGACGATCTTGATGAACTACAGCAGCAGGGCTTCGCCTAAACTCTGCTACAGTATTATCGAGGAATATGGTGGCAGGGGGCACCGCACACGGCTAAGGAATAGATCTCAATGATCAACTTGTGTGTCTAGAGGTGCCCCCTGCCTCCGTATATAAAGGAGCCAAGGGGGAGAGGTGCGCCGGCCAGGAGGAGGGCGCAGGAGGAGTCCTACTCCTACCGGGAGTAGGACTCCCCCCCCCAATCCTATTCCAACTAGGATTCCCAAGGGGGAAAAGAGGGAGAGGGGGGCCGGCCACCTCTCCTAGTCCTAATAGGACTAGGGGAGGGGGGAGGTGCGCAGCCACCTTGGGCTGCCCCTTTCTCCTTTCCACTAAGGCCCATGAAGGCCCATATGGCTCCCGGGGGGTTCCGGTAACCTCCCGGTAACTCGGTAAAATCCCGATTTCACCCGGAACACTTCCGATATCCAAACATAGGCTTCCAATATATCAATCTTTACGTCTCGACCATTTCGAGACTCCTCGTCATGTCCGTGATCACATCCGGGACTCCGAACAACCTTCAGTACATCAAAATGTATAAACTCATAATATAACTGTCATCGTAACCTTAAGCGTGCGGACCCTACGGGTTCGAGAACAATGTAGACATGACCGAGACACGTCTCCAGTCAATAACCAATAGCGGGACCTAGATGCCCATATTGGCTCCTACATGTTCTACGAAGATCTTTATCGGTCAGACCGCATAACAACATACGTTGTTCCCTTTGTCATCGGTATGTTACTTGTTCGAGATTCGATCGTCGGTATCCAATACCTAGTTCAATCTCGTTACCGGCAAGTCTCTTTACTCGTTCCGTAATACATCATCTCACAACTAACATATTAGTTGTAATGCTTGCAAGGCTTATGTGATGTGTATTACCGAGAGGGCCCAGAGATACCTCTCCGACAATTGGAGTGACAAATCCTAATCTCAAAATACGCCAACCCAACATCTACCTTTGGAGACACCTGTAATGCTCCTTTATAATCACCCAGTTATGTTGTGACGTTTGGTAGCACCCAAAGTGTTCCTCCGGCAAACGGGAGTTGCATAATATCATAGTCATAGGAACATGTATAAGTCATGAAGAAAGCAATAGCAACATACTAAACGATCGGGTGCTAAGCTAATGGAATGGGTCATGTCAATCAGATCATTCAACTAATGATGTGACCTCGTTAATCAAATAACAACTCATTGTTCATGGTCAGGAAACATAACCATCTTTGATTAACGAGCTAGTCAAGTAGAGGTATACTAGTGACACTTTGTTTGTCTATGTATTCACACATGTATTATGTTTCCGGTTAATACAATTCTAGCATGAATAATAAACATTTATCATGATTATAAGGAAATAAATAATAACTTTATTATTGCCTCTAGGGCATATTTCCTTCAGTCTCCCACTTGCACTAGAGTCAATAATCTAGATTACACTGTAATGATTCTAACACCCATGGAGCCTTGGTGCTGATCATGTTTTGCTCGTGGAAGAGGGTTAGTCAATGGGTCTGCAACATTCAGATCCGTATGTATCTTGCAAATCTCTATGTCTCCCACCTGGACTAGATCCCGGATGGAGTTGAAGCGTCTCTTGATGTGTTTGGTCCTTTTGTGAAATCTGGATTCCTTTGGCAAGGCAATTGCACCAGTATTGTCACAAAAGATTTTCATTGGACCCGATGCATTAGGTATGACACCTAGATCGGATATGAAGTCCTTCATCCAGACTCCTTCATTCGCTGCTTCTGAAGCAGCTATGTACTCCGCTTCACATGTAGATCCCGCTACGACGCTTTGTTTAGAACTGCACCAACTGACAGCTCCACCGTTTAATGTAAACACGTATCCGGTTTGCGATTTAGAATCGTCCGGATCAGTGTCAAAGCTTGCATCAACGTAACCTTTTACGGTGAGCTCTTTGTCACCTCCATATATGAGAAACATATCCTTAGTCCTTTTCAGGTATTTCAGGATGTTCTTGACCGTTGTCCAGTGATCCACTCCTGGATTACTTTGGTACCTCCCTGCTAAACTTATAGCAAGGCACACATCAGGTCTGGTACACAGCATTGCATACATGATAGATCCTATGGCTGATGCATAGGGAACATCTTTCATATTCTCTCTATCTTCTGCAGTGGTCGGGCATTGATTCTTACTCAACTTCACACCTTGTAACACAGGCAAGAACCCTTTCTTTGCTTGATCCATTTTAAACTTCTTCTAAATTTTGTCAAGGTATGTGCTTTGTGAAAGTCCAATTAAGCGTCTTGATCTATCTCTATAGATCTTAATGCCTAATATGTAAGCAGCTTCACCGAGGTATTTCATAGAAAAACACTTATTCAAGTATCCCTTTATGCTATCCAGAAATTCTATATCATTTCCAATCAGCAATATGTCATCCACATATAATATTAGAAATGCTACAGAGCTCCCACTCACTTTCTTGTAAATACAGGCTTCTCCGAAAGTCTGTATAAAGCCAAATGCTTTGATCACACTATCAAAACGTTTATTCCAACTCCGAGAGGCTTGCACCAGTCCATAAATGGATCGCTGGAGCTTGCATACTTTGTTAGCTCCCTTTGGATCGACAAAACCTTCCGGTTGCATCATATACAACTCTTCTTCCAGAAATCCATTCAGGAATGCAGTTTTGACATCCATCTGCCAAATTTCATAATCATAAAATGCGGCAATCGCTAACATGATTCGGACGGACTTAAGCATCACTACGGGTGAGAAGGTCTCATCGTAGTCAATCCCTTGAACTTGCCGAAAACCTTTTGCGACAAGTCGAGCTTTGTAGACAGTAACATTACCATCAGCATCAGTCTTCTTCTTAAAGATCCATTTATTCTCAATTGCTTGCCGATCATCGGGCAAGTCAACCAAAGTCCATACTTTGTTCTCATACATGGATCCCATCTCAGATTTCATGGCTTCAAGCCACTTTGCGGAATCTGGGCTCACCATCGCTTCTTCATAGTTCGTAGGTTCATCATGATCTAGTAGCATGACTTCCAGAACAGGATTACTGTACCACTCTGGTGCGGATCTTACTCTGGTTGATCTACGAGGTTCAGTAGTATCTTGATCTGAAGTTTCATGATCATTATCATTGGCTTCCTCACTAACTGGTGTAGGTGTCACTGAAACTGTTTTCTGTGACGTACTACTTTCCAGTAAGGGAGCAGGTACAGTTACCTCGTCAAGTTCTACTTTCCTCCCACTCACTTCTTTCGAGAGAAACTCCTTCTCTAGAAAGGATCCATTCTTGGCAACGAATGTCTTGCCTTCGGATCTGTGATAGAAGGTGTACCCAATAGTTTCCTTCGGGTATCCTATGAAGACACATTTCTCCGATTTGGGTTCGAGCTTATCAGTTTGAAGCTTTTTCACATAAGCATCGCAGCCCCAAACTTTAAGAAACGACAACTTTGGTTTCTTGCCAAACCACAGTTCATAAGGCGTCGTCTCAACGGATTTTGATGGTGCCCTATTTAACGTGAATGCAGCCGTCTCTAGAGCATAACCCCAAAACGATAGCGGTAAATCAGTAAGAGACATCATAGATCGCACCATATCTAGTAAAGTATGATTACGACGTTCGGACACACCATTACGCTGTGGTGTTCGGGGTGGCGTGAGTTGCGAAACTATTCCACAGTTTTTCAAATGTACACCAAACTCATAACTCAAATATTCTCCTCCACGATCAGATCGTAGAAACTTTATTTTCTTGTTACGATGATTTTCAACTTCGCTCTGAAATTCTTTGAACTTTTCAAATATTTCAGACTTATGTTTCATTAAGTATATATATCCATATCTGCTTAAATCATCTGTGAAGGTGAGAAAATAACGATATCCGCCACGAGCCTCAATATTCATCGGACCACATACATCAGTATGTATGATTTCCAACAAATCTGTTGCTCTCTCCATAGTACCGGAGAACGGTGTTTTTAGTCATCTTGCCCATGAGGCACGGTTCGCAAGTACCAAGTGATTCATAATCAAGTGGTTCCAAAAGTCCATCAGTATGGAGTTTCTTCATGCGCTTTACACCGATATGACCTAAACGACAGTGCCACAAATAAGTTGCACTTTCATTATCAACTCTGCATCTTTTGGCTTCAACATTATGAATATGTGTATTACTACTATCGAGATTCAATAAAAATAGACCACTCTTCAAGGGTGCATGACCATAAAAGATATTACTCATATAAATAGAACAACCATTATTCTCTGATTTAAATGAATAACCGTCTCGCATCAAACAAGATCCAGATATAATGTTCATGCTCAACGCTGGCACCAAATAACAATTATTTAGGTCTAATACTAATCCCGAAGGTATATGTAGAGGTAGCGTGCCGACCGCGATCACATCGACTTTGGAACCGTTTCCCACGCGCATCGTCACCTCGTCCTTTGCCAGTGCCCGCTTATTCCGTAGTCCCTGTTTCGAGTTGCAAATATTAGCAACAGAACCAGTATCAAATACCCAGGTGCTACTGCGAGCTCTAGTAAGGTACACATCAATAACATGTATATCACATATACTTTTGTTCACCTTGCCATCCTTCTTATCCGCCAAATACTTGGGGCAGTTCCGCTTCCAGTGACCAGTCTGCTTGCAGTAGAAGCACTCAGTTTTAGGCTTAGGTCCAGACTTGGGTTTCTTCTCCTGAGCAGCAACTTGCTTGCCGTTCTTCTTGAAGTTCCCCTTCTTCTTCCCTTTGCCCTTTTTCTTAAAACTAGTGGTCTTGTTAATCATCAACACTTGATGCTCCTTCTTGATTTCTACCTCCGCAGCTTTCAGCATTGCGAAGAGCTCGGGAATAGTCTTGTTCATCCCTTGCATATTATAGTTCATCACGAAGCTCTTGTAGCTTGGTGGCAGTGATTGGAGAATTCTGTTAATGACGCAATCATCCGGAAGATTAACTCCCAATTGAATCAAGTGATTATTATACCCAGACATTTTGAGTATATGCTCACTGACAGAACTGTTCTCCTCCATCTTGCAGCTATAGAACTTATTGGAGACTTCATATCTCTCAATTCGGGCATTTGCTTGAAATATTAACTTCAACTCCTGGAACATCTCATATGCTCCATGACGTTCAAAACGTCGTTGAAGTCCCGATTCTAAGCCATAAAGCATGGCACACTGAACTATCGAGTAGTCATCAGCTTTGCTCTGCCAGACGTTCATAACATCTGGTGTTGCTCCAGCAGCAGGCCTAGCACCCAGCGGTGCTTCCAGGACGTAATTCTTCTGTGCAGCAATGAGGATAATCCTCAAGTTACAGACCTAGTCCGTGTAATTGCTACCATCATCTTTCAACTTTGCTTTCTCAAGGAACGCATTAAAATTCAACGGAACAACAGCACAAGCCATCTATCTACAATCAACATAAACAAGCAAGATACTATCAGGCACTAAGTTCATGATAAATTTAAGTTCAATTAATCATATTACTTAAGAACTCCCACTTAGATAGACATCCCTCTAATCTTCTAAGTGATTACGTGATCCAAATCAACTACACCATAACCGATCATCACGTGAGATGGAGTAGTTTTCAATGGTGAACATCATTTATGTTGATCATATCTACTATATGATTCACGCTCGACCTTTCGGTCTCCGTGTTCCGAGGCCATATCTGCATATGCTAGGCTCGTCAAGTTTAACCTGAGTATTCTGCTTGTGCAAAACTGGCTTGCACCCGTTGTAGATGGACGTAGAGCTTATCACACCCGATCATCACGTGGTGTCTGGGCATGACGAACTTTGGCAACGGTGCATACTCAGGGAGAACACTTCTTGATAATTTAGTGAGAGATCATCATATAATGCTACCGTCAATCAAAGCAAGATAAGATGCATAAAAAGATAAACATCACATGCAATCAATATAAGTGATATGATATGGCCATCATCTTGTGCTTGTGATCTCCATCTCCGAAGCACCGTCATGATCACCATCGTCACCGGCGCGACACCTTGATCTCCATCATAGCATCGTTGTCATCTCGCCAATCTTATGCTTCCATGACTATCACTACCGTTTAGTAATAAAGTAAAGCATTACATCGCGATTGCATTGCATACAATAAAGCGACAACCATATGGCTCCTGCCAGTTGCCGATAACTCGGTTACAAAACATGATCATCTCATACAATAAAATTCAGCATCATGCCTTGACCATATCACATCACAACATGCCCTGCAAAAACAAGTTAGACGTCCTCTACTTTGTTGTTGCAAGTTTTACGTGGCTGCTACGGGCTTAAGTAAGAACCAATCTCACCTACGCATCAAAACCACAACGATAGTTTGTCAAATAGACTCCGTTTTAACCTTCGCAAGAACCGGGCGTAGCCACACTCGGTTCAACTAAAGTTGGAGAGACAGTCGCCCGCAAGCCATCTATGTGCAAAGCACGTCGAGGGAACCGGTCTCGCGTAAGCGTACACGTAAGGTTGGTCCGGGTCGTCTCGTCCAACAATGCCGCCGAACCAAAGTATGACATGCTGGTAGGCAGTATGACTTGTATCGTCCACAACTCACTTGTGTTCTACTCGTGCATATAACATCAACATAAATAACCTAGGCTCGGATGCCACTGTTGGGTTTTGTAGTAATTTCAAAAAATTTCCTACGCACACGCAAGATCATGTGATGCATAGCAACGAGAGGGGAGAGTGTTGTCTACGTACCCAACGTAGACCGACTGCGGAAGCGCTGACACGACGTAGAGGAAGTAGTCGTACGTCTTCACGATCCAACCGATCAAGCACCGAAACTACGGCACCTCCGAGTTCGAGCACATGTTCAGCTCGATGACGATCCCCGGACTCCGATCCAGCAAAGTGTCGGGGAAGAGTTCCGTCAGTACGACGGCGTGGTGACGATCTTGATGAACTACAGCAGCAGGGCTTCGCCTAAACTCTGCTACAGTATTATCGAGGAATATGGTGGCAGGGGGCACCGCACACGGCTAAGGAATAGATCTCAATGATCAACTTGTGTGTCTAGAGGTGCCCCCTGCCTCCGTATATAAAGGAGCCAAGGGGGAGAGGTGCGCCGGCCAGGAGGAGGGCGCAGGAGGAGTCCTACTCCTTCCAGGAGTAGGACTCCCCCCCCAATCCTATTCCAACTAGGATTCCCAAGGGGGAAAAGAGGGAGAGGGGGGCCGGCCACCTCTCCTAGTCCTAATAGGACTAGGGGAGGGGGGAGGTGCGCAGCCACCTTGGGCTGCCCCTTTCTCCTTTCCACTAAGGCCCATGAAGGCCCATATGGCTCCCGGGGGGTTCCGGTAACTGTTGGGGAACGTTGCAGAAAACAAAAATTTTCCTACGGTTTCACCAAGATCTATCTATGAGTTCATCTAGCAATGAGTGATTAGATGCATCTACGTACCTTGTAGATCGCAAGCGGAAGCGTTCAAAGAACGGGGATGATGTAGTCGAACACGACGTGATCCAAATCACCGAAGATCTTAGCACCGAACGGACGATGCCTCCGCGTTCAACACACGTACGGAACGGATGACGTCTCCTCCTTTCTTGATCCAGCAAGGGGGGAAGAGAGGTTGATGAAGATCCAGCAGCACGACGGCGTGGTGGTGGATGCAGGGCGTCACAGTAGCAGGGCTTCGCCTATACTACGAGAGAGAGACGTAACGGGGAGAGAGGAAGCACCAAAGGCTGAGGTATGAAATCCCTCCTCTCCCCCACTATATATAGGAGGGCCAAGGGGGGGTGGTGCGCAGCCTAGGAGATCCAATCTCCTAGGTGCGGCGGCCAGGGGAGGGTTTCCCTCCCCCCCAAGGCACCTTGGGGTGCCTTCCACCACTTGGACTCCTCCGTGGTGGAAACCCTAGGCTCATGGGCCTAGTAGGGCTGGTGCCCTTGGCCCATATAGGCCAAGGCGCACCCCCTACAGCCCATGTGGCCCCCCGGGACAGGTGGCCCCACCCGGTGGGCCCCCGGGACCCCTCCGGTGGTCCCGGTACAACACCGATAACCCCGAAACTTGTCCCGATGGCCGAAACAGCACTTCCTATATATAATTCTTTACCTCCGGACCATTCCGGAACTCCTCGTGACGTCCGGGATCTCATCCGGGACTCTGAACAACATTCGGATTACTGCATATACATATCTTCACAACCCTAGCGTAACCGAACCTTAAGTGTGTAGACCCTACGGGTTCGGGAGACAAGCAGACATGACCGAGACGACTCTCCAGTCAATAACCAACAGCGGGATCTGGATACCCATGTTGGCTCCCACATGCTCCACGATGATCTCATCGGATGAACCACGATGTCGAGGATTAATCAACCCCGTATACAATTCCCTTTGTCAATCGGTATGTTACTTGCCCGAGACTCGATCGTCGGTATCCCAATACCTTGTTCAATCTCGTTACCGGCAAGTCACTTTACTCGTACCGTAATGCATGATCCCGTGATCAACCACTTGGTCACCTTGAGCTCATAATGATGATGCATTACCGAGTGGGCCCAGTGATACCTCTCCGTTATATGGAGTGACAAATCCCAGTCTCGATCCGTGTCAACCCAACAGACACTTTCGGAGATACCTGTAGTGCACCTTTATAGTCACCCAGTTACGTTGTGACGTTTGATACACCCAAAGCACTCCTACGGTATCCGGGAGTTACACGATCTCATGGTCAAAGGAAAAGATACTTGACATTGGAAAAGCTCTAGCAAACGAACTACACGATCTTTGTGCTATGCTTAGGATTGGGTCTTGTCCATCACATCATTCTCCTAATGATGTGATCCCGTTATCAATGACATCCAATGTCCATAGCCAGGAAATCATGACTATCTGTTGATCAACGAGCTAGTCAACTAGAGGCTTACTAGGGACATATTATGGTCTATGTATTCACACGTGTATTACGATTTCCGGATAATACAGTTATAGCATGAATAAAGACAATTATCATGAACAAAGAAATATAATAATAATGCTTTTATTATTGCCTCTGGGGCATATTTCCAACAGTAACCTCCCGGTAACCCGGTAAAATCCCGATTTCACCCGGAACACTTCCGATATGCAAACATAGGCTTCCAATATATCAATCTTTACGTCTCGACCATTTCGAGACTCCTCGTCATGTCCGTGATCACATCCGGGACTCCAAACAACCTTTGGTACATCAAAATGTATAAACTCATAATATAAGTGTCATCGTAACCTTAAGCGTGCGGACCCTACGGGTTCGAGAACAATGTAGACATGACCGAGACACGTCTCCGGTCAATAACAAATAGCGGGACCTGGATGCCCATATTGGCTCCTACATATTCTACGAAGATCTTTATCGGTCAGACCGCATAACAACATACGTTGTTCCCTTTGTCATCGGTATGTTACTTGTCCGAGATTCGATCCTCGGTATCCAATACCTAGTTCAATCTTGTTACCGGCAAGTCTCTTTACTCTTTCCGTAATACATCATCTCACAACTAACATATTAGTTGTAATGCTTGCAAGGCTTATGTGATGTGTATTACCGAGAGGGCCCAGAGATACCTCTCCGACAATCGGAGTGACAAATCCTAATCTCGAAATACGCCAACCCAACATCTACCTTTGGAGACACCTGTAATGCTCCTTTATAATCACCCAGTTACGTTGTGATGTTTGGTAGCACCCAAAGTGTTCCTCCGGCAAACGGGAGTTGCATAATCTCATAGTCATAGGAACATGTATAAGTCATGAAGAAAGCAATAGCAACATACTAAACGATCGGGTGCTAAGCTAATGGAATGGGTCATGTCAATCAGATCATTCAACTAATGATGTGACCTCATTAATCAAATAACAACTCATTGTTCATGGTCAGGAAACATAACAATCTTTGATTAACGAGCTAGTCAAGTAGAGGTATACTAGTGACACTTTGTTTGTCTATGTATTCACACATGTATTATGTTTCCGGTTAATACAATTCTAGCATGAATAATAAACATTTATCATGATTATAAGGAAATAAATAATAACTTTATTATTGCCTCTAGGGCATATTTCCTTCAGATGCTCCTTCTTGATTTCTACCTCCGCAGCTTTCAGCATTGCGAAGAGCTCGGGAATAGTCTTATTCATCCCTTGCATATTATAGTTCATCACGAAGCTCTTGTAGCTTGGTGGCAGTGATTGGAGAATTCTATCAATGACGCAATCATCTGGAAGATTAACTCCCACAATTGAATCAAGTGATTATTATACCCAGACATTTTGAGTATATGCTCACTGACAGAATTGTTCTCCTCCATCTTGCAGCTATAGAACTTATTGGAGACTTCATATCTCTCAATCCGGGCATTTGCTTGAAATATTAACTTCAACTCCTGGAACATCTCATATGCTCCATGACGTTCATAACGTCGTTGAAGTCCCGATTCTAAGCCGTAAAGCATGGCACACAGAACTATCGAGTAGTCATCAGCTTTGCTCTGCCAGACGTTCATAACATCTGGTGTTGTTCCAGCAGCAGGCCTGGCACCCAGCGGTGCTTCCAGGTCGTAATTCTTCTGTGCAGCAATGAGGATAATCCTCAAGTTACGGACCCAGTCCGTGTAATTGCTACCATCATCTTTCAACTTTGCTTTCTCAAGGAATGCATTAAAATTCAATGGAACAACAGCACGGGCCATCTATCTACAATCAAACATACATAAGCAACATACTATCAGGTACTAAGTTCATGATAAATTTAAGTTCAATTAATCATATTACTTAAGAACTCCCACTTAGATAGACATCCCTCTAATCCTCTAAGTGATCACGTGATCCAAATCAACTAAACCATAACCGATCATCACGTGAAATGGATTAGTTTTCAATGGTGAACATCATTATGTTGATCATATCTACTATATGATTCACGCTCGACCTTTCGGTCTCCGTGTTCTGAGGCCATATCTGCATATGCTAGGCTCGTCAAGTTTAACCTGAGTATTCTGCTTGTGCAAAACTGGCTTGCACCCGTTGTAGATGGACGTAGAGCTTATCACACCCGATCATCACGTGGTGTCTGGGCACGACGAACTTTCGCAACGGTGCATACTCAGGGAGAACACTTCTTGATAATTTAGTGAGAGATCATCTGATAATGCTACCGTCAATCAAAGCAAGATAAGATGCATAAAAGATAAACATCACATGCAATCAATATAAGTGATATGATATGGCCATCATCTTCTTGTGCTTGTGATCTCCATCTCCGAAGCACCGTCATGATCACCATCGTCACCGGTGCGACACCTTGATCTCCATCGTAGCATCATTGTCGTCTCTCCTATCTTATGCTTCCACGACTATCGCTACCGCTTAGTGATAAAGTAAAGTATTACAGCGCGATTGCATTGCATACAATAAAGCGACAACCATATGGCTCCTGCCAGTTGCCGATAACTCGGTTACAAAACATGATCATCTCATACAATAAAAGTTAGCATCATGTCTTGACCATATCACATCACAACATGCCCTGCAAAAACAAGTTAGACGTCCTCTACTTTGTTGTTGCAAGTTTTACGTGGCTGCTACGGGCTTAAGCAAGAACCAATCTCACCTACGCATCAAAACCACAACGATAGTTTGTCAAGTTGATGCCGTTTTAACCTTCGCAAGGACCGGGCGTAGCCATACTTGGTTCAACTAAAGTTGGAGAAACTGTCACCCGCAAGCCACCTCTGTGCAAAGCACGTCGGGAGAACCGGTCTCGCGTAAGAGTACGCGTAATGTTGGTCCGGGCCACTTCGTCCAACAATACTGCCGAACCAAAGTATGACATGCTGGTAGGCAGTATGACTTATATCGCCCACAACTCACTTGTGTTCTACTCGTGCATATAACATCAACACATAAAACCTAGGCTCGGATGCCACTATTGGGAAACGCAGTAATTTCAAAAAATTTCCTACGCACACGCAAGATCATGGTGATGCATAGCAACGAGAGGGGAGAGTGTTGTCTACGTACCCTCGCAGATCGACTACGGAAGCGACGACGCAACGTAGAGGAAGTAGTCGTACGTCTTCCCGATCCGACCGATCCAAGCACCGTTACTCCGGCACCTCCGAGTTCTTAGCACACGTACAGCTCGATGACGCTCCCCGGGCTCCGATCCAGCAAAGCTTCGGGGATGAGTTCTGTCAGCAGAACGGCGTGGTGACGATGATGATGTTCTACCGACGCAGGGCTTCGCCTAAGCACTACAACGGTATGACCGAGGTGGAATATGGTGGAGGGGGGCACCGCACACGGCTAAGGAACGATCACGAGGATCAACTTGTGTGTCCTAGGGTGCCCCCTTGCCTCCGTATATAAAGGATCCAAGGGGGGTGCGGCCGGCCTAGAGGAGGCGCGCAGGAGGAGTCCTACTCCTACCGGGAGTAGGACTCCCCTCCCGTTCCTTGTCCAACTAGGAGAGGTGGAGGGAGAGAAGGAAAGGGGGGGCGCCGCCCCTTCCTCCTTGTCCAATTCGGACTAGGGGGAGAGGGGGCGCGCGGCCTGCCCTGGCAGCCCCTTCCTCTTCTCCACATTAGGCCCATAAGGCCCATTAACCCCCCGGGGGGTTCCGGTAACCCCCGGGTGCTCCGGTTTTATCCGAAACTTCCCCGGAACCCTTCCGGTGTCCGAATATAGTCGTCCAATATATCAATCTTTATGTCTCAACCATTTCGAGACTCCTCGTCATGTCCGTGATCACATCCGGGACTCCGAACTAACTTCGGTACATCAAAATGCATAAACTCATAATAACTGTCATCGTAACGTTAAGCGTGTGGACCCTACGGTTCAAGAACAATGTAGACATGACTGAGACAAATCTCCGGTCAATAACCAATAGCGGGACCTGGATGCCCATATTGGATCCTACATATTCTACGAAGATCTTTATCAGTCAGACCGCATAACAACATACGTTGTTCCCTTTGTCATCGGTATGTTACTTGCCCGAGATTCGATCGTCGGTATCCAATACCTAGTTCAATCTCGTTACCGGCAAGTCTCTTTACTCGTTCCATAATACATCATCTCGCAACTAACTCATTAGTTGTAATGCTTGCAAGGCTTATGTGATGTGCATTACCGAGAGGGCCCAGAGATACCTCTCCGACAATCGGAGTGACAAATCCTAATCTCGAAATACGCCAACCCAACATCTACCTTTGGAGACACCTGTAGAGCTCCTTTATAATCACCCATTTACGTTGTGACGTTTGGTAGCACACAAAGTGTTCCTCCGGCAAACGGGAGTTGCATAATCTCATAGTCATAGGAACATGTATAAGTCATGAAGAAAGCAATAGCAACATACTAAACGATCGGGTGCTAAGCTAATGGAATGGGTCATGTCAATCAGATCATTCACCTAATGGTGTGATCTCGTTAATCAAATAACAACCTTTTGTTCATGGTTAGGAAACATAACCATCTTTGATTAACGAGCTAGTCAAGTAGAGGCATACTAGTGACACTCTGTTTGTCTATGTATTCACACATGTATTATGTTTCCGGTTAATACAATTCTAGCATGAATAATAAACATTTATCATGATATAAGGAAATAAATAATAACTTTATTATTGCCTCTAGGGCATATTTTCTTCAGAGATTCGGTGCAAGCTGGACGGGCCCCTAGGATTCCTTTTGAATGGCTTCTTCCGCTGACCGGATTTAGAGCATCTGAATCCGGCATTAATTGCCATATCCTCAACATTGTCGCCGTTAATGCGGCGCTTCTGCTTGTTGCGACGCGACCTGCCACTACTATCCCTAGTGTCTGAATTACCAGGGTTCTTGGTCATATTGTTGCTACGAGCAAGCCAGCTGTCTTCTCCCGCACAAAAGCGGGTCATGAGTGTCGCGAGTGCTGCCATAGATTTCGGCTTTTCTTGACCAAGGTGCCGGGCCAGCCACTCGTCACGGATATTGTGCTTGAAGGCTGCTAGGGCCTCAGCATCCGGACAGTCGACTATTTGATTTTTCTTTGTTAGGAACCGTGTCCAGAATTTCCTGGCCGATTCCTCTAGCTGCTGAATTACGTGACTTAGGTCATCGGCGTCTAGGGGTCGCACATAAGTGCCCTGGAAATTGTCGAGGAATGCGGCTTCCAGGTCCACCCAACAACTGATTGATCCTGTTGGCAAGCTGTTAAGCCAATGCCGAGCTGGTCCTTTAAGCTTGAGTGGGAGGTATTTGATGGCGTGGAAATCATCGCCGCGGGCCATGTTCATATGAAGGAGATAATCCTCGATCCATACCGCATGATCTGTTGTGCCATCATATGATTCGATGTTTATGGGTTTGAAACGCTTGGGGATTTGATGATCCATTATTTCGTCTATAAAGCAGAGTGGGTGTGCGGCGCCTCTATACTGGGCTATATCATGACGTAGCTCCAATGAGCTTGTCTACTGTGTTGGGGAACGTTGCAGAAAACAAAAATTTTCCTACTCGTTTCACCAAGATCATCTAGGAGTTCATCTAGCAACGAGTCATTGGATGCATCTACATACCTTTGTAGATCGCGCACGAGGTCATTATCTTCATATACTTTCACATGCATAGTGGATTGTCATAAGTTGAAGTGGATCTCCACAAGTACAACCTGCCATGTGCATTTGCATTCAAGAAGCAAATTACTTATATGCACATCTTCAGGGGGAGCCCTTGCAACTTATGAAGACAATTCTTTTTACAATTTCACAAATTATGTTTCCCGTTGAAAACTTCAACTAGTTTGTCATCAATCACCAAAAAGGGGGAGATTGTAAGTGCATCTAGTGCCACCCCTAGTTGGTTTTGGAGTATTGACGACAAACCTAGCTGAGGGACTAATGTGTTTGTGAGAATTGCAGAAAAACACAGGTAGAAGTCCCTCGTTGATTCGGTTTTACTACCAGAGATGACCCCTAAAAATGTACGAAGACATTGAAGACAATGGTGGTTTATGAAGATATTCATATTGAAGACAATGACATGAGAAGACTCCCTATGAAGCTTTTGGAACTCGAAGACCTAGATCCTTCGTAGTTTTATTTCATTCATGTTGTGTCATAGGAACCACCGTACTGTTAAGTGGGGTCGAAGAGAACCAGTCAGAATGACTGAAGTGATGCCTAATTCAAATCCTATGTCTTCGAGCGAAGACTTTGAGAGAAAATCTTGTCCAGAGTCAGACAAGTCAGCTTTACTTGTGCCCAAGTAAAGTTGCCGTGTGAGTTCAAAATTCGAACGTTGGTACACGTGTCAGTTCCTTAGTGACCCAGGGTCATTTCGGACAGATCAGGTCGGGTTGCCAAGTGGCTATAAATAGTCCACCCCCACAACCATAAACGGTTGGCTGCTCAGATTTCAGTGCACGGCTTTTGTCGTTTGAGAGCAACCCACCTCAAGGCCTTTGAAAGAAAAATTCCCAGTGAGCAGAAAAGCCCTAACCACCCAGAGCCAGAGTAAATTGGGCATCACTTAAGTCTTTGTGTCTGTGTGATTTGAAGACTTATTACACTTGAGGACTGTGCATCCTCCAGACGGTTAGGCGTCGCGTTCTGAGCATCCAAGAGAAATTGTGGATTGTCAGTGAACGAAGTCTGTGAAGGTCTGGGAGTCTACCTTGAAGACTTACCTGAGTGATTGGGCGAGGTCTGTGTGACCTTAGCTCAAGGAGAAAACGGTGAGGACTGGGTGTCTTGGACTAAGTGTCCTTGACTGGGTGTCCGGGACTGTGTGTCCTTTGGTTTAAATACCTAGCCGCTCCAACCAGACGTACAGTTGTCACAGCAACTGGAACTGGTCCAACAAATCATTGTCTTCACCGTGTCACTGGTTTCATCTTCACTTCCTTTCTCTTACAGTTATTCATTGTGAAGCCATTGCATGCTTGCTTTATCTTTTGTCTTCACAACATGAATGTATGATCTGTTTGACTTCATAACTTCTTCCTACCTGATCCTTATTACACTGAAGCTGTTTGTCATTGCGCTTTCACTCTATTGAATACATGACCATGGCTGGCCTAGTGTAATCTAACTTCCGCTGCATAGTAATAGGCATGATCTTCACTGTTTGTCTTCACAACTCTCACGTTTTGAAGACTTTCATAAAAATCGCCTATTCACCCCCCCTCTAGTCGATATAACGCACTTTCAATTGGTATCAGAGCGAGGTGCTCCTTTGTTCTGTGTGATTCAGTTTAACCACCTGGAGTTTTAGTTATGTCGACTGCAGGGATAATCAAAGTCTCCGCTGCTTGCCCCGTCTTCGATGGAACTGAATATCCCTACTGGAAGAATAAGATGCGCATGCATCTTGAAGCCATTGACGTCGACCTATGGTATGTCGTCGAAAACGGCGTTCCCAAGGCTGGAGAAGGTGTCACTGCTGCTGATGTCAAGAAGTTCGTTCAACTGGACTCTACTGCCAAGAATATCATCTGTGGTCATCTGACCAAAGGACAGTATGGCCGTGTGAGTGCCTTGAAGACATCCAAACTGGTCTGGGATTGGCTCTCCAAAGTTAATGAAGGCATATCAACCCAGAGAGATCAAAGAATCAGTGTCCTTCGCAATCTCTTCAACCGCTTCAAACGAAATGACAATGAGAATGTCCAGCACACCTTTGATCGGCTCACTGACATCACAAATGAGCTTCAAGCCCTCGGCGCTACTGAGATCACCAAACATGAAATCGTCAAGACGCTGCTGAGATCACTTGATAGTTCGTTTGACATTCTGGCCCTGATGATTCAAGAACGTCCTGATTTCAAGACACTCGATCCGTCTGACATACTTGAGAGGCTCAACACACATGAGTTTCAGCTTTCTGAGAAAAGAGATATCTACGGTCCAAACTATGGGCGAACTCGTGCCTTGAAGGCAAAAGCTGTCTCCTCATCTGAAGAAGAATCTGACTGCAGTTCTGATGATCCTGAAGACATTGGAAGAGAACTTGCAATGCTAGTGAAGAAGTTTCAAAAATTCACCAAGAAGAAAGGCTTCAGAAAATCTTCACGATCAAGCTCAAGGAATGATGAAGTTTCTGCTCATGACTACAAGAAGAAAACATGTCACAAGTGCAAGAAAACTAGGCACTTCATCTCTGAGTGTCCACAGTGGGGCAATGAGAACAGAAGGAAGAAGAAGAGCAAGGAATATGATTCTGACGACAAGAAGAAGAAGAAACACTCAAAGTCTTCTTCCAAGTCTTCATCAAAGTCTTCATCACACAAGAAGAGCTCATCTGGCAAGGCGCGTGCGTTTGTAGGCAAGGAGATGGATTCAGAGGAGGAATCCGCATCTGAGGAGGCAGAGGTGTAGTCTGAGGAGGAGTCTGATTCTGGCATTGCGAGTCTGGCTACAACATACGTCGCCAAGTCCATCTTCAATACTGAAGACAATGACTGCATCACCGACACCGACACAAATGACAAGAACGACTCCACTCCTACCTACTGCTTCATGGCACGCGGTGCGAAGGTAAACACACGCACAACTCGCCATGAAACATCTAGTGACGATGACTCTGAATGTGATTCAAAACCTAGCTACAAAACACTTGCTAAAATTGCAACTGAACAACAGAAAGCTATGGAACATATTCAAAAATTGTTAGACAGAAGCGATGATCTGTTGGGTGCTGAAATGACTCGATCTGAATCCTTAATTGAAGACATAAAAAACCTTCACGTTAAGTATCAGGAACTTGAAGATCGTCATGATACTCTCTCAACAACTCATGAAAAGCTTTCCTATGATTATCTTCAAAGGAAGCAAGAACTTGAGAAATTGAGGGTGGCTCATGAAGATCTTCAAAAGGAAAACGAGTCACTTCGCGCTGAACAGATCAGTCCTGCTCAGGAAGGATTTGAACCACCATGTCTTAAATGCATTGAGCGTGATAATGCTGCTTCTGTTGCTGAATGTTCCACTGCTACTACTGTTTCAATATCTTCAACTGTTGATGTGGTAACTAACCCCTCTGCTGAGGATACCACTGCTATTGCTGATGAGAATGCTAGGTTGAAGACATTGCTTGAAACAGGGATGTACAAAAGTCTGAAAGGGCATCAGACATTATGTGATGTCCTTAAGAAGCAGATTCTGAACCGAAACCCTAGGAAAGAGGGTGTTGGGTTCGTGAGGAAAATTAATGCAGATGGGTCTTACTGGAAACCTGAGCAGTACCCCAAAACCACATGGGTTGCTGCAAAGGAATCCTCAGCAGATCCATCCAATCTGTCTGGCTTCACTTGTGCTAACCCAATTATCATTGATGAATCCTTTGATGCAAACTATAAACTGTTTAAGAATCAGAATGATGAAGTGTTTGCCAGGTACATTGGTACTAACTGCAGGAATGGACCGCCTATGAAGAAGATCTGGGTTCCGAAAACATGTCTGGAAAATCTTCCTGTGAAGGTCTTCATGACACCTCACTTGAAGAAGACAAACCTCAGACCAAAGGCTTCATATGGTCCAAATGCTTCATACAAACAGGGGACTCACCTGAGTCGCACTAACGAAAATGTTTTGCAGGGGAACCATACTCAGGCATATGAATATGAGAGTGGTTCATCGAACCGTCATGTTCATATGACCAAAAATTATTCTGCTTATTCCTATGAGTATTATTGTCCACCTGCTAGACTGTTTGCTAAGGTTTCAAAGCCAAAGTTCTCAGATGCTGCACTTAGACTTATAGCTTCTAAGCCACCCTTGAAGATGTGGGTGGTTAAGAAAGCTTAACTCTCCTTTGCAGGGAAAGGCCTCCAGCACAAAAACAAAATCTTCTGATGCTATTGCTGGGGACCATAAAAATCTTGTGGGGCGCAAGATAAACTGCCCAAATGGCATCATTATGTACTTCGTTCCTGAATCGCATGCTACTCTCCCCATTAGTCCTAATCTGGATCTAAGTTTTCATAACCCACTGGTTCGTCAAATGTTTATGCTTCACAACACTCTTCGTGAAGCCTATCCCCCTAACTGCATTGTAGGGTACGATACCAGCGACTTCAAAGTCTTCAGAATGGATTATTGACAGTGGGTGTACAAATCACATGACTGGCAGAAGAAGCCTTCTTATGGACTCAACTTTACGTCCATCCGACAAGAGCCACATTACATTCGCTGACACTGGTAAAAGTAAGGTATTGGGTCTAGGTAGAGTTGCAATCTCAAAGGATCAACACATGGATAAAGTCATGCTTGTTGAATCCCTTGGCTTCAACTTAATGTCTGTCTCAATGCTTTGCGATTTGAATATGATTGTAATGTTTGGCAAATATCGCTGCCTGGTGCTAATGGAATCTGACAAATCTCTAGTGTTTGAAGGATATAGGAAAGGTGATTTGTATGTGGTAGATTTCTCAGCAGGACCACAACTTGCAGTATGTCTTCTTGCAAAAGCTTCAGAATGCTGGCTTTGGCATCGAAGGCTTGGGCATGCTGGCATGAGGAACCTCCACACCCTTGCGAAGAAAAAGCACGTCATAGGCATCGAAGGCGTCAAGTTCAAGAAAGATCACTTATGCGGTGCCTGTGAAGCAGGGAAGATGACAAGGGCAAAACATCCTTCGAAGACAATCATGACCACTACTCAACCCTTCGAACTGCTTCACATGGATCTTTTCGGTCCCACTCACTACTCAACTTTTACTACTTCTGCATGCCTCTATGGCTTCGTAATTGTTGATGATTATTCTAGATATACTTGGGTGCACATAATCCTTTACAAGACTGAAGTGCAGGATGTCTTCAGATGCTTCGCAAATCGAGCTATGAACAATTTTGGCGCCAAGATAAAGCACATCAGAAGTGACAATGGCACTGAATTCAAGAACACTGGACTTGATACATATCTGGATACCTTGGGCATCACACATGAATTCTCAGCTCCATACACGCCACAGCAGAATGGCGTCGTCGAACGCAAGAACAGAACACTCATTGAGATGGCCAGAACAATGCTAGATGAATACAAGACTCCAAGAAAATTCTGGACTGAAGCCATTGATACTGCATGCCATACAATCAATCATGTTTATCTTCACAAGCTTCTGAACAAGACATCCTATGAACTCCTAACTGGCAAGAAGCCAAATGTCAGTTATTTCAGAGTATTTGGCGCAAAATGCTGGATCAAAGACCCACACCACACCTCAAAGTTTGCACCAAAAGCACATGAAGGCTTCATGCTTGGATATGGAAAGGATTCGCACTCCTACAGAGTCTTCAATCTCTTCCACTACAAAGTGGTTGAAACAGTGGATGTGCGATTTGATGAAACCAATGGATCACAAAGAGAGCAATTGCCAAATGTGCTAGATGAAGTTCCAGCAAATGAATCAATCAAGCTTATGGGAACTGGAGAAATTGTACCTTCTGAAGCTCAACCTGAAGAAGAACTTATCATCTCAGCACCTGATCCACATGAAGACAATGCTCAGCCTGAAGATATACCTTCAAATGACCACATAGATCAGCAAGAGCAAAGTCTTCGTCCCACACACCCTCGTGTTGCAAATGAAGTACAAATTGACAAAATACTGGACAGCATCAATGCACCTGGTCCACTCACTCGTTCAAGGGCAACTCAGCTAACAAACTTCTGTGGGCATTTCGCATTCGTCTCAATATCAGAACCCAAGAAAGTTGAAGAAGCCTTCATGGAACCTGAATGGATTCAAGCTATGCAAGAAGAGCTTCAACAGTTTGAGCTGAATAATGTATGGGAACTGGTTAAGCGTCCTGATCCACGGAAGCACAACATAATAGGCACCAAATGGATATACCGCAACAAGCAAGATGAGCATGGTCAAGTTGTCAGAAACAAAGCTCGTCTAGTTGCTCAAGGATATACTCAAGTGGAGGGCATTGACTTCGATGAAACATTTGCTCCTGTGGCTAGGCTTGAAGCCATACGCATACTGCTGGCCTATGCAAATCATCATAATATACTTCTATATCAAATGGATGTGAAAAGTGCCTTTCTCAATGGCAAGATTGAAGAAGAAGTGTATGTTGCACAACCACCTGGCTTTGAAAATCCAAAACATCCTGATATGGTATACAAGCTCAACAAGGCACTGTATGGCCTCAAACAAGCCCCCAGGGCCTGGTATGATACACTCAAGTACTTTCTGAAGAGCAAAGGCTTCATACCTGGTTCCCTGGATCCCACTCTTTTCACGAAGACATATGATGGTGAACTGTTTGTGTGCCAAATATATGTGGATGACATCATCTTCGGCTGCACCAATCAGAAGTATAGTGAAGAGTTTGGATATATGATGCAAGATCAATATCAGATGTTCATGATGGGTGAGCTGAAGTTCTCCTCGGCCTTCAAATACGGCAACAACGCAACGGCATCTTCATATCACAAGAGAAATATCTTAAAGAGTGCCTGAAGAAGTTCGGTATGCAAGACTGCAAAGGCTTCACAACACCAATGCCAGCCAAGCATCATCTGGGTCCCGACGACAATGGTAAAGAGTTCGATAAAAAGGTATACCGCTCCATGATTGGGTCTTTGCTTTATTTATGTGCATCTAGGCCAGATATCATGCTTAGTGTTTGCATGTGTGCTCGATTTCAAGCGACACCAAAGGAGTCGCATCACTTAGCTGTGAAGCGAATTCTTCGATATTTGGCTCACACCCCAACTCTAGGATTATGGTATCCAAAGGGCTCAGAGTTTGATTTAGTTGGATTTTCGGATGCTGATTATGCTGGTGACAAAGTTGATCGCAAGTCTACATCAGGCACATGTCACTTTCTGGGACGATCACTTGTATGTTGGTCTTCAAAGAAGCAGAACTGTGTATCACTCTCCACTGCTGAATCTGAATACATTGCTGCTGGATCTTGCTGCGCTCAGCTTCTGTGGATGAAGCAAACACTCAAGGATTATGGCATTCATCTGAAGCAAGTGCCACTTTACTGCGACAACGAAAGCGCCATCAAGATTGCCAACAACCCAGTTCAGCACTCGAAGACAAAGCACAATGAAATTCGTCATCACTTTCTCAGAGATCATGTTGTGAAGGAAGACATTGATATCATACACGTCAACACTGAAGAGCAATTGGCAGATATCTTCACAAAGCCCTTGGATGAGAAGAGATTTTGCAAGTTACGGTGTGAGCTAAATATCTTGGAATCCTCAAATGTCCTGTGATCAGGCACACATCCTAACACTTAAGCATATTGATGACTTAGATGTGCAACACACGAAGTAGCGTATATCTTCAAACAATGAAGACATACATTCTAAGTGTGAATACATTAATGTGGAATTTGACTTCGGAGCGCCACGATAATTGTGCGCCGTGTCTGGGTCTAATACTTCCTATACGGTGGGTAACGCCACCACCAAACGTTCCATTTTGAAGTGTTTCTCTCATGGCGTTACCTCTCAATGTCTTCACAATTGGTTTGGTTTCATTCTCAATATGTCTTCATGATTATCTTCACTGCGTTGATTATATGGATATATATGTACTGATGTTCTGTCCTCTACAGCATTCACTTATAGCTATGTCTTCTTGGTTGAATCTTTTGAACTAAGTGAATGTGATCGGACCCTAACCTCTCTATGCTTTCTATCTCAAACTCTATCTCTCCAAGTCATATGCATTCTGTTGAAACTGTCAAATGTCTTCACTGTGTCCTTGTCAGCTGAAGACATAGTGACAACCATAAAAGTCCGTTTTTAATGCTCATTCCTCCACATAAAATCCGGAGAAGAAGGAACGACCGCCCGAAAATTTAGGCGTGCGTGGGACATGGAACAAATCCCAATCTTCCTCTAACTGGCCACGCGTGCCTCAAATGCGAACCGCCAGGGGTACCTGCGTAATAGCGCAGTGCCGCCTCTATCCCTATAAATACACGATTCACTACGGTCATTATCTCCTTCTTCCACCCTCGCACGAACCCTAGCGCCACCGCTAGCACTCGACGACGCCGGTGACGAAGCGCTTCACTGCCGCAACCTCTCCGACGCCGTTTTCACGCCGACAGCGGACATCGCTCTCTCCGCCGTCGCCGTAGGTGTCTTCCGTTGCCAAGTTAGGGCACGGAGGATCGAACTGCTCGACCTCAACTCTCACTTCGTCTAGCAGTTCCAAGTGTGGTAAATAAAACCTCTTTTTACAGCTTCTTTTGATCCTACAGTTCAGTCACTTTCTGCCATAAGAAGTTTCTCTTCACACCAGTTAAATCTCTCGCTGCATCTCATAACATGCCTAGTATATTCACTTGTGCTTCATAAAGTAGTTAGATTCCTCACTTGTACTGATCTATGGGTTCGTACAAATCTGGAACCAACTTCTTATCTATAAGTGAATGTCTTCGCATAATGAGGTCAATGTCTTCTAAACCGATTTATCTTCAAAATCTTCTGAGAATGCATATGACCTCTTCCCCTTCCCTCGCACCTTAATGCTGTCACAGGTACATGTCCGTGGGAGAATCCTTTGGTTCTCATAGTCTGCATTCATTTGCAGAGTACTTGCAGCATCACATCAACTCGCCTGAAGCCAGTTCTTGCAAAAGGAAGCCTTTGAAGCCTTTGAACATCTTGAAGCCTTCCAAGTTATTCATGGCTTCAGAAACAGCAGCAAGGAAGGGAGGCAGACAGCGACGTGGTGAAACGTCCAAAGATCTTCCTGATGAATTGGCAGAGATGTACAAAACTGATCCTGAAGAAAGCTATGGTCAGCGCAAGACACGAATCCAATGGATTCGAAGATATTGGGCAGAGCAATGGTTCCACTACCGCTTCGTCACTCAGGAATATGCGGAGAAGTGCACCATCAAGAGACCGTGGGGAGATGTATTATACAAAAATCTCGTACCCAGGTCCAGAGACGAAGCCATTGCTCAAGGCTTCTATCCATGCATGGTGAGAGGACCACAGCCAGCTGAGGCACATCCGTCATCACTTCTCTGGTGCCGCGATGATAATCTCTTCAAGCGCAACTTTCAGTTTGCACAACAGTCAGCGAAGATAAACAAGAAGAAATTTGGGCTTGACTTCAACCCTGGTCCCTCCTCACCAAGGGCAGATGGCACACGCAACGCCGATCCCAATATCATCGGGCCGTATGCAAATCTTGCAGGCCTCATCACTCGCATCCTAGTCCAAGGGACTGCTGTGAATGACCCTCCAGCAGATACTGAGTCAGATGACGCCCCTGCTGCTCCGAAGCCAAAGCAGAAGAAGCCAAAAGCTCCAAAATCTTCAAAGCCAGCCGCTTCTCCCAAGATCGCAAGAGTGAAGCCTTTAGCAACTGCACCTCCTGAAGCCAGTGTGCAGTCAGAAGGCTTATCACGAGTGTCCAAGCCCCAAGAAGCCAAGAAGCCTCAGCCACACACAGGCAAAGAGCTCACAGCTGCTGACATTCTGCGCTGCGAAGCCATTGATCTTTCAAGCGATGAAGATCTTGGAGATGATGCTCTTGAGCAGCTCATCAAGAGCAAGGAGGAGGCTGAAATCTTCAACAATCTGCCTCTGTTTGATGTCGCCATCATCCACAACTTCATCGATGAATGGTTTGACACACCAGACATAAGCTTCAATGATCTGCGGCTACCCATAGGCCTCAGCGTTGCCTTTCAAGGTGCAATCGCTTCAGAACTTGCAATAGCCCAGCGAATTGTAGAACTGAAGCAGAAAATTGATCATGAAAAGGCTCAGTTCAAGAAGCACGTGGCCAAGCTCAGTGTGCAAGAAGTGAAAAACTTCAAGATCATGTTGCACGAGCTGAGAGAAAACTTCCTGAAGACGCGTGCCGAAGCTCAAGGCTCGCGAGAACGCATGAAGACTTTGGCTGATCGCTGCGTGCAAGCCTACAATGAGGCAGAAAAGCGCAAGGCACTTGGGCGTCCCGGCATTGACCCCAGGATGGCCGCGAAGAAGAAAAAGAAGGCGGCTGTGCCCGAACCTGAAGCGCCAAGGTCAGAACCTGATGCTCCGATTGTCTTCCCCGCTGCAACGACTGGCTCGAAGCCAAAGAGTCGATCAACCGCCTCACAGCACAAGAAGACACGGACTGCAGAGGCTAAAGCTAAGAAGAGAAAACATTCTGAAGCCTCTCCTTCTGAACCCATCATCAAGAAGCGCAAGACCAAGAAATCTCGGGCTGCTCCCACAGAGCCCCTGATAGTTGAACCACTCTGCGTCCGCTATCCTGACGCAGACCGTCAGTTGACAGTGCATGAACCTGCTTACGTAGAGGCTCTGCATGCTGAAGACATTCCAGCAGCCAACCCCAATGCTGCTGAAGACATTGGTCCCCAAGACAATGTGCAAGGTGATGCAGCCCTTCCTCAGCTTGAGACAAGCGAACAGATCAGTATTGGTCGTCCATTGACGCCAATCACACAAAATGCGTCGTGGGAAGATCTCCCACAGGAGGAAGATGAGCCCCAACCCACTGCAACTCCACCAGCGCCTACACTCCATAGGCTTCGCAAAGGGCCAAGGGCTCAGGCTATTGAAGACATTCCGGCTGCATCAGCCGAAGAGCAAGCAGAAATACCACAAGCTCCAGCTCCCCCGCACCAACAAGAAGCAGTTCTCAAGGAGAACGTGCCTGAAGCTGAAAATGTTGAGGCTGCCACAAACAACGCCGAAGCAAATGTGGAGCCCTCCCCAACAACAGCTTCAGAAGACACCGAAGCTACTGCTCCTGAACATTCTGTGCCTGTGTCTGCTGCCGGACCACAATTCAACTATCATATTGCGCACAGGCCCCAGGTCCAGAAGCCGATCCCACGACTACCAAGGTTCCCAGGTCCTACATCAGCTCCTGGTTCCTTCAACATCAACGGCTTCAGGGCAGATAACACGTTTTTCGACCGCTCCAAGAACCCTTATTCAAGGGAACGGATTGTATCAGATAGGTTCTGGAGCCATCAACAACGCAGCTATTATTCATGCATCCTTTACAACCAAGGCCGCATCTTTCCTCACAAGAGCCTTGAGGTTGAAGCTGTTGCTGGTCTGCCTGGTCTGGAAGAAGCACCGGGTTGCTTCAAGCAAGTGGGTTTGCTGCCATTTATCACTGACGAAGAGCACTGGAACGAAGAGCTTCTGCTCCAGTTCTATGCCACTTTGCATATCAAAGGCTATAATAGAGATCCGAAGACATGGATCCTGGAGTGGATGACAGGCAATATCCATCATGAAGCCAATGCTTTCGACCTAATTGAGCTTACCGGCCTTCCCACTCCTGGCGAATTCTTTGAAGAAGGGTGCCAACTCCATGCTGAAGCAATTGAGAGCATATTTCAGCGTCCTGAGCCAGATATGAGTCAGATGCTCTCAATGATGAAGCCACTGCCTCCGAATGCACCCTATCCAACTAGGTTCTTCGTTGAAGACTTAGAGTACTTGCCCAGAACAATATATCATATCATAAGGCGGACTCTATGGCCTGTCAAGGGACACTCTCGATATGCGACAATTGATGGTGCAATGAAGACTCTCATCTTCTGCATTCTTCATGGCAAATGCTTCAATGCACAGGATCTCTTCATCCGTCAATTTGCAGCGTCTGCTTCAGAACTGTTTGGATTAAAGTTTTATGCTCCTTGGGTTATGAGGCTGATCAAGCTTCACTCTGCAATCTCCTATCAACCCTCAGCCCGCAATCATAGGATATTTTTGCCAGATGTGGACACATCTGCTGAAGCAATATATCCAGAGCCGGCCAAGCAACCACTAAGTCTTCAGAATGCAGAACACCAGAGCTTCACTCAAAATATTGAAGGTGTTGAAGCTCTCTCCCGAGTGTATCCAATGGCTGGCACCACACGTGCCCCTGCATCAACTGAAGCCACCAACAACACAGCTGCAAAGAGACCCAAGAAGCGCGCTCGTGCACTCAATGACAGAAAGCTTCTTGTGGCTCTTCACCAAAAGCAAGATAGGCATCACGACTGGCTCAAGAGGCAGATGAGAAGCATCATGCAAGACGTCAATCGCATCAGAAATCTGGCAACCAAGAATGCATTTGTCACACACGAGACCTGTCGCCGCACTTGGAAGGGCCTCACCATGATGTGCCCTGAAGCTGAACTGCATGAGGATGGCTTCACAGAGCACTTCAAATTTGACTCCACGCCTCCAAGAAGAGCGGTGATGCGCAGCACACCATCACTTGAAGAGTCAGAGTTCTCTTCTTCTGCTGCCACCGTGTCTGCCCGGATTATTGAAGAAGAAGACGACGCGACATCATCTCCACCTGCTTCAACGCGCGTCGAATCTGCACCAAGCTCGTCTGCACCGCCGCCAAACAACTCCACCGACCCTGCTGCGCCTGGGAACGCGTAGAAACCTCTATGTCTTCAAACCTTTTTGGTCATCACTGACAAAAGGGGGAGAAGCATATGATGGCTATAGTCTTCAAGCAGGTCACTATGGGCGGGTGCCTTCATATTTTGCTACATTTTGCTCCGTGCTTACAACTCCCGTTTTTTTTTGCTACATTGCTTCATTGAGTTGTAACACTTAGCCTTGATGGTCGTCTGCTACCTGTTTGTCACTCCGTTGTGCGACGATAAATTCCGCACTCATCTCATTCTGCAGACGTCCATTTTCCATTATGCGTCATTATCTTCATATACTTTCACATGCATAGTGGATTGTCATAAGTTGAAGTGGATCTCCACAAGTACAACCTGCCATGTGCATTTGCATTCAAGAAGCAAATTACTTATATGCACATCTTCAGGGGGAGCCCTTGCAACTTATGAAGACAATTCTTTTTACAATTTCACAAATTATGTTTCCCGTTGAAAACTTCAACTAGTTTGTCATCAATCACCAAAAAGGGGGAGATTGTAAGTGCATCTAGTGCCACCCCTAGTTGGTTTTGGAGTATTGACGACAAACCTAGCTGAGGGACTAATGTGTTTGTGAGAATTGCAGAAAAACACAGGTAGAAGTCCCTCGTTGATTCGGTTTTACTACCAGAGATGACCCCTAAAAATGTACGAAGACATTGAAGACAATGGTGGTTTATGAAGATATTCATATTGAAGACAATGACATGAGAAGACTCCCTATGAAGCTTTTGGAACTCGAAGACCTAGATCCTTCGTAGTTTTATTTCATTCATGTTGTGTCATAGGAACCACCGTACTGTTAAGTGGGGTCGAAGAGAACCAGTCAGAATGACTGAAGTGATGCCTAATTCAAATCCTATGTCTTCGAGCGAAGACTTTGAGAGAAAATCTTGTCCAGAGTCAGACAAGTCAGCTTTACTTGTGCCCAAGTAAAGTTGCCGTGTGAGTTCAAAATTCGAACGTTGGTACACGTGTCAGTTCCTTAGTGACCCAGGGTCATTTCGGACAGATCAGGTCGGGTTGCCAAGTGGCTATAAATAGTCCACCCCCACAACCATAAACGGTTGGCTGCTCAGATTTCAGTGCACGGCTTTTGTCGTTTGAGAGCAACCCACCTCAAGGCGTTTGAAAGAAAAATTCCCAGTGAGGCAGAAAAGCCCTAACCACCCAGAGCCAGAGTAAATTGGGCATCACTTAAGTCTTTGTGTCTGTGTGATTTGAAGACTTATTACACTTGAGGACTGTGCATCCTCCAGACGGTTAGGCGTCGCGTTCTGAGCATCCAAGAGAAATTGTGGATTGTCAGTGAACGAAGTCTGTGAAGGTCTGGGAGTCTACCTTGAAGACTTACCTGAGTGATTGGGCGAGGTCTGTGTGACCTTAGCTCAAGGAGAAAACGGTGAGGACTGGGTGTCTTGGACTAAGTGTCCTTGACTGGGTGTCCGGGACTGTGTGTCCTTTGGTTTAAATACCTAGCCGCTCCAACCAGACGTACAGTTGTCACAGCAACTGGAACTGGTCCAACAAATCATTGTCTTCACCGTGTCACTGGTTTCATCTTCACTTCCTTTCTCTTACAGTTATTCATTGTGAAGCCATTGCATGCTTGCTTTATCTTTTGTCTTCACAAATGAATGTATGATCTGTTTGACTTCATAACTTCTTCCTACCTGATCCTTATTACACTGAAGCTGTTTGTCATTGCGCTTTCACTCTATTGAATACATGACCATGGCTGGCCTAGTGTAATCTAACTTCCGCTGCATAGTAATAGGCATGATCTTCACTGTTTGTCTTCACAACTCTCACGTTTTGAAGACTTTCATAAAAATCGCCTATTCACCCCCCCTCTAGTCGATATAACGCACTTTCACCGTGACCAGACACTTGGTCACTTTGAGCTCATTATGATGATGCATTACCGAGTGGGACCAGTGATACCTCTCCGTCATACGGAGTGACAAATCCCAGTCTTGATCCATGTCAACCCAACAGGCACTTTCGGAGATACCCGTAGTGCACCTTTATAGTCACCCAGTTACGTTGTGACGTTTGGTACACCCAAAGCACTTCTACGGTATCCGGGAGTTACACGATCTCATGGTCTAAGGAAAAGATACTCGACATTGGAAAACTCTAGCAAACGAACTATACGATCTTGTGCTATGTTTAGGATTGGGTCTTGTCCATCACATCATTCTCCTAATGATGTGATCTCGTTATCAATGACATCCAATGTCCATAGTCAGGAAACCATGACTATCTGTTGATCAATGAGCTAGTCAACTAGAGGCTTACTAGGGACATGTTGGTGTCTGTTATTCACACATGTATTACGATTTCTGGATAATACAATTATAGCATGAATAAAGACAATTATCATGAACAAGGAAATATAATAATAATGCTTTTATTATTGCCTCTAGGGCATATTTCCAATAGTCTCCCACTTGCACTAGAGTCAATAATCTAGTTACATTGTGATGAATCGAACACCCATGGAATTCTGGTGTTGATCATGTTTTGCTCTAGGGAGAGGTTTAGTCAACGGATCTGCTATATTCAGGTCCGTATGTACTTTACAAATCTCTATGTCTCCATCTTGAACATTTTCACGAATGGAGTTGAAGCGACGCTTGATGTGCCTTGCCTTCTTGTGAAACCTGGGCTCCTTGGCAAGAGCAATAGCTCCAGTGTTGTCACAGAAGAGCTTGATCGGCCCCGACGCATTGGTATGACTCCTAGGTCGGTGATGAACTCCTTCACCCATATTGCTTCATGTGCTGCCTCCGAGGCTGCCATGTACTCCGCTTCACATGTAGATCCCGCCACGACGCTCTGCTTGCAACTGCACCAGCTTACTGCCCCTCCATTCAGAATATACATGTATCCGGTTTGTGACTTAGAGTCATCCAGATCTGTGTCGAAGCTAGCGTCGACGTAACCCTTTACGACGAGCTCTTCGTCACCTCCATAAACGAGAAACATTTCCTTAGTCCTTTTCAGGTACTTCAGGATATTCTTGACCGCTGTCCAGTGTTCCTTGCCGGGATTACTTTGGTACCTTCCTACCAAACTTACGGCAAGGTTTACATCAGGTCTGGTACACAGCATGGCATACATAATAGACCCTATGGGCGAGGCATAGGGGATGACACTCATCTCTTCTATATCTTTTGCCGTGGTCGGACATTGAGCTGAACTCAATTTCACACCTTGTAATACAGGTAAGAACCCCTTCTTAGAATGATCCATATTGAACTTCTTCAATATCTTATCAAGGTATGTGCTTTGTGAAAGACCTATGAGGCGTCTCGATCTATCTCTATAGATTTTGATGCCTAATATATAAGCAGCTTCTCCAAGGTCCTTCATTGAAAAACTTTTATTCAAGTAGGCCTTGATGCTGTCCAAGAGTTCTATATCATTTCCCATCAAAAGTATGTCATCTACATATAATATGAGAAATGCTACAGAGCTCCCACTCACTTTCTTGTAAACGCAGGCTTCTCCATAAGTCTGCGTAAACCCAAACGCTTTGATCATCTCATCAAAGCGAATGTTCCAACTCCGAGATGCTTGCACCAGCCCATAAATCGAGCGTTGGAGCTTGCACACCTTGTTAGCATTCTTAGGATCGACAAAACCTTCCGGCTGCATCATATACAATTCTTCCTTAAGGAAACCATTAAGGAATGCCGTTTTGACGTCCATTTGCCATATTTCATAATCATAGAATGCGGCAATCGCTAACATGATTCGGACGGACTTCAGCTTCGCTACCGGTGAGAAAGTCTCATCGTAGTCAACCCCTTGAACTTGTCGATAACCCTTAGCGACAAGTCGAGATTTATAGATGGTCACATTACCATCCGCGTCTGTCTTCTTCTTAAAGATCCATTTATTTTCTATGGCTCGCCGTTCAACGGGCAAGTCAGTCAAAGTCCATACTTCGTTTTCATACATGGATCCTATCTCGGATTTCATGGCTTCTAGCCATTTGTCGGAATCCGGGCCCGCCATCGCTTCTTCATAGTTCGAAGGTTCACTGTTGTCTAACAACATGATTTCCAAGACAGGGTTGCAGTACCACTCTGGTGCGGAACGTGTCCTTGTGGACCTTCGAATCTCAGCAGGAGCTTGATCAGAAGTATCTTGATCATTAACTTCCTCCCTCGTCGGTGCAGGCACCTCAGGAACATTTTCTTGAGTTGCGCCATTTTCCGGTTCAAGAGGTAATACTTCATCAAGCTCTACTTTCCTCCCACTTACTTCTTTCGAGAGAAACTCTTTCTCCAGAAAGGACCCATTCTTGGCAACAAAGATCTTGCCTTCGGATCTGAGGTAGAAGGTGTACCCAACAGTTTCTTTTGGGTATCCTATGAAGATGCATTTTTCCGATTTGGGTTCAAGCTTTTCAGGTTGAAGTTTCTTGACATAAGCATCGCATCCCCAAACTTTCAGAAACGACAACTTAGGTTTCTTACCAAACCATAATTCAAACGGTGTCGTCTCAACGGATTTCGACGGAGCCCTATTTAAAGTGAATGCGGCAGTCTCTAAAGCATAGCCCCAAAAAGATAGCGGTAAATCGGTAAGAGACATCATAGATCGCACCATATCCAATAGAGTGCGATTACGACGTTCGGACACACCGTTACGCTGAGGTGTTCCAGGCGGCGTGAGGTGTGAAACTATTCCACATTTTCTTAAGTGTGTGCCAAATTCGTGACTCAAGTATTCTCCTCCACGATCTGATCGTAGAAACTTGATTTTTCTGTCACGTTGATTCTCAACCTCACTCTGAAATTCCTTGAACTTTTCAAAGGTTTCAGACTTGTGTTTCATTAAGTAGACATACCCATATCTACTCAAGTCATCAGTGAGGGTGAGAACATAACGATAGCCACCGCGAGACTCAACACTCATTGGACCGCACACATCAGTATGTATGATTTCCAATAAGTTGGTTGCTCGCTCCATTGTTCCTGAGAACGGAGTCTTGGTCATTTTACCCATAAGGCATGGTTCGCATGTGTCAAATGATTCATGATCAAGAGACTCCAAAAGTCCATCTGCATGGAGCTTCTTCATGCGTTTGACACCTATGTGACCAAGGCGGCAGTGCCACAAGTATGTGGTACTATCATTATCAACTTTACATCTTTTGGTACTCACATTATGAACATGTGTAGTAATACGCTCGAGATTCATTAAGAATAAACCATTTACCATAGGAGCATGACTATAAAACATATCTCTCATATAAATGGAACAACCATTATTCTCAGATTTAAATGAGTAGCCATCTCGAATTAAACGAGATCCCGATACAATGTTCATGCTCAAAGCTGGCACTAAATAACAATTATTGAGGTTTAATACTAATCCCGTAGGTAAATGTAGAGGCAGCGTGCCGACGGCGATCACATCGACCTTGGAACCATTCCCGACGCGCATCGTCACCTCGTCCTTCGCCAGTCTCCGTTTATTCCGCAGCTCCTGCTGTGAGTTACAAATATGAGCAACGGCACCGGTATCAAATACCCAGGAGTCACTACGAGTACTGGTGAGGTACACATCAATTACATGTATATCAAATATACCTTTGGTGTTGCCGGCCTTCTTATCCGCTAAGTATTTAGGGCAGTTCCGCTTCCAGTGACCCTTCCCTTTGCAATAAAAGCACTCAGTCTCGGGCTTGGGTCCATTCTTTGGCTTCTTCCCGGCAGCTTGCTTGCCGGGCGCGGCAACCTCCTTGCCGTCCTTCTTGAAGTTCTTTTTACCCTTGCCTTTCTTGAACTTAGTGGTTTTATTGACCATCAACACTTGATGTTCCTTCCTGACTTCTACCTCTGCTGATTTCAGCATTGCAAACAACTCAGGAATGGTCTTTTGCATCCCCTGCATGTTGAAGTTCATCACAAAGCTCTTGTAGCTTGGTGGAAGCGAGTGGAGGATTCTGTCAATGACCGCATCATCCGGGAGATTAACTCCCAGCTGAGACAAGCGGTTATGCAACCCAGACATAGTGAGTATGTGTTCACTGACAGAACTATTTTCCTCCATCTTACAGCTGAAGAACTTATCGGAGACTTCATATCTCTCGATCCGGGCATGAGTTTGAAAAACCATTTTCAGCTCTTCGAACATCTCATATGCTCCATGTCTCTCAAAATGCTTTTGGAGCCCCGGCTCTAAGCTGTAAAGCATGCCGCACTGAACGAGGGAGTAGTCATCAGCACGTGTTTGCCAAGCGTTCATAACGTCTTGGTTCTGTGGGACGGGTGGATCACCTAGCGGTGCTTGTAGGACATAATCTTTCTTGGCAGCTATGAGGATGATCCTCAGGTTCCGGACCCAGTCCGTATAGTTGCTGCCATCGTCTTTCAGCTTGGTTTTCTCTAGGAACGCGTTGAAGTTGAGGACTACGTTGGCCATTTGATCTACAAGACATATTGCAAAGATTTTAGACTAAGTTCATGATAATTAAGTTCATCTTAATCAAATTATTTATGAACTCCCACTTAGATTAGACATCCCTCTAGTCATCTAAGTATTACATGATCCGAGTTAACTAGGCCATGTCTGATCATCACATGAGATGGACTAGTCAACGTCGGTGAACATCTTCATGTTGATCGTATCTTCTATACGACTCATGCTCGACCTTTCGGTCTTCTGTGTTCCGAGGCCATGTCTATACACATGCTAGGCTCGTCAAGTTAACCCTAAGTGTTTTGCATGTGTAAAACTGTCTTACACCCGTTGTATGTGAACGTAAGGATCCATCACACCCGATCATCACGGCGTGCTTAGAAACGACGAACTTTAGCAACGGTGCACAGTTAGGGGAGAACACTTCTTGATATTGTTATGAGGGATCATCTTATTTACTACCGTCATTCTAAGTAAACAAGATGCAAAAACATGATAAACATCACATGCAATCAAATAATAAACGTGACATGATATGGCCAATATCACATAGCTCCTTTGATCTCCATCTTGGGGCTCCATGATCATCTTGTCACCGGCTTGACACCATGATCTCCATCATCATGATCTCCATCATCGTGTCTCCATGAAGTTGCTCGCCAACTATTACTTCTACTACTATGGCTAACGCGTTTAGCAATAAAGTAAAGTAATTTACATGGCGTTTCTCGATGACACGCATGTCATATAAAAGAATAAAGACAACTCATATGGCTCCTGCCGGTTCTCATACTCATCGACATGCAAGTCGTGATTCCTATTACAATAACATGAACATCTCATACATCACATATAGATCATTCATCATTCATCACAACTTTGGCCATATCATATCACAAACCACTTGCTGCAAAAACAAGTTAGACGTCCTCTAATTGTTGTTGCAAGTTTTACGTGGCTGATTTAGGGTTCTAGCAAGAACGTCTTCTTACCTACGTTAAAGCCACAATGTGATTTGTCAACTTCTATTTACCCTTCATAAGGACCCTGTTCATCGAATCCGCTCCAACTAAAGTGGGAGAGACAGACACCCGCCAGCCACCTTATGCAACTAGTGCATGTTAGTCGGTGGAACCGGTCTCACGTAAGCGTACGTGTAAGGTTGGTCCGGGCCGCTTCATCCCACAATACCGCTGAAGCAAGAAAAGACTAGTAACGGCAAGAAAGTTGACAAATCTACGCCCACAACTAATTGTGTTCTACTCGCGCAAGAAGAACTACGCATAGACCTAGCTCATGATGCCACTGTTGGGGAACATTGCAGAAAACAAAAATTTTCCTACTCGTTTCACCAAGATCATCTAGGAGTTCATCTAGCAACGAGTCATTGGATGCATCTACATACCTTTGTAGATCGCGCACGGAAGCGTTCAAAAGAACGGTGATGATGTAGTCGTACTCGACGTGATCCAAATCACCGATGACCAAGCGCCGAACGGACGGCACCTCCGCATTCAACACACGTACGGGACGGGAGACGTCTGCTCCTTCTTGATCCAGCAAGGGGGAAGGAGAGGTTGACGAAGATCCAGCAGCACGACGGCGTGGTGGTGGATGCAGGGCGTCACAGTAGCAGGGCTTCGCCTATACTACGAGGAAGAGAGACGTAACAGGGAGAGAGGGAGGCGCCAGGGGCTGTGGTGAAATCCCTCCTCTCCCCCCCACTATATATAGGGGTGCCAAGGGGGGTTGGTGCGCAGCCTAGGAGATCCAATCTCCTATGGCCGGCGGCCAAGGGGAGGTTTCCCTCCCCCCCAAGGCACCTAGGGGTGCCTTCCACCACTTGGACTCTTCCTTGGTGGAAACCCTAGGCGCATGGGCCTAGTAGGGCTGGTGCCCTTGGCCCATGTAGGCCAAGGCGCACCCCCTACAGCCCATGTGCCCCCCCGGGACAGGTGGCCCCACCCGGTGGGCCCACGGGACCCCTCCGGTGGTCCCGGTACAATACCGATGACCCCAAAACTTGTCCCGATGGCCGAAACAGCACTTCCTATATATAATTCTTTACCTCCGGACCATTCCGGAACTCCTCGTGACGTCCGGGATCTCATCCGGGACTCCGAACAATATTCGGGTTTCTGCATATACATATCTTCACAACCCTAGCGTCACCGAACCTTAAGTGTGTAGACCCTACGGGTTCGGGAGACAAGCAGACATGACCGAGACGACTCTCCGGTCAATAACCAACAGCGGGATCTGGATACCCATGTTGGCTCCCACATGCTCCACGATGATTTCATCGGATGAACCACGATGTCGAGGATTCAATCAACCCCGTATGCAATTCCCTTTGTCAATCGATATGTTACTTGCCCGAGATTCGATCGTCGGTATCCCAATACCTCGTTCAATCTCGTTACCGGCAAGTCACTTTACTCGTACCATAATGCATGATCCCGTGACCAGACACTTGGTCACTTTGAGCTCATTATGATGATGCATTACCGAGTGGGCCCAGTGATACCTCTCCGTCATACGGAGTGACAAATCCCAGTCTTGATCCATGTCAACCCAACAGACACTTTCGGAGATACCCGTAGTGCACCTTTATAGTCACCCAGTTACGTTGTGACGTTTGGTACACCCAAAGCACTTCTACGGTATCCGGGAGTTACACGATCTCATGGTCTAAGGAAAAGATACTCGACATTGGAAAACTCTAGCAAACGAACTATACGATCTTGTGCTATGTTTAGGATTGGGTCTTGTCCATCACATCATTCTCCTAATGATGTGATCTCGTTATCAATGACATCCAATGTCCATAGTCAGGAAACCATGACTATCTGTTGATCAACGAGCTAGTCAACTAGAGGCTTACTAGGGACATGTTGGTGTATGTTATTCACACATGTATTACGATTTTCGGATAATACAATTATAGCATGAATAAAGACAATTATCATGAACAAGGAAATATAATAATAATGCTTTTATTATTGCCTCTAGGGCATATTTCCAACATACTGTGTTCGGCCCTGCCGAATGTGTGGCCGGCGTGACGGTTACCGTCTCGAGCCGTGGGGTGCCCACACGATCCGTAGATCGATCGTGTTTGCCTTGCCTTGTCCTCCAACATGTCTCGTAAGTCCGACGCATATTCCCGTGCCTTGGTACGGGGTGCGGCTTGAGTGGAGGGCCGAGAGGCCTCTCTATCGCGGCCACGAGGTGGCCATTCGGCCGCATCAAGTGCTTCCTCCTCTAATCGGGGTAGCAACCTGCGCTTTGGGTAACTCTTGGAGGGGTGTTCGAGTTTATGCTCTTCGGCCGCAAGGACTTCAGTCCATCTGTCAACCAGCAAATCTTGATCAGCTCTGAGCTGTTGCTGTTTTTTCTTGAGGCTTCTTGCCGTGATGATAAGCCTGCGTTGGAAACGCTTTTGCTCAACGGGATCCTCTGGCACGAAGAATTCGTCGTCGTCGAGGCTTGCCTCGTCTTCGGAGAGAGGCATATAATTATCGTCCCCAACCTCTCTGTCTGCCGCTCTCTCATGAGGGCTAGTTTCTCCATCCTCCTGTGCTAAACCTTGCTGGAGGGGGTTTTCTTCGGCACTCTCTGGAGTATTATTATCTCCCGTGCTGGAATCACCGTTTTTGTGTTGGCGGGATTTTGAGAGGCGCCGCTGACGCCGGCGCTTTTGCTGTTTCTTGGAGGGGTCATCCTCCGCTGTTCCATCGCCATCTCCCTCTTTTGGGGTGTCCACCATGTATATGTCATATGACGAGGTGGCTTTTCAGGGCCTAGTAGGCGCTGGTTCTTCATCATCTCCTTCATCGGCGTCCATACCGTCGATGTCTTTGGAGTCAAAGTCGAGCATGTCGGTTAAATCATCGACAGTGGCTACAAAGTGGGTGGTGGGTGGGCTTTGAATTTCTTCATCGTCCGTACTCCAACCTTGCTGACTGTAGTCCGGCCAGGGCTCTCCGGATAAAGAGAGAGACTTTAGTGACTTCAGGATATCGCTGAAAGGCGAGTGCTGAAAGATGTCTGCGGCAGTGAACTCCATGATCGGCGCCCAATCGGATTCGACTGGCAGGGGCGCGGAGCGTTCGGAGTCCGGAGAGGAGTCCGGCTCCTTGGAGTCACGAGCCTCGAAGAGTACAGGGCTGGTGTTCGGCTCAACAGCCATTGGGATCACAGCCCCCGAGGTGGCGTCCAACCGCCCATCCTCGATCGGTGCGGTTGGCTCCGAACTAAGAGTCGGAGCCAATGCGGGTGCGGCCTCCAGGGCACTGTTCGGCGGCAGAGCTAGATCATGCTCGTCGTGACAGTGCGGCGCGCTCGGCAGTGGTTCGAATCCGTCGAAGATCAAGTCCCCACGGATGTCAGCCGTGTAGTTTAAACTTCCGAATCTGACCTGACGGCCAGGGGCGTAGCTTTCGATCTGCTCTAGATGGCCAAGTGAATTGGCCCGCAGTGCGAAGCCGCCAAAGATGAAGATCTGTCCAGGGAGGAAGGTCTCACCCTGGACTGCATCGCCATTGATGATCGTAGGAGCCATCGGGTCTGACGGCGATGGCACAGAGGAACTCTCAATGAAAGCACCAATGTCGGTGTCAAAACCGGCGGATCTCGGGTCCCGAACTGTGCGTCTAGGCCGGATGGTAACAGGAGGCAAGGGACACGAAGTTTTACCCATGTTCGGGCCCTCTCGATGGAGGTAAAACCCTACGTCCTACTTGATTAATATTGATGATATGGATAGTACAAGAGTAGATCTACCACGAGATCAGAGAGGCTAAACCAACTAAAGGATCGTTTTCATCGAGTTAACAAAAAAGTTGGTTGGCTTGCTGCATCTTGGCAAAAGGCTACTGGAATTTATGCTAGCGGACAATCAGATTTACAGTTGCAGGAGAAAGCTTTGAAGTTCTATGAGGAAGACTACAAAGATGAACAATTCAAATACATGCACTGTTGGAAGGCTGTTGAAGGTTGGCCAAAATGGGAGACATACATGCAGATGCTTAAGAAGTTGAAGAAAAGAAAGGTTTCAGAGGTTGTGGAACCATTAGAGGACTTGGAATCAGATGAAGATCCACGCCCACGAGGGAACAAGACTGCTAAGACTGAACAGAAGAACAAGGCCAAAGGCAAAGGGAAGACGTTGATTGGAATAGAAATTGATGAGATGGAGGAAAAGCTCGACAAGTTTATGGCTGCTCAGGCTGAAGCTAACAAGGGTCGGAATGATATGGTTGAAGTGGCAAGGCTCAATGCTATTGCAACTAAGGAGAAAAAAGAGGCAAAAATGTTGGATACGTTCAAGTGGCTCTTTTCACAAGACACAACAAGTATGTCGGACAAGATGAAAGCCGAGCATATGAAAGCTGTGAAGTCTATGTCTGAGAAGTTATTTGGCCCATCGGACTGTGGTATGAATTTAATTAGCTGAATCAAATAGCTGTTTTATTTTCTCTGAAAATTGGACATTTTGTTTTACCATACTGCTTGTGTTAAATGCCTTCACTGTACCAAACTGCTATGTACTCGGATTTAGCAAATGGTGCTTCTGTTAATGCCTTGACTATACCAAACTACTATTTAGTTAGAAAATTTATGCTTGTGTTAATGCCTTGACTGTACCAAACTAATATGTAGTTAGAAAATTTATGCTTGTGTTAATGCCTTGACCGCATACAGTCCCAATACTGCCTTGCAATCCCAGTACTAGCAGTATTTCCAACGTGTTGACCTGTATTGCACCGGTCTATTGTACTACCTACCTCCAACTCTATATAATGCACCACCTTGTGCACGAGCAGAGCACCATCTCTACAGTCCATTGCATTTCTGAGTCATTTCCATCCCTTCAAACAATCCTCCCAAGCATGTCAGACCACTCTGACTCCAATGATTCCCATGAGCTTAACAACTTAGATGATAGCCTAGACGATTACATTGCCGAGCAAGATATCGTAGATTCCTTCGCTCGGATGTTTGCAAACAAGTTTAAGGCCAGACTCGCAGCTCTGCGTGCTGGATTATCTTGTCGCCGAAGTGGTACCAGAAGGTACATACGGAGGAATCGTGAGGAGGCCCATAATCTGCTTGTGGCTGACTACTTCGCTGAAATTCCAACCTACAGCGATGCAATGTTCAGGAGAAGGTTTCGGATGAGAAGACCTGTCTTCTTGCGTATTGTGAGTGCCTTATCAGAGTGGTCTCCCTTTTTCACTCAAAGGGTAGACTGCACTTCTAGGAAAGGGCTCTCACTGCTGCAGAAATGCACGGCGGCTATTCGTATGATGGCATACGGTACCCCTGCTGATGAACTGGATGATTACCTGAAGATCGGTGAGAGCACTGCATTGAAGTGTTTGAAGCATTTCGCAAAAGGGGTGATCGCCAACTTTGCTGGGCGTTACTTGCGACGCCCCACTTGTGAGGATGTGGAGCGCTTGCTGCAAGTCGGCGAGTCTCGAGGCTTTCCTGACATGTTGGGAAGCCTAGACTGTATGCATTGGCAGTGGGAGAATTGCCCGGTTGCTTGGAAAGGACAGTTTACTCGCGGTGACCATGGTGTCCCTACTCTCATGCTCGAAGCAGTAGCTTCATATGACCTTTGGATATGGCATGCCTTTTTTGGTGTTGCTGGTTCCAATAATGACATAAATGTGCTTAATCAGTCCCCATTATTCATTGAGGAGTTGAAGGGGGAAGCTCCTCGCGTGCAATATACTGTCAATGAGAGGCGGTACAATACTGGCTACTATCTTGTGGATGACATATACCTAGAATGGGCTGCCTTCGTCAAGACAATTCCACTCCCCCAAATAGAAAAGGACAAGCGGTTTGCACAACTTCAAGAAGGCGCTAGGAAGGATATAGAACGTGCATTCGGGGTCTTGCAATCTCGCTTCTCTATTGTGCGTCGTCCAGCACGATTATGGTCACGAGCATCTATTGGAAATATTATTAAAGCATGCATCATTCTCCACAATATGATAGTTGAAGATGAGAGGGAAATGGTCACCACTCCTCTTGACTTGAATGAGACTCCGGGGTCATCAGTTGTTTTACCTCTAGAAATGAAGGTGGGTGGTAACACATGCTTTGCTGATGTTCTTCAGAGAAATGCTGGAATTCGTGATCGCTCAACACATACGCAACTCAAGAGGGACTTGGTTGAGCACATTTGGAAGAGATATGGCAATTAGCTAAATAATTAGGTATAGCTTCTCTATACGTAATAAAATATTTCCTCGTACTCCTAGAGTGTACTTGCTCAATGAGTTATATGCATGACTGTATTTGCGATATATTACTTGTACGACTGAAAAAAAGTTGAGTAGTCGTGTGATTGTTATTCTCAAAGCTAGTGTGTAGCTCAGCTAACTAATGCATAAATTATTGAATGGTGGTAACAACCTTGTTCTTTTCTATCTGTTATTTTTCAGGCTGGGATTGGCAAGCTGAAGCGCTTCATGGCATTTACAAAAATGAAGAGGTTCATGGCATCTTACTGGAGTTTGCATGGCGCTGGATAGAGCTTGGTCTTCTATATTTTGTTAGCTAAACTGCAGGAAACCTTTGCCTTATTTCGTTTAGTTGATTACTCTTTTGCGACTGGGTCTTGTTTGAGCTTGTGGCCGTTTTATGTAAGAACTAAAATAGAGTGCACTACTACTATGTTATTTTGTAAGAATTTCTACTTCTGTTAAACTTTGTTGGCTGTAGTGCTATCCCAGTTTGAAGATCTTTTGTCATGTATGTGCTTGCAAGCAAAGCATCATCTATGGTTACAAAGATGTGTTCCACTGTTGATCATGTGCTTTTTCTAGTAATTTAATGCTTCTGGTTTATTCTCTCTCTTGTTACATACAGCTTTAACATATGATCCATTGAAGAGCTTGTGTGATGTATTGTTGGTTGCTGATGTGGACAGCTGTACCAACAATTTAACATACAGACTGCTGCGGATGCTCTTAGGGAGAAGCTTCGGAGCGATCCACGAGGATTCCACGGATGATTACGAGAAAGAAGACGACGAGACCTGCGAAAGGCGTCTGGCCTCAAGTCAAGCGTGCATGCACGGCCGTTGGATCGCTATCGCTGTCGACTTGCCTAGGTGAAAAGTCGCTGCTCGCCAAACAGGGAAACAGGAAAGTTGATTCGTACGTGTATGGATCGGTGGCTAGAGCTAGCGAGCTGGTCCTCATCCTACGATGGAGAAAGGAGAGACCCGGCAAACGGATATCGACGGCGTGGCGACAAGGACGTGCCACCTGCTTCCTATTTCCACGTAAGCTAGCTCCTCGTCTCTCTCTCTCTCTCTCTCTCTCTCTCTCTCGAGCCGGGAATCAGTGGCTATGGCGAGAGTTACTGTTTGCTTGTAGTATCAAATATACGATGAGACATTGGTGTTTTGTGAGAGCATTGGGCTCGTGTGGTGTTTGCTTGATGAGACGGAAGAGATGAGTGTGGGTCGACATGCATGCATGGTCCAACGGACTAGCTATAGGGGGGTGGAGCAGGAGCAACGGATGGAGTAGCCACGATGGAGCACCCGAAAGAAGGTCGGGTCCCACCGCTCTCCTTGTCCAGTCTTCGCCTCTACCTGCAGCTGCTATAGCTACCATTGGGCAGTGGACGACGGCCATGAGCGACCCAATCAGTACCTAACAGGAATCCTTGACCAGTAGATATCGATAACTAAGGCTAGTCATAGTGGGAATAATTTAGCTAGTAACATAGCGCACTTTAAGATTTTTTTTGCTTATGTGGCATGTAATTAATGAGAGATGGTAACATAATACTCCCTCCGTCACGGTTTAGAAGGCGCGTTTGGAAATTCTCTGGGACCTAGGTGGTTATTTATTGGTTGTGAGATGGGCTAAAAATAGCATTCACACTACGCATGCATATAGAAATAGTATATGGGAGTACTAATTAGCTACTAGAAATAAATGCAATGTGCCCTAAACCTTGTCTTTTGTGGAAACGCACGCAAATTTAACTATGCCTTCTAAACTGTGACGGAGAGAGTATGTTACTGTAACATAGCGCTTTCCACAACAAGATGAGTCTATAAACTAATAAATAAAGTCATCTAAGATATTATTATTATATTACTTTCATTATGAAGGTAGTAAGTTAGGCTAGTGTCATATGCATGACACTAGTTTAAATTACTCCCCACTATGACCAGCCTAAAGCCGAACTTGGTCAAGTTACGTGACAGATCACAATAAATATGCACATGCATGCTTTTTTAGCCAAGTATGCATGTCGTTTCTTTACTTCTTTTGGAGAAAACAAAAGGGTGCCAAGTCCACAGGTTTATATAAATACATATACCAAGTATAACTTCCAAAATGGTGCAATTTCAGTTTAGTGGAAAGGAAGACTCAAATTGTAAGTTTTAGAATTGCATTATTAGTAGAAAAAAAATCTCAATTACCATAGATATAAGTTGACACTTTTTTCCCACTAAGAGGTGTATTTTATTGACTTATAATGTCGCATCAAGAAAAGAAATGGCCCGGGGTGACGGCAAATGCGTTTCGTGCGGTCAGGATGACTCATGTGACCATATCATTTGTCAGTGCATCACCGCCGGGTTTACTTGGAGTGTGCTGAGGGCGCCTATTGGGTGCTCCTGGAACCCGATTAACTTCTCGGATGTCTATCGCCTCATAAGAGGCACAAATGCGCAAGACCGTAATGTAGCCTGGGTGGGCTTTGCGTCTCTTAGTTGGTCCTTATGGACAACTTGCAATAAAGCTTTAATGGAAGGAAAGTTTTTCCGGCATCCGGTAGACTTGATCTATAAATTGGTAATGTTTTTGCAGCTATGGAACTTCTGGCAAGAACAAGGGAGCGAGGAAGGGTGGAGCTTCTCGCCAGCAGCCTACGTGCAAGATGCGTTGAACTCCGCCGCGCCAACACCAGGGCTGATGGGGGATAGAGGCGTCCTTCATGGCTTTGCGGGATCCTTTGATCGCCGCATTCTTTTAGCGCGTTGCGTCATGTCTATGGGTCCGTAGGACCTTGTATTGCTCGTTTGCACTGTTTCGTTTGTTGTACTTCTGTCCGGATTTTCGTAAAGGCCTCAGTTTAAGGCCGATCACATGCCTCCGCTCTAAAGAAAACACAAGCACGACGAGATACATCCAGCCTTTGCATGACTAGAATGCACATAATAAAAATGGACACACACAAAGAAATAAATGAAAAGAAGGAAAGGAAAAAAAAAGCACAACCTCTACATGTCTTGTCCAAGCAAACTCACACATGGAGCAGCAATCATCAACATCAACCATCGTTGATGACAGCATCCAGACTACGAAAAAAGTGCTTCAACAACTACACCGTCAAGAAGGGAACACCACACAAGTATCGCCGTCGCGAGATCCATCCACGTATGCTAGATCTTGAGTTTTCAGCCGAAGAAAAAGTTTGAGCAAACTCCAAACAATATGTCCGACAAATATATGACGTGGAACACCACCATTGACAGGTACCACTAGTCCAAACCGGACCTCGAGTTTTCACTCTAAAACTTGATCGCGACCATGTGCTCAATAACACAACTAGACTTCAATCACCATGTACTGTTGCCCCCACTTCTGATGAAATGAAGAAGCTGCCTTGTGTTCGATGGAAACATTGTGTAGTAGTACAACAAGGATTATTCCCCTGTGATCATGCTTTCTTCTATGAGATAATATACAGTGCTCACCTCATTACCATGCATTATAGGTTTGGTCGCACGACGCCACGGTGGTTGACCTGCTATCAATCAGCAGTTAATTATTAGTCGATACGACGTTGACATGGACTGGATTAGAGTAAATTGCACAAAACCACCACTTTGAAGACTAGGTTTGCGAAAAACACTACAATACATTTTTTTGCAAAAAAACACTATATTTTCAGTAATGTTTTTGCAAAATCCACCGATCAGCGGATTTGGCTCTGTTAAGCACGCTTATGACAGCTGGGGCCCCTTTTTGCCTACGTGGCGTAAAATTTCATGCTAGGTCAATTTTAATCTAATTTTACAAACTAGTCCATACATTTTACACAGACGCCCCTAAAGCAAAAAGAAAAAATGCAATCAGATCCTCGCCACAGGTTGGGGCGGTCAACGCAGCCTGCGTTGGGCACCTCCTCGCGCAGGAGGCCAAATCGCGGCAGCGGCGACATCCCTCGCCGGATCCCGCAGCCGGCGCTGGGCGCATCCTCGCGCTGGAGGCTAATCGGGGCGGCGGCGTGGCATACCTCGCCGGATCCAGCAACCGTCGATGGGCGTCTCTTCGCGGAGGCCAAATCGTCTCTTCGCGGTGGCGCGGCCTCCCTTGCCGGATGGGGATGTGGCGGCGCTGGGGCAGAACGGGGCGACAAAGCAGCGCGACATCTCTCGCCGGAGGTGCGACGCCTGGAGCGCGTGCGCGCATCGCCGTCTGCAGCTCCTGTCGAGGGGCGCGGGGAGCGTCGGGGCCTGCTCGAGGTCGGCCCTTACCCGCCTGGATGGTGCATGGCGGCGGTGGCGCGGTTGAGCAGAGGCGGGCGCAGCTGGCAAACGCTGGAGCGTGGCGGGGCAGGAAGGTGAGCACGGTGGCGGCTGGCGGATGGTGGTGACCGGCGCCATCGAGACGGTTGACTGTGTGGCAGGACATGGCAAGGGCCTGGGCAGCACATGAGAAAAAACTTGCGGGTGTTTTAGCTTTTTTACCCGTCTAACGCTGTCTTGGGTAAAATGTTATGCCACGTCTGCGAGAAATGGGACCTATCTGTCATAATCTTACTTAACAGCGCAAGATCCGCCGATCAGTGATTTTTGCAAAAAGATTACCGTAGACGTGGTGTTTTCTGCAAAAGAAATGTATTGTAGTGTTTTTCGCAAACCTAGCTTTCAAAATGGTGGTTTTGTGCAATTTACTCACTGGATTAGCTTCTCAAATGAGAGTTCATACGAGAGCCAGATGTACACGCATACCTTCTCGTCCCCACACCGGTCGCGGAAGCTGCTTATATATATATTCCGTGTGTAGTGCTCTGAATATATAGTAGTATATGATTATATAAACTGTTTCAAGCTTGGAGCATCGATCTTCCATGATTGAACCTTGTAGATCACTTAATCTAGCTAGCGGCGTCTGTATGTCGACGAAAGAGACCGCTGTTTTGATTGCTCGATCAGGACGATGACAACCTAACACCTAACCGGGACATGAAGCTTTAATTAGTTATCCTGCGAACTCCATAAATCACGCTCGACTAGAGCATTATCTGCCCTGGATGAGGTACGTATAGAAGAACAAGCTGTGAGTTGTTTATGAAGAAATTGAAGAGCAATCGAACAGCGGGTTGGAGGGTGGCAAGCAATCATGCATGCAGTGGGCGGTGAGGCGAGGTACGTGGATCCTACAGGGAAAGCGGCCAGGCCAGGCAACTGGAATCTGGCTCGTCCTTGCGGTGACTCATCCTCCCCACTATTCTATGATGATCGACCGATGGTGATTCGTCCAGGTAGATCGTTTCTAGTGGTGTGGACACTGGGCGCCACGTCTGAGAGGTACGTGTGGCACTGTTCCGCCGAGGTCGGCACGCGATGGCAGGACGGTTTCGTACGGCTGCTTACGTGTACGCGTGGGCGTGGGACGTGGCAACTCGTAGGAGAGCACATGCATATCCAGTATCTGACTTCATTTCTTTTTTGACGCACCTATATCTGAATTCGTTGGGTAATACTTCCTCCGTCCGAAAATACTTGTCATCAAAATGGATAAAAGAGATGTATTTAGAACTAAAATACATCTAGATACATCCCTTTTTATTTATTTTGATGACAAGTATTTTCAAACGAAGGAAGTAGCAGGAGTATTTGTTATCTAATCAGCCCTGCTGCCGTTTCCATTTTTGTAGAAGAAAAATAGAAACCGAACACACGGTGCAGTGCAAGTTTACCCTCTGGTCCATAGGTAAACTCACAGAAAAGTGAAGTACGGAGTAAACATGAGCAGCTAGGCAGATGAACTCCCAGCAGATAGCTTCACCCATTCCGACGACATTGATTTCGTAGCCCCTGTGCGGATTCTTCGTCAGGTATTCCATGGAAGCATGAGCAACATTTTTCTGACTGTAGCAGGACTCTTTTTCTACGGACTTGAGTTTTATTTCTTTCTTGGTTAACAATTTTTTTTAGGCAATCCTGGTGAACAATCGTACAGGGTCGAGTGAGCCTGAGCGAAATGGACATGTCTTTTACGATCGTGGGCCGAGATCAGGAGAGAGAAGAGAGAGACGAGACGCGTTTTGCATCTGTACGCCCAGCTTTCTCTAAAAAAAACAAATCTTAGCCCAGCTGCTCAGAATGAAATGGTAGCCGTTTTACTTGTTTCTGAAGCCTTGGCCCAGTCTCTCGACTGACCTGCGAACTCTAAGGCCCATGTTTTCTCAGAAAAAAAGAACTCCAAGGCCCAGCCCATCCGCAAAAATGGAAAGAAAAAAGAGGAGAAGAGCGGCGGTGGTGTGGTCCGTCCTCGTTCCGGCGTACCCGCACGTGTCGCGGCACGGCAGACGGCACCGCCCTCCGCACCCAACCACAATTCCTGCTCCGGCACCCCCTTCTCCACCCTTCTCTCCTCTCTTTCCCTCCCCCCTCGTCGCCGGCGAAACTCCCCGGATCCATCCGTCCCTCTGTTCCATCGCCACCCTCTCCACCTCCAAGGGTTTAATTCCGAGGTGACGCGCACCGCTCCGCAAATTCCTTTATTTTTTCGTTCTAAAATCACGAGATTTTGTCCTGTGAATCCCGCCATTTTTAGTTCTAGGGTTTGATCCACCACCGCATATGTCTTTTATTTTGTTTGTTTTCGGGTTCTTGTTCGGAGACGATGAGGGTTCAGTAGCGTCCCCTTTGTCGGGGTTTAACCCATCCATCCTTCAATCGACAGCGTCCCTTTCGCACTTTCCAGTCTAGATTCAGTTCCGGTGCTTGATGATGCGAACGGAAATGCACTTGAAATACCGCTGGTGCTTGAATTGACGCGTGCTTGCTTCGTTGGTTCAGGGTGACTTTCCCAGCATCTCCAGCCTGCCTCCGGCGTAATTCCATTCCGCGTCTTCGATGCGTGGTGGGCGCAACACGGTGAGACCAAGATCGAGCTATGCTCTTATATACGTACTCGTCACACAACTCTGCATTGCATTGCCGCATGATACAGCTCTGCATTGGATCTCTGCTCTAGTATTGCTCTGCAAAGATTGCCCGGCTGTGGATTCGGCGTGCTCTATGAGTTCAGTAAGTCGTAATTGCGCGTGGCATCTAAATCGATGACTTTTTTTTCTTGTCAGAAAGCCAGCTGTTCTGTCTGAAGTACGGCTCAAATTAGACTGTTACTGCTGCATTGTGACCTAATGTGTAGACTTTTGTATGCTACTGTAACTACTCCACAAACATGTTTCTTCAGGATATGATGATCTCTTAAGAATCAGAACAACACTAGTAGGCCTAGCATATTCAGATAACCCATTCGACGATGCAGCCAACTTCTTCAGTCGAATTTATGCCATGGTGCAGTTTGCTTACATTGAGCTGCTGCCTGCTGATACCCACCATTTATATTTTCTTATAGCAGAACTGCGCACAGACCACCGAGGGTCTTGGCGCACCGGTTTCTGGCCAGCCGGCTAGGATGCAGCAGGTTCAGCACACGGTTCAGACGCACGGATATGGACTGGCCAGAAAGCACACATACGACTGGGTCGTTCTTATTCTCCTAGCCGCGGTCGTGGTCGTCTTGCATTATGCTCCCCCGTTTAACCGGTTCGTCGGGAAGGATATGATGACTGATATTAGGTACCCGGTGAAACCAAGTACTGTGCCAGCATGGGCTGTTCCTGTATGTTTCTGAACCTCTCCAGTTTCATACCCTGACGAAAGCTTATACTCACCCTTCTCTGATACTCACTGGGTGCTGGACCTTTCAACAGGTAATCTCTATGCTGTGCCCTGTGCTTGTCTTCATAGCACTGTATGTTGCTAGAAGAGACGTCTATGATCTTCACCACGCAACACTAGGTGATTAATTCTGTTTGTGTCTTCATCTGATGGTTGTGTTGTTCTGTGCACTTATTCTGTAATTGCGAAGTTTCGCATGACCCTGTTCGTGTATGGAAAATGCAGGTGTTATTTTTGCTGTGCTGATCACTGCCGCTTTCACTGATGTGATAAAGAATGCTGTGGGGAGACCTAGGCCAGACTTCTTTTGGCGGTGCTTTCCTGATGGAAGGCCGGTATGCATTTTCTGACTTTTGTATGTCCGTATAGTTCCATACTTTAAAGTGTTGGCATGTTTCATTGCTAGGTAAAATTAACACGGCACTTTCCTGGCATGTTTATCTCAGGTATATGATCAAGTGACAGGTGGTGTGATCTGCCATGGCGAGAAAGGTTTCTTAACCGATGGGCGCAAGAGTTTTCCTAGTGGACACACGTCGTGTAAGTTTGTACTGTTACATGCATGTCTACACTAGATGCGATGTTGATGGATAGAGCTCTCTGAGGTAGATTGTCAACAATTGCTGCATACCTATTGTAGCTTATCTCCTTTATAGTGCTATAAACTTGGACTTGACTTGATAGTCTGGATACCCATGCTTTGTGTTAGGTAGTGATCTCGATTCTCAAGTTGATACTGTGAATAATCATATCACTTCCATTGTTTCCTCCAAAATAGAGTTGTACTACAGTCATTCTGCATGCACAGTCAGTATTTAACAGAATTTGCATTGCAGGGTCTTTTGCTGGACTTGGATTTTTGTCACTATACTTATCTGGCAAAATTAAGGCGTTTGATCGCAAAGGTCACGTGGCAAAGCTTTGCATCGTGATTCTTCCTCTTCTTCTTGCTTCGCTTGTTGGGATTTCTAGAATAGACAACTATCGACACCACTGGGAGGATGTGTTTGTCGGCGGCCTGATTGGTTTGTACTTCTTCCCCGCTCTCTTCACAAATGCATGGCATCCTGTGGCCTTCAGTAACCATGTTTAATCGATGTATTTCAGGATATATCATGGCAGTGCTGTGCTATCTGCACTTTTTCCCTCCTCCATATCACCATCAAGGTTGTTCAATCTCCACAAAAATAATGAAAATATCTTCTGCTATTAGTTCAGTTTCTTGTCTAGGTATTATCAATTTATCGTTCAATATTGTGAATTTTTCTGTTTGATCTGACAGTCTCATCTTTTTTCCCCTACAAGGTTGGGGGCCCTATGCATACTTCCACATGCTGGAGGAGCTTGAGGCAGGCAATTCAAATAATGCACAAAACCAACAGTCTGCAGGTCAGCATCATATCGGATTGACCGGCCAACACCATAACGGGAGATCAAGAAATGATTTGGAATCTGGAAGTGTGTAACTCACCCCTCTGTGGAACCGACTAGCGTACCTTGTACAGTAAGCATGCCTTAAAAACTTCTTTATGTGTGCACTTAGCAAGTATTAGGTGTTTAGAACTAGATATGTGCTATCTCCACCTCAGGTTTATGCCTGTTCATCTTGTGTACAAAGATCACTCGCTCAGTATATTCTGACCTAGTTGTTCTAGGGCCACCTGTTGTATCTAAATCATGTGTTAACATCGTAGACCATGTGAGTGGCCGGTGGAAGTACTGAGTACGAACTTATTCCGCTGTTAAACATGCACAACTGAGCGGCGATAATGACAAGCATATCTAGAGGCATTGAACATTCTCTATCAGGTTGCACCGCCCGGGGTAGCTAGTGGTCCAGTGGCTCTGTATCTATCAGTTCATACATAAAAGTGCAAACGTATACTGACCGACTGTATTTATTCCCCGTCCTTGGTCTTATTCCAAGCTGGGAAGAAGAGATTGACACGGATCAATCATCTTAGTTGTTGAGCTAGAGGCAAAAGGCAGCAGATCCCTGAAATCTCTGCTTTACACCATGAGGGCAACCACTGCAGGCTCTGTGATTCTGTGTTATGTTAATCTTGCTGGAAAGCATTCCTTAGTGTTGTTAAATATGCTTCTGTCGCACGCACACTGGAAAAAGCTACGAGCTTCGGTGTCTGTATTTTATAGGTTTCAACAAAGCGGTATTCGCTTCTTCGGTAGAAGTGCACTGAGCATCCCAATGCGTGTGTTTAGCCGGAAACCAATAATGCCATTTCAGGTGGCATGATTGGCACTTCAAGCGCAGTGAAAACAACTAGATTGCGAGCGGATTCTTCCACTTTCGCTTTTTTTTTCTTTTCTTTCAAGAGCGCAGACCACGGAAGGAAAGGAAGTGTCCCTTGTTTAATCTTATGCGGTCGCCATAAGTAAGGTAAGTTCTTACTATCTAGGTAACTTTCTATATGCTCTGGTTCCTCTTCAGCACGGGGCAAGAGGCTGAAGGAATAAGTTGGAAGAAAGTCGATTAACTTTCAGGGTGTGCTACTGGACCAGCACAGGTATATGCATACAAAACTGAAAATGGTATCGAAAATATGATTCATGGGCAGATCTGCACTTTCGTTTTCTGAGAACTAGAACTGCAGCTCTTAACACTTTAGAGTTACGAAAGCGAACTGAAAAGGAAGTGAAGTGCAAGGTAGGGTCCTTTTTGTTTCAAGAGCATTCTTTTTTGTTTCTTTGAAAACTTCCAAGATAGAGTGAGTTGTTCATTATCTAGAAAAACAGAGTGAGTTGCAAACCTATATCTGTCACTTTATTCTCTAATATTTTGCTGGCAGAAACTTTGTCCATGGGGTATCTGCTTTTACCTCGCCTTGTTGTCCAACTTCCAATAGATACATATGGGCGACTTTCTCGCGCATTCCGTGACATAGGATGTTTGTTACTGATTATGTCACACCAGTGACGAAATCTAATGGGTGAACAGTCCTTCTATTTGGAGAACTGTTGGTAGTTACACAATACTCTGTGTATGGTTTTAGCAGTAGAGTTGTATTTAGCAAATATGCTGATTCGGTGCAAGATTTCGCCGAGCTCTGTTCCGAGCAGTAGATGATGATCTGCCAACAAGCAATAAACATCTTTCCTGCTGCTCAGTGATTCAAAATGTTTGTGAGGGAGGTGAAAGGGGGAAACACCACACAGCGAAAACAGAGGCATGTGAGATTTGGCAATGCTTTCTTTCACTTGATTATACGTATATGATACAAGGCGATAGCAGCTTGAGCTAAATTACAAGAAACTACACAAACTGACTGGTAAAGGTAAAACCATCTGCCAACAAAAGCTTTCTGGAGCTGCTGGTTCTTCTCTCTGCTGTACAAACATGGAAGCTCTGTCAAAATCCAAAGCCTCCGGTTCCTCTCAGACAGTGGTGAATCTAGAAAAAAATGGAGGGCGGGCTGGGCTGCCTGGGTCATGCAAATATGTGTTGGATTGGGCCTGCAAGTAGCTGGGCTGGGCCTTAAAATTAGGGGGGGGGGGGGGGGGGGGGGGGGGGGGGGGGGGGGGGGGGCTTGAGCCTGTTAAAGCCCCTCAGTGGAATCGCCCCTGCTCTCAGACACACTCTATGCTCGAGGTGCCTTTCCGTTACGGCAGATAGGAAGACGACTGACCAAAACCCAAACAGAACAAGAAGAGGAAAAAAGACAGAGCTACTGAATACAAGACGTAGGCGGTAGTGTTTAGGGAGAGGGAGGGATTTGATGGGATGAAGTGCCATGCTAGCTAATCCTAACGACTAGCTAGTACCTGACGATGGTGGTAATCCGTGGCGGCGTTGTTGTCCCTGTGATCAGCCGCAGCCTCGTGGTGGGTCGGCGTGTAGGTGCCGTTGCCGGTGTCGTCGCCGACCTTGTTGTGCCACGCGGGATGCCTCGCCGGCGTCTCGCCGCCAGCCTGGTCTTGCAAGTAGGCGGCGTGGCTGCCGGCGTGGGCGTGGTAGGCCTTGTGTCCGGCCTCGTGGTTGGCGACGATGGGCGGCTGCCGGTACTCCGGCGCCGGCTCCGACCAGTAGCCGTGGCCGTGGTTCCCTCTGCTGCGGCCGTAGTCGTCCCGCCTGCGGCCGCCGAAGCACGAGCCGAACTCCAAGCACATTCTTCCCTTGTGGCGAGTAGTGAGGTGGCCGACTCGGCGCCGGGTGCTTCTTCGAACTACTCTAGCTGGGAGCTACTGGTAGTGGGAAGCAGCACTATCCTGGAAGTAGCTGCTGGGGGTGGGTATCTCAGTGGTGGTGTTGATGGCCCTGAAACTGACAGAGTACTTATATCCGTTCCGGGTGGGGAGATTAGAGCTCGTGCTGGACGCGACGTGTGCGTTCGAAGCCAAGCGAAGCTCCGTAGGAAGGGCGGGTTGGGTCTAGGTCCCGGTCGATCAGGCTCGTCCAACTCGCTCTCCGGACTCCGGTCTCCAGGGCCGGTCAACCGCGCGAATCATGGATGGATGGAGGGAGGGAGGGCGGTGCAGCCGGACGGCAGAATATCTTTTTGGGGGCCGGCTGTGGATGATATAGGGTCTCGTCAGGATGTTGGACTGGCCGAGTCGTCGTACCGGCCGTGTTTCAGTTTCAAGCTTTGAACACGGCGCACCTTGGGGTTGGACTCTTCGTTCACTGGTTTTCACCGAATCTGCTACGCGCTGGATTCTTTTACCCGTTCAAAATTGACAATTTTGCCTGAAAGTACAATTAATCATTTTCTGTAAGCTCTTGTTAGCGGTGGCGGAGCCAGCAAAACTGAACGAGAGCTGAACGTTGTTAAGCTTTGTTGGGAGAGGCAAGTCCATTGGCAATTTAGAAGGGTTAGGCACGCTACACTGCGTCATTGGTGTTGTGGGATTTCCATAATTTTTCTACTTCATCTGTTTTAAAACAGGGCAACGATAGGCGCCAGCGCACCGGCCTAAAATTTCGGCCGGTCTGCTGCTAGCCATCCGATTTGAAAGTAGCGAATCGTCAGATCTCGCCTCCTCTTCCTTCCCCTTTACCGTCCTTTCCCACAGGCACAAGGAAACAAACACAAAAAGTGCCATCGATTCATGCCTGCGCGACCTCCATGCCTGCACGACCTGGAAGCTCCGCTGGTTCCCCAACGCTCGTCGCTCGCCGTCGGCATCGCCGCTCGTCGGTTGCAGCAGAAAAAACAAAGCAACACCAGCTTGAAAGCAAAACACATGGTTCCAGCAAATAATTAATATGGTTCCGGCAAAACAATAATGTGGTTGCAGCAAAAATACTATGATTCCAGCGAAATACATTGATATGGTTCCAGCAAAAAACACACATGGTTCCAACAAAAAATTGATATAGTTCCAGCAAAAATGAAAAATGGTTCCTCAGAAGAAGAAAAAAGATCAATGCAGCCAAAAAAAATATTCACGGCGTCATCGTCGTAGCTGCCCCAGCACCATCCTTGCCGATTGCAACAAGTCAAAATGCTGGTTCCAGCAAAAAAATCTGTGCAGCGAAAAATCATGGCACCTGCGGCCGTGGTCGCCCGACATTGTCCCCTCCTATTGCAGCAAATCGAGAAAATGGTTCTAGCAAAATTTGAAAGTAGTTCCAGCAAAAATTAAAAAAAGAACAACTTACCACGACGGCCACCGTTGTCGCCGTCCACCACCATCCTCGCCATTGAAGCAAATCCCGGCGCTGGTTGAAGCAAATCCCCATGCCGGTTCCAGCACCGGGTCCCAGGGCATCCCCTCTGCACATCGTCGTCGGGCCGAGGACACAAACAGCCTTCGCCGCAGGCCGGCCGCTCCACGACCTTGCTCGATGGGCGCAACTCGCCGTGGCCGCGGGCGCATATCATCATGGTGGCGCTTCATGGACGCAGCTCCTCGCTCGCGTCGGCTTCGGAGCACCTCAAGCACAGTCACCGGCGTTGGGCTTGTGGGGATTGAGAGACAGAGAGAAGAGCGGCCAGGGAAGAAACTGGATAGATATTCGCGTGGGGGTGAGGATAAGGTTTCTGTGACGAGCGGTGGTTAAGCGACCACGTGGGTCCACGTGTGTGTGCGCGTGTTGTGCGATGAGGAGGGACCGGCCCAGTTTCGGCCGGTGCGCCGAACCGAACCGTTTCCCTTTAAAATATGAGGTGTGTTGGTTTTTTGAGAAGCCAATCCTCTTTAAGCTTGACTAAACTTTTAGAGAAATATTTCAATATCCATAATACCAAATCGGTACCATTAAATTCATCATGAAATGAATTTCTATATTTTATTTATTTAGTATTGTGGATGTCGATTGATTTTAAAAATTGTTGACTCAATCAAAATTTTGAACCAAATTCAAAATTGAATACCTCGGTTGAATAGGGGAGCTCCAAATTAGGGACTATAGTGGATTTAAAGGATTGAACGACAAAGCTCCTTGAGAAAAAAACAATGTTGAGCCGATCAAAATTGGGTGATCTGATTTTAAAATGGAGAGCCTAGTTGGTTGTGATAGCTCTAAAATTAAGGACCAAAGTGTATATATAGATGGACAGTGATATCTTCCGAACATTCTCAATTTAAGTGACATATCCGAACACACCCTGGCCTAACTAATCACGTGCGTGCAGCCCGCTTAGTAAGCAAAAAGCGAGAGAAGAGCATGCACGGCCTTGCCATATGCATGCAAAGTAATATAAAAATGTGATGATGTCAGCAAAAGATTATCTTTTGTTTTGAAACTTTTAAATGTTCTGTAGCTCAAACCGATGGTCGGATTGAAAAACCACTTTGACATAAAAGAAATTCGCCGTGACGAGACCTTCAAAACTAGATCCCATATTGTTATGTTTCGATAACTTTTTTGTTTTGGGCCAAAAAATACCAGACCTAGTACAAGTAAGTTACCACCCATGCAGAGTGTATATTACCATGCTGTTTGCAGAGAAGTCACCGAGGTTATTTTTTAATCAATTCCTTCCCCAGGTCTAAAATTTACTAATGGTACCCCCATCAACGTTGTCGTGGTATTTATGCCTAAGTTATCATGTCCGTGGTGTGTTTGTTGCCATCATGTAATACACAAGTTATCGGATGTTATGTATTCAACAACCTTTTAGCCCAGGCAAATAGTTACCATAGTATGTGCACCTAATTATCAGGTATGCAGTACATATATTACCATGGTATTTAACACAAACCTTATCGGCGGTATGTTTTCCAACTACCCTCCCCCCTCCTCAAATCAAAGTTACCGCGGTGTTTGTACCTAAGTTATCAGGTCTACGGTGTGTCTGTTACGATCATATTTAGTTACTGCCGTGTTTGTACCTAAGTTATCAGGTTTGCGGTGTGTCTATTACCATCATATTTATAAAGTTATCAAGGGTGTGTATATGCCATTTTTTTGCCCAGGTAAAAAGTTACCGCAGTGTTTGTGCCTAAGTTAACGGATCTGTGGTATATATGCATATTACCGTGCTATCTAACATGAAAGTTGACTGCGGTATGTTTCCAACAACTCCCCCATCAAAGTTACTGTAGTGTTTGTAGCTAAATTATCAGGTTTGCAGTGTGTGTATTACCTTCATATTTTTAAAGAAATTATTGGGGTGTGTATTCCACAACCTATTTTTCCCAGGTAAAAAGCTACCACAACGTTTGTATCTAAGTTATCGGGTCTGCGTTACGTATATTACCGTGCTATTTAACATGAAAGTTACCCCGCGGTATGTTTTTCAACAACTTTCCCATCAAAGTTATTATGGTGTTTGTACCTAAGTTATCAGGTTTGCGGTGTTTTTGTTATCATCATATTTATAAACAAGTTATCGGGGGTGTGTATTCGACAACTTTTTTGCCCAAGTAAGAAGGTACCTGCAGTGTTTGTACATAAGTTATTAGGTCTGAGGTACGTATATTACCATGCTATTTAATAGGAAAATTACGGGCGGTATGTTTTCCAACAACTTTTCACATCAAAGTTATCTCAGGTATTTTGTACCTAAGTTAAAGTTATCTCGGGTATTTTGTACCTAAGTTATCACGTTTACAGTGTGTCTCTTACCATCATATTTCTACAACAATTATCGGGGGTGTGTATTGAGCAGCATTGGCAAAAAAGGTACCGTAGTGTCTGTATAGAAGTTATCAGGTCTGCGGTGTTTCTATTAACATCATATTTATACAGGAGTTATTGGGGGTGTGTCGAACAATTTTTTTGCGCAGCTAAAAAGTTACCGCAGTGTTTGTACATAAGTTATCAGGTCCGTTGTATGTATATTATCATGTTATTTTACACCAAAGTTACCGGTGACATGATGTCAAGAGGAAGTAAATTTGACAAATTAAAATGGACCTCTCGTATTTTCTTAGGTAAAACAATGTAGAAAAAGAAACGACAACAAATCTCTGGCTACGAGAGCCTGTCGTAACTTAAAGTTATAAAAGCAGTCTAATATATATCTAATCACAACATACACTCTGTTTAGATGGTTATTCGGTAGATTGCTCACTTACTAGGTTCCAAGTTCATCTTCCCAAGTTGCTTTTTTTTACCGACATAAAAAAAGGAGACAACCAAAAAGGAGACGTGCGGGGATCGAGCGACCTAGGCCGGGATCGTTCGGATATGAAACGAAAAACAAAACGTTCGGAAATTACAAATTGCATTTATAGATAGATTCAGTTATATATTAGGCTTAAATCAATGATGTTGTTGGCGAGAGGGGGAGGAGGGAGCCCCCCCTGCTGGTCCCCGGTCCTTGTTAGTGTTGTTGTTGTATCAGAAAGCAACCTTGAAAATGCTTAATGTCTCGTCTCTACACTTGAAGACATACAAGACCCAAACATGCGAAGTTGAAACACATACATAGTTTGAAAAAAAAGTACACAAACATGAAAACACTTAACACTTAAAGCGACATCGTATGACGGCTTACACTGCCTCATGTGACTTCACCTTGAGTGCCATCATCAGCATGGGGCGCCGAGCTCATGGTGGATGTGTGGCAATGGTGTAGTGTGGAGCCAGTCGTGCTGTAAGACTCTGTACTGCACGTACGTGTGTTATCTTCCCCACAAAACATAGGAAGAGGAAATGACTACATTGTAAGGGCATCAATCAAAGCATGTCACCACCACATACCCCAGGCCACACATGCTATTATGTCTTAAACGAATCTTTATAGTTTATAAAGTAACTTTCATCATGCTATTTCTTATAGGTTTTCTCCATTGTTTTATATTTTATTGGACCAACTTACTAATAATGCGCCAGAGATGCAGCTGCATGTCTAATGCCTATGCCGATAACTCATCATTTTTAGTATAGCTTATCTCTATGTAATTAACAATTTGACAAAGATAGCCTTTTCTGGCTTTGAATACCTATCTTCTTTTATAGTACTAACTTGTTTATTTTCAACCGAGGACGCAACAATACAAAAATTCACGCGGAAACAACATACTAACATTTTGACTAAGGGAGGAGTCAAGTGAATAGTATTGCCTGAATTTTGTACTGGTAGAGTAGAGTACAATAAGTGAATTGGGGCCCCTAAACTGGTAGCCTACCAATTGTGGCGGGACCATATACTAGTTTCTTTTAATAGCTCATAAAAAGATGAGCTATACTACATTTTTACTTGCTCATTTTGTTTAAAGAATCATCGTGATTTAAAAAATGAAGACGTGGGGTGTCAACCACGGAAAGGTAGCAAGTAACCAAGTTTGGTGGGCCCGTCACATGATATTTATTTTTTGCACAAGGACATGGTAATGTTGCTCATGATTTATCCATCATGGCCGAGCATTTGTGGGGATAGGGTTGTGGGCTGCGATCACGACGCCTTGTATCGGGCGGTGTTGCATTGCAGTCGCACCAGTTAGCCATTCTGGAGGTAGGCAAAGATGTCATGGGATTTACCTTTTGGGTTTGGCAATCTGGCAGATGGTGTTGGTGCGCCTGTTGCCTTGCAGACAACAAGACTAGCTGTGGGCGTTACTTCCTACTTGTTGATCAAAGCTTACGGACTGTCAGAACACGACTTCTTCAAGATACATATGACTTGAATCTTAGATTGGGTTCCCAAACATACCCGCTAAGCAGTCAGAATGGCTGCAAGAAAATCCCCTCGAAATGCAAACAATGCATCGGTCATGATTCAAAACACAGTTTGAATGTCAGACAATCTTATGGTTAGGAGTAGAACGAATGAAGGTTGAGGCTTTGATTCAACCGACACTTCTCCGCCTTATGGTTAGGGAGCAGAACGGATGAAGGTTGTAACATTCTCTATCTTAGCATTTTTAGAAAAGAATGAACTAGTCTTCCTCTCTCCTTGTTACAATAGTGAGTGTACATCCGAAAGTGCATAGGAGCACTCGGCGACTCAGCCCACCGAAATCTAACTCATTCATTAGTCTCGGGATTCGCATCTTCTATATTAGCCGGTCTGTATTACAAAGTTGTGTGATCCCATAAACTTTCGTGTATCTATGTTGATACTCAATGTACTGACATTCTCAGATAGTCTTGTTGGCCGCTGGTTGTTGAGATCGACCGAGTATCCCAATAATCTAATTAATGCATCTGCGCCTCCCACCAACCCCTCTTCCCTCCACCACTGACCTTCCCCAGGACATCCGTTCTTCCTCATCCATCCTCCCGTGAGTCCTCTTGTACAGCTCCTACCCATTCTTCCCCACTTATTCTTGCTACGTGGAACAAAGCCCAGAGGAATATTAGGACGGCCATGTCTGCCCTGGCCGTCGTCCGAGCTTGCCGGGTCCTCCGCAACCACTGCCGGCGACACCATGTTTGCCCTGGCCACCAACAACAACTCATGCGTTCTAGGAGCCAGCCACAACATGTGAGAAGAAAACCATGAGGAAAATATGCCATCCATGACGAGCAAATCAAGGTAGCTCTCGTCTGTGATTGCCACGTTCTGCGCACCGCGTCTGCACACCGCGTCTACCTTGGGCGCTGAGCCGCTGACTGCATGTTCTGCATGACCACGTCCAGCGACAATGTCGTCGCCGGCATCGCTTCCTAGGATGACATGAGCTGGCCGCCTGTACATCGTTTTGTCCTGGTCGTCCCGTCGTCGTCAAGCTCGGCATGGCCATCATTCGCGTCCTGGTCATCCCCGTCGCCGTCAAGCTCAGGATGGTCGTGCTTCTCCTCAGAACAGTGTTAGTGTACATCCTGCTAGCCATGTTTGAGGCCGTGTGCGTCATGCCCGTGGCCGGCGTCCCCACATGTACGGAAGCGGATTAGGAGCACTCGGCGAAATCACATACGCATCCGTACGCGATTTCGCTGTCATGTATGTGATTTCGCCGAGTGCTCCTAATCCGCGTACGGGTGCGTACGTGATTTCGCCGAATGTACGTGATTTCGCCGAGTGCTCCTAATCCGCGTACGGGTGCGTACGTGATTTCGCCGAGTGCTCCTAATTCATTTACTTTGAAGTGACACAGATCCCGATAGAGCACGGGTGCGTACGTGATTTCGGAGGGCTGCGTCGCCGAGTGCTTTTAATCCGCTTCCGTGTACATCGATGAAGGATACCACCCACCAATTAACCCATGCATGTGGCATTTGACCTTTATTTATTGTGCATATGTCTTTCTACCCACAACAATGATATCACATCAGCTACCATCGGGTCATGGAAACAATAAGGCGGGCATCTGGATCTATCAGAAAGTTAGTGAGGACATGTTGATATGGTGACACGCGAGACACACACGGACACAAGTCTACCCACCCTAGTTCCAGTTGCCTAGCTCCCGGTCGATTAGGTTTGTCCACAAACTAACACACATCTTCTTTGGGTCTGACCTATGCTCCTCTCATCACTAAGATTCGGCACCCAGTGATGGTGGCATTATATAGCGCGCCAGGATTGTGCTCCCCATGGTTAACTGTGTGAATAGAGGTATCAGAGGCCAGTATAATCAAAGAGCTCACATGCTTGAGTCTGACAAGTGGGTGTGGACAACCTTGAGATGCATGATTCCCATTGGAGGTGTGTCCTAGGTCTATTGCTTTGTCGACAACTGGATGAAAGTGAGCATTGCCAATATGCTCCATCCCACCATGTTCACAACCCTCTGTTCCCACCAATTCCCCAAGCGTGTCTTTTTTTAGAAAATTATATTTTTACCTCGAAATAGGTTTTCACTCCGCTTTATCTATAAATGCCAGGAAGGCCAGTTGCATGTCTTATATTTACACCAATAACTCTTTATTGTTTTGTACATGTTATCATAATGTCATATAAATTTTTGCCAAAGATTGCCTTTCATGGCTTTAAATACCGGTGTTTCCATAATGTTGGGGCGGGGCAAGGGGGTGGATGGGATCTAGTGTTAGGACATCGCTTTGTTTATTTATTTTTGATTGCGGGGAGGACATCGCTTGATATGATGGGGATGAACCGGTGAGTTAGAGTATTTGTGTATAATATTGGGTCTTTGTGGTCACAGAAGAGTTGTTTCCAAAAATATCTAACCATGATGTCTTGCTATATTAGTACATACATATAAGAAAAAAAAAGTGAAAAGCACTACTCATGTGAAAAAGCACCACGAATGAAAGCAAGAAAATGCCCATTGAAAACCTCCCTTTGTGGCTATTCTTGTCACTACCGATTTTAGTCATCTGTCAATGGTGCACCAATAACAATATGCAATTATGCAGCAGTGGACCTTCAAAGATTATGTGATCTTAGACACCGTGATAGACAAGTTTTGGCCTTCCAACTCGCTGACAAGCCAACTTTTCACATGAAAAATTTGAGAAATTCAAGGCACAAAACATCCGAAACCTACTTTTTCCCGCAAAACATCCGGACCCATATATCGGTCCGCCGACCGATCTAGACCTACTTTTACCTCCTCAGAGGACTTTTTTAAGCGCATCGACAAGAGAGACTTGTGTAAGATGGCAGTTGTGGTGTCAGGATTTCTGTGGCAATGATGGTGGGGTGAGCAATGGTAGGGTGATGGCAGTGTTTGCGGTAGTTGACTCTTTTGCGTGTCCACGGGATTGTTTCGGGTTGTTTGTTGCAGAGAAGTTGGACCTAAGATGAAGGCCGAGAGGCGGCAACGTATTTTTCTCACGGGCGCCGTCGATGGATGTAGGAGGAAAAAGCCTCAACACTCCAAGGAATTTGGATGTATGTTGCAATTTCTTTAAGGGCGTTTTGGTAAGTTAATGTGTTTACTTGATATATGGTCCTTGGCCTATCCGCAAAAAAGTACGAATTTGAAAGGGGCCAAGAGGTGACAAAGCAGACACGAGATGCTATGTGCGCTTACCAATCTGGCACTTTCTTCATATTTACATGGTCTGCGAGAGATCGATTGTGACGAGTCATGCCGGGCGGTGCCGTGGCAGGTAGCATCCGCTGGACTGTTCGAGTTTGGGGCAATAATGCTTGCCTGATTGGTTGTTGTGCCTTGTTGTTTTCAGGTATTGCGTCGCTGACGGCAAAAGACTGATTGTTGACGATGCTCCATCTATGTTCATGATACCCACCGACTTGGTGGAACACAAGGTTTCAAGACAATAATAATTTAGTTAGGGCATTTGATGTTCTGCCAAATACTCACCAGGCAGACAGACTAAAGTAATGGTTTTTTGCTGGAATTTTTCATGGCAAGCCAAGCACAATGCAGACCCTAATTAAAGACCCTACGGATCCTAAAAGTAATTGTTTACTGTGTGGCTTCTCGATCTACTGTTTGTTCATTGCTCTAGGGAATATTTTGGTTCTCACAACAATCAATCAGTTCGGTGGACTGGGTCACGAGCCATGAGATCTGTGTCTACACTTGCTTCATTAGTTTGAAAATGCTGACCATTAATCTGGACTGGTACTAGAGCATGAGTTTAAGTCATGATCACTGTTGCTAAAGAATGTACTTAACTTTCATCATTTTAACCTTCAATAAGGAAAATGATATCATCAACCGCCAAGAAAATCAACAAATTTGACATCAGAACCATATGAGCCACTCGCAAGGAAATAGAAAAGAAAGCACATCATTTGTCACGTGGGCTTAATCAGTTGCATTACTCACTATATATGGAGAAACAAATGAAGAATCAACTGTCATTTGCTTCTGCACTCCATATGCTACTGCCTTTATTCTCCTACACAAGGCTGGCGGAATCTGCTGCCCTCCTCTTCTAATTGGATATGGCAAAATGATTGTTCAGGCACATCACAATATGCTTAAACAAGAAGAAACCAAAGGGAGGGAACATTCTTGGTAGAATAGAGGAAGCCAGAATTCGATTGGGGACAAATTGCAGGGTGCCACCAAGGATGGGCATGTATGAGCACCGAAAAGTTAGTTAGATGTTAGATCTCAGTCTGTGGAGGTGATTGTCCACCGAAAGTCCTAATTATTGTAGACTGATGCCACCCGTTATGTAGTATCAGGTGATTAATTTCTCGTTTGCGCTCGACCAAGATCTTGATCGGTAATCCTATGTAAATAAGAGCATCTGTTATGGAGATCATACCATTGGATTTTCCATGATGGAGATTTCTTTTCCATATTCCATGCAGCACGAATTGGATAGAATTTTGGGTAGGGATCATCTGTGCCAGACAAGGAAAGGCTGGAGTAATATTCTGCAAAAGAGAAGTTGTCCCTTATTTTAAGTTGTGTAGTGCTTTCCGAGCTCTTCTTAAGTTAATTTATTACACCGACTTTTGCACTTATTCTCAAAAAGTATTTTAAGCCCCATCATAAAGCACACTTTTTTGATATGTACTATCAAAGCTTGTGACCACTTGTAGGATATGGATGATCACTGTTCTTATAGAGGATCTACTATAGTTATGATAGTTTGTAATGAAAAGTTATGTCATAGACCCATACATCTCCAAGCTCACATGCCAAAGCAAAATAACTTCTTTACAAAAAGCACCCATCGTATTAAGCACTTGTGTAACATGCTCTAAGAACGATTTTTATTGGTTTCTGAAGCTTGATCATCAATCTTAACAATCTCCAAGTTCCTTTTTGTTTTTCCTGTGCAAGATCTCGATCATAAATCCTGTGAAAATAGGATCATTTCCATGGGAGATCTACCAATTGAATTTCTTGTGATGGATATTTCTCTTGTATATATTACACAGAAGAATATGGATCAAACTCTGGCGTGATTGCCCAGGTGGACAGGCCAAAACAGGGAAAGTTGTAAAATCCTGAAAAAGAGAAGTTGTTTCTTCAACATAGCTAGTGCTCTTTTAGCCGTTTCCCGTTTAATTATACTTTAGGAGTAAATGTATAATGCTTTATATCATCAGGGCAACTGTGGCCTGCTATTCCAAGCTGAGAAGAAGTGATCGATACGGATTGAAGATCTTAGTTGTTGCGCTAGAGGCAAAAGGCAGCAGATCCCTGAAATCTCTGCTTTACACCATGAGGGCAACCGCTGCCTGCTCTGTGATTCTGTGTTATGCTAATCTTGCTGAAAAGCATTCCTTAGTGTTGTTAAATATGCTTCTGTCGCACGCACACAGGAAAAAGCTACGCACTTCGGTGTGTGTATTTTAGTTTCAAGAAAGCGGTCTTAACTTCTTAGGTAGAACATCACTGACTCACAGGAGCAACAGTGATAAGAGGGGGTGGCAACACAGGCGGATTTCATTTTTGATGGTACTCCTCGGGTGCCAAGTTGTGACTTTCAGAGTGAAAACCTAAGGCCTGACCTTCATTGGTTGTGTCCATCGATTGCCTTGCTGAATGAATTGTTTTGAAAGCGCGGACTTTCTCTAGGATGAAAACCTAAGATCTTGGATCGGGCAACGACGGCGCTTGTGCACTCTTCCCTTCTTGGAGGTGTTGCTTTTGGAGACCTTTAATATTTTCCGGGTGTTGTATTAGGTTGCAGTAGGTGTGCTGTTGTTGAGAGGAGTCGATCAGTGTGGCGGGACTTTTCTTGTTATTTTCTCTTTTGGCTGTGTGCATCCTGGGTGTCTTTATGACATCTTGTAGGTGCAAAGGCTGTGGGTAATTGATATCTTCACGATATTAATATATTCTCCTTTTTTAAAAAAGGTAGATCTGCACTGAGCATCCGAATGTGTGTGTTTAGCCAAAAGCCATGTAATGCCATTTTAGGAAGCATGATTTTTTTTGCAAAATAATTCTTGCTTTAACAACAGTAAAAACATCCAAACTGTGGGCGATTATTCACCTTTGATTTTTTTTCCACAAATCAGTAAGGTAGGTATTTACCATCTGCATAACTTTCTATATGCTCTGGTTCCTTTCCCTGTAAACAGGGGGCAAGTGGCTGAAGGAATAAGTTGAAAGAAAGTCGATTAACTTTTAGAGTGTGCTACTGGACCAGCACATGTGTATGCATACAAAAATGAAAATGCTACCGAAAATATGATTCATGGATAGATCTGCACTTCCTTTTTTTTAAGAACTAAAAATTGCAGCTGTTAACATGATAGAGTTGCGTAAAGCAAACTGAAAAAGAAAGGGAGATAGTGTCCTTTTTGTTTCAAGAGCATCTTTTTTTTAAGAACTTCCAACGAGATGATAAGAGAGTTATTCATTAATTATCTATGGTAGAGTGAGTTGTGTGACCTACATCTGTCACTTTATTCTTTAGTTTGGCGGCAGAAACTTTGTCTATCTGGGGCATAGTAGCCGGAAACGGGGAACGGTGGGCCATCCCTCGATCCGGATTCATCGACCCGGAATCAGATTCGGGAACGAGGATCGATTCGGTAAGATTCGATGCGGATTTGGCGTTTCCGCAGTCGGATCGTCGATTCAGGTTCGGCGACTCGACAGTATTGGTTCTTGAATCGATCGAGTAAGCAAAAGGTTAGCCATATCAATCACGAACTCCTCGTTTTACTCTCTGCCCTGTTCTTTTCCACTTCCCTAAATAACTTCTCGTTCTGCTCTCCAATTACTCCAAGGCTGCTAATAAATTTTCCATTGGGAAGGAGATGATGTATTTTAGTCTTCATGAATCGACGATGCAGCCAGTTGCTCCCAGCCCAGCCAGTTCCATGTATAAGTACTCCCTCGGTCCCTCCCAGCCAGTTGCTCCCCGCATCCGTAAAGATTCACGTTCCTCGTTCCATGATACCGTACCAGATTCATTGTACCGGAATTGATTGGATGGCGTTTCCGCTTTAGAAAAATCGTTCTAGAGATGTATACCCCCACTGTACCCTATTTTTTCCAGCCCCCGACTCTCGTCCCCCGTTCCCGTTCCTCGTTCCCACCGTACCGAAAACATGGCAACTATGATCTGGGGTATCTGGCTGCTTTAGTCTCATCTTGTTGTCCAAATTCCAATGCATACACATATTGGCGACTTTCTTGCGCATTCCGTGACATAAGGTGTTTGTTATTGATTATGTCACACCAGTGACGAAATGCAAATGGAGAACAGTCCTTCTTTTGAGGAAAACTGTCAGGTAAATAGTACTCTCTCCGTCCCATAATATAAGAGCGTTTTTTATAGTACGTAGTTATATACGGAGTCCGTTGGCTTGCGATGGCTCCTCCTCCTTACTCCTCTCTCCCCTCTCCCTCCTCTCCTCCCCGTTTTCGCTCCGGTCCCCTAGTCCGACTCTCCCCGCTCCCCTCCCTCAGCCGTCGCCGGCTCTCTCCCTCGCCGCTCCTCCTCCCTCAGCCGTCGCCGGCTCTCTCCCTCGCCGCTCCTCCTCCCTCGCCTCCTGGGCCTGCTCGCTGCTCGCTCGCTTCTGGATCTGGAGCTAGGAACAAGTTCTGGGCCTTGTCGTCGGACGAGGTGGATGAGGATCCCGATCTGGAGGTTGGTTCTCCCTCCCTCCCCCTGGCTTCTCTTCCGTCTGCTTCGCTGGCGGTGGATTCGACGCCGTCTGGTAGGGTCTGGAAGTTTGCTCCGGGCAACCGCGGCCATCCGATGGTCTCTGGTGAGGTGGATGGCTCGGGCTGGCTCCTGGTGAGGCGAGGCCGGCGACGGAAGCGCTTGGGGACGCTTCCCTCGCCGGGTTGTGCGGTTTTTGGTGGTGTTTCTTCTCGGCCGGGTGGCCCTGCTCGCTCCTCCAGCTCTCCGCCGTCCTCGTCGTCCTCGCCGCCGGTGGTCTCGGTGGTGTCGGCGCCACTGGCGGCGACGACGGTCGCCTCTCCTCCTTCTCCAACCCTAGATCCGTCTCCTGTGCGTGAGGCTCGTGGGCCCTCCATACCATTTCAGTTGGGCCTTCCTTGGCCATCTGCTCATGCTGGGCCGCCAACGCTATCGTCCTTTTCGGATTCCTCCACCTCTCCATTTTGGGCCCTGGGCCCAGCGCGGTCCTCATGCCTTCCTCTTTGGCTAGCCCGGCCTGGCTTGCTCTGGGTATTTATGGGTCCGAAAGGGTTCGGCCCCCCATTTCTAGGGTTTCTTGCATCTCACTCCGACCTGCGCCGCTTCCGCCTTCGCATCCCTACCTACCGCAGATCTCCTCCTTCTCCACCTCTCTCCCTCCCTTTTGCGGCGGCGGTTGCCATGGATCGCTACCGTGGGTCCTCGAGCGAGGCCGTGTCGGGCATGAAGCGGCGGCGGGACGACGCGGGCGATGGGGTGGCCGATCTGGAGCTCAAGGCGTCCCTCCGCTCTAAGCTTGAGGCCGAGAAGGCGGCTCGGCAGCAAGTGGCCCGTGAGCGCGAGGCTTGGGCGGCGGCGCCGGCCGTGGCGGGCTCTGGATCTGATGCCCCCGGATCGGGCGGATCTGGGGTTGATCCATGGGAGGCCGCAGCGGCTGCTGGCGGCTCTGGTCCTGCGGCCCGTCCCCCTCCTCCTCCCCCGCATGGTCCGGCCCCCTGGCTCGCGGTGGCGGTCGCGGCTCTGGTCCGTCGTCAGGGTTTGGTGGGCGTTCGTTGGGTCGCGGGGGCGGTGGATCTGGCTCTCTTAGTCGTCGGATCCCGGCGTTTGGCCCTGGTTCGTCCTCTGACGCCTTGGGCGATGGGATCCTCCCTCCTCCTCCACCGGCCCGTCCATCTCCTCCAACCTTCAATCTTACATGCTTCGCCTGTCATCAACCTGGTCACTTCCAATCCCGCTGCTTCAACCCCCCATTCTTCCTTATCTGTAGAGAGGACGGTCACCTGACCGTGAACTGCCAAAACCGTCGCAAATCTGCATCTTTTAAGCTCTTTGGTCAAGGTCTCCCGGGTTGCTCCTTCTTCGCGCTTGATAGTGATATTCCTCAGGTGGCAGTGGCTCCTGCGCTCTCCAACGCCGCGATCATCTCGATCAAAGACCACAAAATCACCACCCAAACTCTCTTGGACGAGCTCAAACTGTGGGACGATGGGGGTTGGGATTGGCAGATCCGACAGTTGTCCGATTTCGATTTCGCTGTGGTCTTCCCCTCTAAGAGAAGTCTTAAGATGATTTCTTCCTGCACTAGTTTCCCTCTCCCTCTTAACCAACTGGTTGTCTCGGTGAAGGCGGCTGCCAATGGGGCTAAACCTATATCACCCCTCTCGGAGATTTGGGTTCTTGTGGATGATGTCCCTCCCACCTTATGCTCTACTGAGTTCGTCATGGCCTTCGGTGATCTTATTGGCAAGCCGATTGTCGGTGTCAAAACCGGCGGATCTCGGGTAGGGGGTCCCGAACTGTGAGTCTAGGCCGGATGGTAACAGGAGGCAGGGGACACGATGTTTTACCCAGGTTCGGGCCCTCTTGATGGAGGTAAAACCCTACGTCCTGCTTGATTGATATTGATGATATGGGTAGTACAAGAGTAGATCTACCACGAGATCAGAGAGGCTAAACCCTAGAAGCTAGCCTATGGTATGATTGTATGTTATGGTTATTGTCCTACGGACTAAAACCCTTCGGTTTATATAGACACCGGAGAGGGTTAGGGTTACACAAGGTCGGTTACAAAGGAGGAGATATCCATATCCGTTTTGCCTAGCTTGCCTTCCACGCCAAGTAGAGTCCCACCCGGACATGAGACGAAGTCTTCAATCTTGTATCTTCATAGTCTAACAGTCCGGCCAATGGAGATAGTCCGACTGTCCGGAGACCCCCTAATCCAGGACTCCCTCACCGATCCTGGTTGACCAAGATTCCCTCTCTGTCCTTGGACCCGTGCGCCTCAAGATCTGGGCTGTGGACCCCTTGTGCATTCATGGCTGTGTCGGTGTCTTCCCTTCCGAGGTTGGTTTCAGACTTCGGGTGCGTGTGGAGGGTGATGCCACTTCCCATTCCCCACCCCTGCCTCCTCCTCCTTCAGCCGATAACCTTGGCGATGAGGGTGACAATGCTGGCAACTTGAGCGGGGGCTCGCTCCCTCACTTCACGACCTCAGAGTGGGATGGAATGGGTTCAGAAAGTCGCGGACTTTTCAAGGAGAACGCCCCGAAGAGCAAGGAAGGAGGAAATGATCATATGGATGTGCATGTTCCGGCTCAGGTTGCCCCGATTGTTCCACCTGCTGGCACTCCTATGTCGGGGGTGTGCTCCAACTTGCCGGCCTGGCCGGGCTCTCCGTCGCTTTCTGGCATTGAAGACCTTCCTGCATCCCCGCGCCATGCTGTGACGGGCTCTCTTTCCAAGTGCAAGTCTTCTGTCCGCAAATTCTCTGCTCGCAGTCGGGCTTCCTCTGGGACCAAGTTGTCTGCGGCGGGCCTGTGTCGCCGTCTCGATGGGGATATGGGCGACGTGGCGGGCCAGGCCTCTCCAGAGGCAGCTTGGTCTTCTCCGATCCGTGCCCCCTCCTCTACGGCGTGCAAAAGTGGACGGGTCCGCGACAGTGGTTTGCGGGTGGTTGACAAGGCGGCTAGGCGTGCTGCGGCTCGTGATCTCCCTACTTCAGGTATTCCTCCCGCCCCTTCTTTGTTGGCTCATAATACCTCTTCACCCACTAGGCTTGTTTTGCCTTTTTACTCGGATGAACACTTGACTAAGGTTCTCGCGGATTCTGGTATCTCTCTTGATCATAATTTCGGATCTCCCTCTTCTCTGGTTGCTCTTATTAGGGCCAATGAGGTGGCCCAGGCGGCTCTGGCCAAGGCTAAAGAGGCCGCCGCGGCTCCTCCTGCCCCCACAATTGTGGCTGCTGGGGTTCCGGAGGAGGGGGTCTCTGCTTGCGGTGCTGTTCCTCATATTTCTGTGAAGAAGGGTGTCTCAAAACGTGCTAAAACCTTCTTGGCACCCTGCAGGTCGAGTCTATGCATTATAAACCTATCCTACAAATGAGAGCTCTTTTCTGGAATATCAGAGGTTTCGGCGCTCGGGGGCGCCGGTACCAAATTAAAGATATTGTCAGGGGTGATAATATAGACGTGATTAGCTTGGTTGAAACTCTCAAACCCTCCTTCTCTCCCCACGAGCTTTCTTCTATTGCAGGGGCTGATCGCTTTGACTGGAATTTCCTTCCCTCTTCTGGACACTCGGGTGGCATTTTGTTAGGGTCAAAATGCGATATTTTTGACTTTGTTACCTTTGATCATGGTATCTTCTGGGCCAGCTCCATGCTTTTTCACCGTCAGCTCAATTCTCTTTGGGAATTTATCGTTGTATATGGCCCGGTGGATCACTCCCTCTTCCCCATCTTCCTGGACAAAATCTCGAACAAAGTCGAAGCTTGCACCCTCCCACTTGTGATCAGAGGTGACTTTAATCTGCTTCGCTCTCCTGCGGATAAGAACACTAATAACTTCTCTTGGACGCTGGCTGACGCTTATAACGAGTTCATTAGCTCCTGCGCCCTTCATGAGATCCCTAGGGTGGGCTCTAGATTTACCTCGACTAACCATCAAATTTCCCCTATTCGCTCCGTTCTGGATCGAGTCCTTGTCTATTCGAATTGGGACTCGCTCTTCCCGCTAGCTACGCTTAAATCTAAGGCTATTGTGGGCTCGGACCATGCCCCTCTAATCCTTGATGCTGGGATTCGACCCGTTTTCCCCCCCTAGGTTTTAGTTCGATGCGTCTTGGCTTCTTGTTGAGGGCTTTAGTGACCTCCTTGGATCTAAAATTAGTGGCTTCCTTTCGGCGCCTTATCGCTCCTTTGGGCCCCTCAACGACTGGCATAATTGCTCGGGCCTGCTGTGCAAATTTCTCCGTGGTTGGTCTCGCAATCACTCGGCCCAGGAACGCAGAGAGAAGGCCCTTCTCTTGGCCCAGATCGAGGCTCTTGATTCTCGGGCTGACTCCTATGGTCTTTCCAATTCTGATTGGACCCTTCGCTTCTCCCTTGAATGCTCTCTGGTGCAGATTCATCACCTTAATGAGATATATTGGCGCCATAGGTGCTCGATTAATTGGATGCTTAAAGGTGATTCCCCCACTGCTTATTTTTTGCTATTGCTAATGGGAGGCGGCGCAGATGCCTTATTGATAGCCTGATCATTGATGGGGTTAGGTCTTCTGACCAAGGCACCATCTTAAACCATATTGTGGCTTTCTTCTCCTCTCTCCTCTCTGCCAAACCTGACCAGGGGTTCAGGTTGTCTTCTAACTTTTGGGACCAGGGGGTCATGGTCTCCCCGGAAGAAAATACCGCCCTGATGATTCCTTACTCTGAAGAGGAGATCTTCTCTGCGATTAATAAAGCGAACCCTAACTCTGCCTCGGGCCCGGACGGCTTTTCCATCCCTTTCTTTAAAAAGTTCCGGCCTCTTCTTAAAGAGCTTATTTGTGAAGTCATTCAAGGCTATTGTCTAGGGACAGTAGATATATCCAGGCTCAACTATGCGGTGATTTCCCTTATCCCTAAAATTAAGGGTGCCGAACTTATTTCTCAGTTTAGACCTATTTCTCTTATTAATAACTTCGCCAAATTCCCTGCCAAGTGTCTGGCCACTCGCCTCACCCCGGTGGCTCATCAGACCCTTTTCCCTACTTAGTCGGCCTTTGTCAAGGGTCGCTTCATCCTGGATGGGGTCCTCTGCCTTCATGAAATTATCCATGATATCCATAAATCAGGTAGCAAGGCTGTCATTCTTAAATTGGATTTTGAAAAGGCCTACGATTCGATGAGTTGGGGCTTCCTTAAACAAGTCCTACTGGCTAAAGGTTTTGACAGTGGGGTGGTTCACCGTATTCTGCAGTTGGTCATGGGGGGCCATACTGCCATTAATGTCAATGGGAAAGTTAGCAATTTCTTTAAGAACTCTAGAGGTCTCCGGCAAGGCAACCCGGCCTCGCCCATCCTCTTTAACTTTGTGGCGGACGCTCTTTCTAATATTCTATCTAGAGCCGCGGAGGCCGGCCATATTTCTCCTGTTAGCTGACACCTCATCCCGGAGGGTATCACTCACCTTCAGTACGCGAACGATACTATTATTTTGGTGGAATTGAATGATCACTGCATTGCCCATCTCAAATTTCTGCTCCTCTGCTTCGAAGCTCTCTCGGGTCTTAATATCAACTTCTCCAAAAGTGAAGTTATTGTTACTGGTGTGCCGGGTACCGAGGCCTTACGGGTGGCCCGTCTCTTGAATTGTTCTCTTGGTTCGTTTCCTATTAAGTATTTGGGTTTACCTATCACCTCTGACAAACTCCTTGCTAAAGATTTTGCCCCTACGGTGGCCAAGGTTGGTAATCGTGTAATGCCCTGGAGGGGCAGGTACAACACTCAGGCGGGTAAAGTGGACTTGATCAATGCTTGCCTCTCTTCTCTCCCGATGTTCTTGATGGGCTTCTACCTTCTTTCAATGGGAATCCATGCTGGCTTTGATAAACATAGAGGTGCCTTTTATTGGAACGCGGTTGATAACAAGCGCAAATATCGCTTGGTCAAATGGGACCTTATTTGTAAGCCAAAAAGCCTTGGGGGGCTGGGCATTATCAACACTCTTGTCATGAACAAATGTCTGATCATCAAATGGTGGTGGAAGATCATGACCATACCCCAGGACAAGCCCCTCTGGTTCAACATCCTCAAAGCGAAGTATTTTCCTTCTTCTAGTCCTATGTTTGCTCGTGCCTTGGGGGCATCTCAATTCTGGAAAAACCTTGTTAAACTCAGGCCCCTTTTTTCAAGGCCTCGTCAAATTCGTTGTTCACAATGGTAGGTCCACCAGGTTCTGGCTAGATTGGTGGTGTGGTTCTTCTTCGATGGCTACTGCTTTTCCTGTTCTTTTTTCTTACTGCCCGGACCCTGAGATCTCAATCTTTGAGCTCGCGTCGAATAATTGGGACCTGCGTCTGCGTCGCTCGCTCTCTCCCGTAGAGTTGGAAGACTGACAGCGTCTTGCTGCTTTCTTCCCTTCGCTCTCGGAGGAGGAAGACACGGTTGTCTGGCCCCATTCCCCTTCTCTCTACTAGAAAAAGGGCTATAGATGAAATTGACACTAATGGCGCACCAGACATGTGGTGCGCCACTACTATATACTAATGGCGCACCATGTGTTGGTGCACCATTAGTGTCCAAATACTAATGGCGCACCACATCCACGGTGCGCCATTAGTAACAATATTTTTTTATTTGTTTTCAAAACTAGTAATGGCGCATCAGGGAATAGTGCGCCATTACTAGTTAACTAGTAATGGCGCACCACATCCACGGTGCGCCATTAGTAAAAAAAATTCAATTTTTTTTATTTTTTTTCAAAACTAGTAATGGCGCATCAGGGGATAGTGCGCCATTACTAGTTAAACTAGTAATGGGGCACCACATCCACAGTGCGCCACTAGTAATTTTTTTTCAATTTTTTTTATATTTTTTGAAAACTAGTAATGGCGCACCACTCCCATGGTGCGCCATTACTAACTTGGCCCAAAAATTCCCTCGCATGCACCCCTCCCCGGACCGCCTTTTTCAGTTTTAAAAAAAATAAAAGAAAATGATGAAAATGTCAAAAAAATAAAAGAAAATAAGTTTTCCATGTGATATGTGGTCTAGTTGTAAAAAATCTCTCTGGAATTTGTAAAATCTCTCTGGAATTTGTAACATGGGCATAACTTTTGCATACGAACTCGAATTAAAAAGTTTTTTATATGAAAAATCATCTACTCGAAAATTTACATCCGAGTTTATTCACCAGCTATGTGCAAAAAATCACCACCCACATGTTCTCATTATGGAAAATTTGACACTAGCAATTGGTGGTGACTTGCCATTTGCTAACGTATGTTGCTTCTTCACTATATGATGCTCATGATGTTCGGTTTATCGAGCGATCTTTCAAATAAAATATACTGATGTTGCTAACGTATGTTGCTTCTTCACTACATGAACCCCTTTAAACATTTTCAAAATCATCAAAATCCTAACAGAAAAAAAGTTACGGGGCTTTTAAGATATGGAGGCAAAAAAATTCAAAAAATTTCAAACTTACTAGTGGCGCACCGTATGCTAGGTGTGCCACTAGTAACAGAAAAAAAATTAGTTTCGATTTTTTTCGAGAATTTTTTTTCAAAATATGATACGTAATATGAACACAAGTTTGAAATAGTTTTTCAAAATTTCATCACACTCATGAACATGAACAAAGTCCTAAACATCAACAAGGTTTAATAGGATTGGTATGCTAGATATATCAATAGGTGTCTGTGAAGTGAGCTCGTGCTGGGGTTGGATAGAACTCTGAAGTTAAGCGTGCTTGGGCTAGAGTAGTGTGAGGATGGTTGACCTTTCGAGAAGTTTGACCACGGAGTGTGATTTGACCTGAGATTAAGCATATTGATCCGAGATTAAGCCATAGTGACCCGAGATTAAGAAAAAAATTGAATTTTTTTATAAAAAATTTTAAATTTTTTTTGAAAATTTTTGTTACTAATGGCGCACTTCTATGTGGTGCGCCATTACTAAGTCAGATAGTAATGGCGCACCTCTAGGCATACTAATGGTGCACTACATGAGCGCATTTAGTATCTGACATATTAATGGCGCACCAGTGGTGCGCCATTAATAAAAAAATACTAGTGACGTGGTACTAGTGGCGCACCAGTAGTGCGCCATTAGTAGACAAAACTGGTGCGCCACTAGTAGGCCTTTTCCTAATAGTGTCTGCTCGGTTCTCGGTTAAATCTCTATATGGTAAGCTCATTGTTGGGTCCACCACCTCCAAATTCAAATGGATCTGGAGGGCTCGTATTCCTCCTAAGGTCAAGGTTTTCCTTTGGCAAGCCTCTCGTGGGCGTCCGCCGACGGGTGACCAAATTCGCAAGCGAAATGGACCGGAATCTGATAGGTGTGCCTTGTGTGGGATGAGAGAAGATACGACACATATTTTCTTCAATTGTGTGTTGGCTGATCTGTTCTGGTGTTCTATCAGATCCTGGATGCATGTCTCCTGGGCTCCGACTTCCTTTTCTGACTCGCGCATCCTGGTCAATTCTTTGGTTGGGGCCCAGAGGAGATTGTTTTGGGTGGGCTTCGCAGCCATGTGCTGGTCCCTTTGGACGACAAGGAATAAATTTACTATCGAGCATGTTTTCCCTGCTAAGCCTGCTGATTGCTATTTAAGACTTGTATATTCCCGCAGCAGTGGAGATTATTGACTAAGGAGGAGGACAGGGACGTCCTCGACGCCATGTTGGCCAAGATCCGGAATTCTGCTATCTCCATCTCCCCAGTTCAAGCAGGCACTTAGGCGCTAGTGGCTTGCTTTCATTATCTTTCTACCTCCGGCCTGTGAGCCGTGTACTGGCTTGGGAGCCATGTACTTAGACTATTCTCTCGTGTTGTCTGGGTTGATACTCTGCATGTTCTCGTGCTGGTCGTATGGGTCTATGTTAACTCTGCCTGGTGACTTTATTTATAAAGTCGGGCTATGGCCTTTTATCTAAAAAAATATACGGAGTCCAGATTTAACAGTTGGTCTGTTTAGAAAATATTCTGAATCAGTGCAATAATGTGCCGAGCTCTGTTCCGAGCAGTAGTTGATCTACCAGCAAGCAATAAATATCTTTGCTGCTGCTCTCAAGAATTGCTTGGCTAGTGAGAAGTGAGTGAATCAGTGAAGTTAGATAAGCCACTTGCAATAGGTAAAACAGAGATGGAGACTCATATGAGATTCGACAGTGCTTTCTTTCACTTGATTATATATGAGATATGACACAAGGCGAAAGCAGCTGTAGCTAAATTACAAGCAACTACACTACACAAACAGACTGGTAAAAGTAAAACCATCTGCCAACAAAAGCTTTCCTGGAAAAATCATGGAGGCTCTTTGTCAAAATCCACAGCCTCATGTTCCTCTCACACACAGACACACTACTTCAGTTTCAGCAGATTGGAAGACGACTGGCCAAAACCCAAACAGAGAAAGAGAAGGAAAAAAAAGAGACAGAACTACAGAACAAAACAGAGCTGCCGTACAGAGCAGAAGCAGAGGCAGTACTAGTGTTTAGGGGGAATTGATGAACTGCCATGGCCGTGCGTGCTCTAGCTAATCCTAACGACTAGCCACCTCGTACCTCGCGAGAGCAGTGGTAGTGGTTGGGTAGTGGTGGTAATCCATGGCGGCGTGCTCCCGGACCCGGTGATCAGTCGCAGCTTCGTGGGGGCGCGGTGTGTAGTCGCCGTTGCCAGCTTCGACGCCGACCTTGCTGTGCCACGCAGGATGCCTCGGCGGCGTCTCGCTGCCAGCCTGGTCTTGCAAGTAGGCGGCGTGCTCGGCTTTCGGTGCGCCTTCTTGGTAGGCCTTGTGCCCGGCCTCGTGGACGGCGACGATGGGCGGCTGTCGGTACACCGGCGCCGGCTCTGACCAGTAGCCGTGGCCATGGTTCCCTCTGCTGCGGCCGTAGTCGTCACGTCTGCGGCCGCCGAAGCACGAGCCGAACTCCAAGCACATTCTTTCTTGGTGGCGAGTGGTGACTGGCGCCGGGTGCTTCTTTGTGTGCTGGGGGACTACTGGTAATGGGAAGCAGCACTACCCTGGAAGTAGCTGCTGGGGGTATCAGTGCAGGGGTGGTGTTGATGGCCCTGAAACTGACAGTGTTGGTGTGGGGGGGCTGGGTGATATATATTCGGGGCCGAGAAGCTCAGTGCGGGTTCGGTTCACCTTGACACGTCTCCCCAACCCTAGCTGTTGCTGTTTGCGGGTTCGTCGTTTCAGCTTCGGGCCCGCGCTCTCCGGTCTTCATCCAGGGTCAACCGTGCCCGTGCGAATCGTGGAGGGAGGGCGGTGCCGCGGGACGGCAGAAAACGATCCTGCCGCTGGACGAAGGATGGACTGCATTTTTTGGGGGCCGGATAATAATTTGTCCTGTCAGCATGTTGGACTGGCCGGTCGTCGTGCCGTGTTTCAGTTTCAAGCTTTCAACACGGCGCACATGGGGCGGGCAACAACGACGTTGGACTCTTCATTCACTGGTTTTCGCTAAATCTGCCGCGCACTAGATTCTTTACCCGTTCAAAATAACAGTTTTGCATCAAAATACAATTAAATATTTTCTGTAAACTCTTGTTAGCGGCGGCAGAGCCAAGGAAAATTAAATGAGGGCTGAATGTTGTTAAGTTCTTTTTCTGAAAGCATCAAGATTTTATTTCTCAGATAATCGAAAAAGGGTTATTTACAGGGGAATAAGAAATAAAATCAGGGAACATGGAGTCCCAAACTTTAGAAGTTCTTTCGCTAAAGGATTTCTTTGCTAAATCATTAGCAACTTCATTTGCTTCGCGGAGTCGGTGGGTGTAGGAGACCTTCGCAAAATCCATTGCTGACTCCTTACATTTGAGCACAGTTGCCACATCTAAGCCCACATAAAGTTCTAGCTTGTTGCACCGCCTCTGCTGCAAAACTGCAATCTGTTTCGATATCAACTTTATTGCACCAGATTCTTCCTGCTAGGTGTAACCCATTCCTTATCGCTGTGATATCTGCCGAATCAACTCATCTAATTTGTGAGAGAAACCAAGTTGATGCAGCTATGAAATTTCCTCTTCCATCACGGCAATGACACCTGTCGCACTCGATAGTGTTTCGTGTTGGAAAGCTGAATCTACGTTGATCTTGATGGCATCACGACATGACTTCTTCCACACTTGATCTTTCCTTCCTTGTCGGCTGTTTTGATGTGTAAGCTCTAATGTAGTTCGTCGCAAGGACTTTAATTGAGACTGCAGATCTGTCCAGGTTTTGGATAGTTTCTCCTTCCACATATTGACGGCATTACCACCGAATATACAATGATGCTACTGTCACTAGCTCAGTTGTTTGCAAAACCTCATGGACTGAACAATTCCTGGCCAAAGTCTCCAAGGTTACTGACCCCGAACAATCCTCTCATAGTGCCTTTTCTGTAATTTCATGTAGTCCAAGTTCACACCAGATTTCTTTAGCCCGGCGGCAAGTGAAGAGGACATGCTGGACATCCTCAACTCCAACTTTACATATTGGGCATTGTGGGCTTAGAGGTATGTGCCTATCCGCTAAGATTTCCAAGGAAGGGAGTGATCCATTCAGAGCTTTCCATGCAAAGTGCTTGATTTTACCAGGGATTTAGAGGTTCCACACTTCCTTCCAAATGTTATTAGTTAGCATATTTCCCTGACCATCAGCTCGAACTAGTCGCTGGCTATACTGGTGGTCAAACTCTCGATGGTAAGTAGACCGAATTGAGAATGTCCCATGTCTAGTATAATTCCCTGCCACCAAGTCCTCTACCATCTGGACGTTAAGAGGGATTTGCAAGATCCTGTAAACATACACTGGCGAGAAAACGTCTCTGATCAAACTTTCATCCTAGTGGCCCGTATGCGGATTAATGAGTTCCTCCATATATGTAAGCATAGTTGCACCTCTAGGGGTAATGATCTTACACGGATCTTGCCATATGTTTATTTGTGCTCCTAATCCCACGCGCCATACACTGCCCCTTTGAAAGGTTTGGATGCCAAAAACAATACTCTGCCACGGGTATGACGATCCCTTTTTCGGACCAGCCTTTAGAATGCTGCCATCTGGATAATACTTTGCACTCAACACACGTGTAGATAAAGAGTCCGGGTCCTGGAGTAGTCGCCAACACTGCTTTGCTAACATAGCAAGGTTGAAACTGTGAAGGTCTCTAAACCCCAATCCCTCTTTCTTCTTCGGTATGCATATCCCCCACCACACAAAGCAGTGCATCTTCTTCTTATCTTTATGATCACCCCACCAAAAACCTAATATTTCATCTGCAATTGCTTTACATATTCCTTTGGGCAGCTTGAAAACTGACATAGCGTAGGGAGGAATAGCATGTGCCACAACAACTGTTTTTAAGCTTTGTTGGGAGGGGTAGTCCATTGGCAATTAATCACTACAAGAAGGGTTAGGCATCATTTGTTGCATCATTGGTGTTGTTGGGTTTCCCTAATTTTTCTACTTCATCTGTTTTAAAATATAAGGTGTATTGGGTTTTTTAGAAGTCAATCCTCTTTAAGCTTGGCTAAATTTTTAGAGAAACATTTTCAGTATACATAATATCAAATCAGAATCATTAGATTCATCATGAAATGAATTTATATATTTTATTTATTGAGTATTGTGGATGTCGATGTTTTTGGTTATCGATTGATTTTTAAAATCGTTGACTTCATCAAAATTGTGAACCAAATCCAAAATTGAATACCTCAATCGTTAGGGGAGCTCCTAATTAGGGACTACAGTGGATTTGAAGAATTGAGCGACAGAAATCCATGAGAAAAAATAGTGTTGACCAGATCAAAATCTGGTGACCCAATTCCAAATTGGAGTCCTCAATTGGCTTAAACCAATGAGGCTGTTGGGGGAGAGGGGGGAGGGAGGTCCCCGGTCCTTATTAGTGTTGTCATCATATCAGAAGGCAACCTAAAAAATGCCTTAATATCTGGTCTCTGCACTCGAAGACATGCCAAACCCAAACACGTGATTGTGAAGCTTCTGGACAATTGGTTAGAGTGGATAAATCGAGCATCTTTTCTAGCCCAAGCACTAAAGTGAGTATGAAAGCTAAAGTCCGCTCTTCCCTGAATATTACGACCGAGGCTCTAAATGATAAGTACTTGGGCCTCCCTGCTACTCTCGGCCTAGATAAGAGTGACAATTTTCAGTACTTGGTAGATCACCTGATTCGAAGGCTACCGGGGTGGAAAGAAAAATGTTTGTCAGCTTGAGGGAAGGAGGTGCTTCTAAAGGCTGGTGCTTCTGACAGTGTGCGGGAATAACATCTTTTCTCCAGTGAATGACCTCATTGATCCTTTCATCGGTGACTGGGATGAGGAGTTGGTTAGACGAACTTTTTGGCATGTAGATGTTCACAGAATACTGGCTATCCCTCTCGCTCTACATGAGATGGAAGATCTGTAGCTTGGAACCCGGCGAAGCATGGAACTTTTCAGTGCGCTCTGCATATCAGGTGGAATGGGAGTTCCGGTATGGGCAAAAAGATTAGCCGACCAGTTCGTCATCCAACCAACTGGATGTATGGGATTCAGCTTGAAACCTCAAATGCCTAGCCAAGATAAATATCTTTATATGGCGAGTGTAGCATAGTGCCATACCATGTATTGCAATTCTAGCAGCGAAGCATATTAAGGTGAAATCCCACCGCCCAACTTGTAACTAAGGCACGAATAATACCATACATCTGTTGTTCCAGTGCAAAAAGGTTGAGGAAGTTTGGAAAATGATGGTGGTATATGATGTGATCGAGTGGGCGTGCAAAGTGAATCGGTCTGGAGAGGTAATCCTCGAACAACTTCTGTGTCTCCAGGGCTGGGATGTTCATGTCTTGGGTTTGCCAAATCTGCGAGAAACTATATCAACCACTGCCTAGTACTTATGGTTTGAACGGAGACAACTCACTCATGGTGGGCAAACACAAACAGCAGCCCAAATTCTTATCGCATCGAAAAGCCTTACAGCGAACTATGTTATCGCATGTAGTCTGAGGGCGAAACAATCAACGCCATGGATGAAACCACGCCCAGGATATATGAAACAGAACATGGACGCTGGATTTGATCAAGAAAACTTAAGTGGGTCGCTCGGTGCAAGTATCTGTGATCACACTGGAAAATTTATTGCCGCTGCAAACGAAAGATTGAGTTCTTGTTATGATGCTTTCACAACTAAAGCAATAGCAGTTAGATTTAGACTGAATTTGGCAAGTATGGTGGGTTGCAGCAAGATTGAAGTGGCCTTAGATAATGACGGGATTGTCAATGATCTTAGTAAAGGTGGCTCGAATTCAGTAGCAAGTGCCATTATCAATGATTGTTTCTTGATGAAGTTAGATTTTAACCATGTCTTGTTTGAGCATTGTAATAGAGATTGTAATCAGGCTGGTCATGAATTATCTAAGTTAGCTAAGTACTCTACTCCTAGTGTCTAGATGAATTCGCCACCAGATGAGCTAATCTTTTTCCTTGTAAGTGATAACATTGTTTTAATGGAATGAAGAAATAGCTGAGTGATAACCCACAAGTATAGGGGATCAATTGTAGCCTCTTTTGATAAGTAAGAGTGTCGAACCCAACGAGGAGCTAAAGGTAGAACAAATATTCCCTCAAGTTCTATCGATCACCGATACAACTCTAAGCACGCTTGACGTTCGTTTTACCTAAAACAAGTATGAAACTAGAAATACTTTGTAGGTGTTGTTGGATGGGTTTGCAAGAATATAAAGAGCACGTAAATAAAAACTAGGGGCTATTTAGATAAAGACACAATAAAGTTAGTATAGCAAGTGTGGAAAAGTGGTGGTAGGAGTTGTGAAATTGTCCCTAAGCAATTGACTACTTTACCGACCGATAGCAAGTTTTATGTGGGAGAGGCCACTGCTAGCATGTCATCCCTGACTTGGAATTCTTTGCACTTATGATTGGAACTATTAGCAAGCATCCGCAACTACTAACGTTCATTAAGGTAAAACCCAACCATAGCATTAAGATATATTGGTCACCCTTCAATCCCGTATGCATCAATTTCTATGCTAGGTTGAAGCTTCTGTCACTCTTGCCCTCCAATACATAGTTCTATCAACATACAACTAACCCTATGGTGTGATCCACGCGCGCACTCATATGATGAGCACCAAAGGACAACAAGATAACCACAAGCAAATTAAACCAATCATAGCAATTCAGCAATTACCGATATGACAACGAAAATCCACTCAGACATCATAGGATGGCAACACATCATTGGATAATAATATGAAGCATAAAGCACCATGTTCAAATAGAGGGTACAGCGGGTTGCGGGAGAGTGGACCGCTGTAGATAGAGGGGGGAAGGTGATGGAGATGTTGGTGGAGATGGCGTAGGTGTTGGTGAAGATCGCGGTTATGATGATGGCCCCGGCGGCCTTCCGGCACCACCGGAAGAGAGGGGGAGAGGGCCGCCCTTCTTCTTTCTTGACCTCCTCCCTAGATGGGAGAAGGGTTTCTCCTCTGGTCCTTGGTCTTCTTGGCATGGGAGGGGCGAGAGCCCCTCCGAGATTGGATTTGTCTCTCTGTCTCTCTCTGTTTCTGCATTCTGGGATTCTGCCCTTTCACCGTTTCATATATATCCGGAGATCTGTAATTCCGATTGGATTGAAACATTCGCCCAGATTTTTCTCCGAAAATTAGCTTTCTTGCGGCCAAGGAAGAGCAGCAACCTCCTTATGGGGGACCCACGAGGGTCAGGGGTGCGCCCAGGGGGGCAGGCGCGCCCCCTACCTCGTGGCCCCCTCGAGCACCTTCTCGCGTTGATTCTTCTTCCCATATTTCACAAATATTCCAAAATTATTCTCCATCCGTTTTTATCCCGTTTGGACTCCGTCTGATATGGATTTCCCGCGAAACAAAAAAACATGCAACAAACATGAACTGGTACTGGGCACTGAATCAATATGTTAGTCTCAAAAATAGTATAAAAAGTTGCCAAAAGTATATGAAAGTTGTAGAATATTGGCATGGAACAATCAAAAATTATAGATACGACGGGGACATATCAGCATCCCCAAACTTAATTCTTGCTCGTCCTCGAGTAGGTAAATGATAAAAAGATATTTTTTGATGTGGAATGCTACCTAGCATAATCTTGATCATGTAATCTAATCATGGCATGAATATTAAGACACGAGTGATTCATAGCAATAGTCTATCATTTGACATCAAGACAATAATACTTCAAGCATACTAATAAAGCAATCATGTCTTTTCAAAATAACATGGCCAAAGAAAGTTATCCCTACAAAATTATCTGGTCTGGCTATGCTCCATCTTCACCACAAAATATACAAATCATGCACAACCCCGATGACAAGCCAAGCAATTGTTTCATACTTTTGACGTTCTCAAACCTTTTCAACTTTCACGCAATACATGAGCGTGAGCCATAGACATAGCACTATGGGTGGAATAGAATATGATGGTGGAGGTTCTCCGGAGAAGAAAAAAAAGGAGAAAGTCTCACACGGCTAATCAACGGGCTATGGAGATGCCCATCAATTGATGTCAATGTGAGCAGTAGGGATTACCGTGCAATGGATGCACTAAGAGCTATAAGTGTATGAAAGCTCAAACTGGAAACTAATTGGATGTGCATCCAACTTGCTTACTCATGAAGACCTCGGGCATTTGAGGAAGCCCATCGTCGGAATATATAAGCCAAGTTCTATAGTGAAAATTCCCACTAGTATATGAAAGTGATAACTCAAGAGACTCTCTATATGAAGAACATGGTGCTACTCTGAAGCACAAGTGTGGTAAAAGGATAGTAATATTGCCCCTTCTCTCTTTTTCTCTCATTTTTTGTTTTTTCTTTCTTTCTTTTTTGTTTTGGTGGGCTTCTTTGGCCTCTTTTTTTATTTGGGCTTCTTTTGCCTCTTTTATTTTGATAACCTCACATGGTACAATGTTCTAATAATGATGATCATCACACTTTTATTTACGTACAACTCAATATTACAACTCGATACTAGAACAAATATATGACTTTATATGAATGCCTTCGGCGGTGTACTGGGATGTGCAATGATCTAGCGTAGCAATGACATCAAAAAACAGACAAGCCATGAAAACATCATGCCAGTTGTCTTACGATCATGCAAAGCAATATGACGGTAAATGCTCAAGTCATGTATATGACGGAAGTTGCATGGCAATATGACGGAAGTTGATTCTTCTTCCCATATTTCACGTGGCCCCCTTGGACATTTTCGTGTTGATTCTTCTTCCCATATTTCACAAATATTCCAAAATTATTCTCCGTCCGTTTTTATCCCATTTGGACTCCGTTTGATATGGATTTTCTGCGAAACAAAAAAACATGCAACAAACAGGAACTGACACTGGGCACTGGATCAATATGTTAGTCCCAAAAATAGTATAAAAAGTTGCCAAAAGTATATGAAAGTTGTAGAATATTGGCATGGAACAATAAAAAATTCTAGATACGACGGAGACGTATCACTGAGTTATAAAAAAACCCAAAGTGTGAAGTTGAAACACATAAATAATTTGAAAAAAGTACACAAACATGAAAACACTTAAAGCGACATCCAGTGACGGCGTACACCACCTCATGTGACTTCAAATTGAATGCCATCACCGGCGTGGCATGCCAAGCTCATGGTGACTGTGTGGGAGCAGTGTAATGTGGAGCCAGTCGCGCCATAAGACTCCATACTGCACATACATGCCTTATCTTCCCGACAAAACATAGGACGAAGAAATGACTACATTGTAAGGGCATCAATCCAAAGCACGGCCACCACATACTCTAGGCCACACAAGCTAATATGACCTAAACAAATCTTTATAATTTATAAAGTAACCTTCATCATGCTATTTCTTATAGTTTTATCCATTGTTTTATATTTTATTGGACCAACTTATTAATAAAGCGTTAGAGATGTAGTTGCATGTCTAATCACTACTAGGGAAAATCTTATACACAGAACCTTATATTAGCAGCAGCGCTGGATAAAATGAAGCGCTATTGCTACCTAGTAGTAGCGCGTGGCAGGAAAATGCACTACTATTCTCATAGCAGTAGCGTGTGTTAGCAAAATTCGCTACTGCTAAGTTTGAACTGGGCGCACACGGCGAGCCCCACTTAGCAGCAGTGCGGATCGATATCCAGCGCTACCGCTAGCTCCATAGTAGTAGCGCTTATCCCCAACCCACGCAACTACTAACCCTAGATTATCGTCTTCCCCGCGCGGCCAACCCTCTCACTCTCCCTCTCATCCGCTCTTCTCACTCTCCCTCTCCACTCTCTCGCCGCCGCATTGCCGCCGCCGTCTTCCTCCTCGGTATGCCCCCTCCTTCCACCTCCCTCCTCTCTCCTTCTCCGGCCGCGCCCTCCTCCTCCTCTGGCCATGCCATCTTCACTCCTTCCTCCGCCTCCGGTCGCCCTCCTTGCTTCTCCCACTGCCCTCCTCCTCTCTCCTCCCTCTTCCCTCTTCCCACTGCCCCTCACTCCTCCCTCCTCCTCCTCCTCACTCCTCCCTCCTCCCACCTCTCTCTGTATAGAAATTTTGAGTAAAAAAATTAGGTATACAAATTTTTAGTAATAAAATTAGTTAGAATTTGATTGTGGAATAGGTAGGTAGTATTTTACTAATTTTGTTCATATATATGAACCCTGGGTCTTCATATATATGAGCCCATTTCATCATTAGAGCACTAAACTAGTTATATGTAATTAACCTAGGTGTTCATATATATGGGTGGATGATTTTTTTGTAATGCTTTGATAGATAGATGGATAGAGAGATGGATTAAACTAGTTTTTTTAGTAATGCTTTGGATAGATAGATGGATGGATGGATAGTTGTTAGGGTTAGAAGTAGGTTTTACAATTTTTTTTGTAAATGTAGGTCTTTTGAATCAGCATAATAATGTTTAGTTCATATCTTATAGGGTTTCACTAAGTACTAAAATGAGGATAATAATGTTTTTGTTTTAATGAATGGCCTACCAATTGTGGCCAGACGATATACTAATTTGTTTTAATAGTTCATAAAAGAGAAGCTATACTAAGTTTTTACTTGCTCAATCTTTTTACAGAATCATCGTTAGCTGAAAAGAGAAGACATGGGGTGTCCACCACAGAAAGGTAGCAAGTAACCAAGTTTGGTGGGCCTGTTACATGATATTTATTTTCTGCACGAGGACATGTTAATGTTGCTCATTCTTTATCCATCATGGCTGAGCATTTGGGGGGATAGGGTGGTGGGCTGCGATCACGACACCTTGTATCGAGAGGTGTCGCTTTGCGGTCGCATCGATTAGCAATTCTAGAGGTAGGCATAGATGTCACATGATTTACCGTTTGGGTTTGGCAATCTGGCAGATAGAGCTGGTGCGCCAGTTACCTTGCAGACAACAAGACTGGCTGTGGGTGATACTTCCTTCATTTTCATCGAAGCTCACGGACTGTCAGAACACGACTGATAACCCACAAGTATAGGGGATCTATCATAGACCTTTCGATAAGTAAGAGTGTCGAACCCAACGAGGAGCAGAAGGAAATGATAAGCAGTTTTCAGCAAGGTATTCTCTGCAAGCACTGAAATAATAGGTAACAGATAGTTTTGTGATAGGATAATTTGTAATGGGCAGCAAGTAACAAAAGTAAATAAAGTGCAGCAAGGTGCCCAATCCTTTTTGTAGCAAGGACAAGCCTAGAAAAACTCTTATATGATGTAAAGCGCTCCCGAGGACACATGGGAATATCGTCAAGCTAGTTTTCATGACGTTCATATGATTCGCGTTCGGTACTTTGATAATTTGGTATGTGGGTGGACCGGTGCTTGGGTACTGTCCTTACTTGGACAAGCATCCCATTTATGATTAACCTCTATTGCAAGCATCCGCAACTACAACAAATGTATTAAGGTAAACCTAACCATAGCATGAAACATATGGATCCAAATCAGCCCCTTACGAAGCAATGCATAAACTAGGGTTTAAGCTTTTTTCACTCTAGCAACCCATCATCTACTTATTACTTTCCAATGCCTTCCCCTAGGCCCAAATAATGGTGAAGTGTCATGTAGTCGACGTTCACATAACACCACTAGAGGAGAGACAACATACATCTCATCAAAATATCGAATGAATACCAAATTCACATGACTACTAATAGCAAGACTTCTCCCATGTCCTCAGGAACAAACGTAACTACTCACAAAGCATATTCATGTTCATAATCAGAGGGGTATTTATATGCATATAGTGAAGGAAATATGCCCTAGAGGCAATAATAATGTTATTATTTTATTTCCTTATATCATGATAAATGTTTATTACTCATGCTAGAATTGTATTATCCAGAAACATAATACTTGTGTGAATACATAGACAAAACTAAACGTCACTAGTATGCCTCTACTTGACTAGATCGTTAATCAAAGATGGTTATGTTTCCTAACCATAGACATGTGTTGTCATTTGATTAACAGGATCACATTATTAGGAGAATGATGTGATTGACATGACCCATTCCATTAGCTTAGCACCCTATCGTTTAGTATGTTGCTATTGCTTTCTTCATGACTTATACATGTTCCTATGACTATGAGATTATGCAACTCCCGTTTGCCGGAGGAACACTTTGTGTGCTACCAAACGTCACAATGTAACTGGGTGATTATAAAGGAGCTCTATAGGTGTCTCCAAAGGTACATGTTGGGTTGGCATATTTCGAGATTAGGATTTGTCACTCCGATTGTCGGAGAGGTATCTTTGGGCCCTCTCGGTAATGCACATCACATAAGCCTTGCAAGCATTGCAACTAATGAGTTAGTTGTGAGATGATGTATTACAAAACGAGTAAAGAGACTTGCCGTTAACGAGATTGAACTAGGTATTGAGATACCGATGATCGAATCTCGGGCAAGTAACATACCGATGACAAAGGGAACAACGTATGTTGTTATGCGGTCTGACCGATAAAGATCTTCGTAGAATATGTGGGAGCCAATATGAGCATCCAGGTTCCGCTATTGGTTATTGACCGGAGACGTGTCTCGGTCATGTCTACATTGTTCTCGAACCCGTAGGGTCCGCACGCTTAAGGTTTCGATGACAGTTATATTATGAGTTTATGAGTTTTGATGTACCGAAGTTAGTTCGGAGTCCCGGATGTGATCATGGACATGACGAGGAGTCTCGAAATGGTTGAGACATAAAGATTGATATATTGGAAGCCTATGTTTGGACATCGGAAGTGTTTCGGGTGAAATCAGCATTTTACCGGAGTACCGGGAGGTTACCGGAACCCCCCGGTAACCTAATGGGCCTTAATGGGCCTAGTGGAGAAAGAAGAGAGGAGGCCTAGGGGCTGCCGTGCGCCCCTCCCCCCAAGTCTGAATTGGACAAGGAGGGGGGGGGGGGCGGCGCCCCCCCTTTCCTTTCTTCCCTCTCCTCCTTCCCCCCAAGTCCTAATCCAACTAGGGAAAGGGAGGGGAGTCCTAAGTAGGACTCCTCCTGCGCGCCTCCTCCTAGGGCCGGCCGCACCCCCTTGGCTCCTTTATATACGGGGGTAGGGGGCACCCCTAGACACACAAGTTGATCTCTAAGATCGTTCTCTTAGTCGTGTGCGGTGCCCCCTTCCACCATAGTCCTCGATAATATTATAGTGGTGCTTAGGCGAAGCCGTGTGACAGTTGAACATCAAGATCATCACCGCGCCGTCGTGCTGACGGAACTCTTCCCCAACACTTTGCTGGATCGGAGTCCGGGGATCGTCATCGAGCTGAACGTGTGCTAAAACTCGGAGGTGCCGTAGTTTCGGTGCTTGATCGGTCGGGCCGTGAAGACGTACGACTACATCAGTTGCGTTGTCATAACGCTTCCGCTGTCGGTCTACGAGGATACGTAGATCACACTCTCCCCTCTCGTTGCTATGCATCACCATGATCTTGCGTGTGCGTAGGAATTTTTTTGAAATTACTACGTTCCCCAACATATAGGATCTGAACATATGATCTTCCACCAAGTAAAACAACTAGCATCAGCTACAAGGAGTAATTAACACTACTAGCAACCCATAGGTACCAATCCTGGACTTGGAGACAAGAATTGGATACAAGAGATGAACTAGGGTTTTGAGAGGAGATGGTGCTGTTGAAGATGTTGATGGAGATTGCCCTCTCCCGATAAGAGGAGCGTTGGTGATGACGATGACGATGATTTCCCCCTCCCGGAGGGAAGTTTCCCCAGCAGAACAACTCCGCCAGAGCCCTAGATTGGTTCTGCCAAGGTTCTGCCTCGTGGCGGTGGAGTCTCGTCCTGAAAGATGGCTTCTGATTTTTTCCTCATCGAAAGACTCCATATAGAAGAAGATGGCCATCGTAGGGCCACCAGGGGGCCCACGAGGTAGGGGGCGTGCCTAGGGGGGTAGGGCGCGCCCCCCACCCTCGTGGGCAGGGTGTGGCCCCCTAGTGAACTTCTTGCACTCAGTATTTATTATATATTCTGAAAATGACTTCTGTGAAGTTTCAGGACTTTTGGAGCTGTGCAGAATTGGTCTCTAATATTTGCTCCTTTTCCAGCCCAGAATCCCAGCTGCCCGCATTCTCCCTCTTTATGTAAACCTTGTAAAATAAGAGAGAATAGGCATAAGTATTGTGACATAATGTGTAATAAAAATGGACCTATCAACTCCCCCAAGCTTAGACCTCGCTTGTCCTCAAGCAAAAGCCGAAATCGAAAAATATGTCCGCATGTTTAGAGATATAGGTGTCAATAAAAATAAAATACAGACATGAGGGCATGATGATCATTCTTAGAACAACAACTTATATAATTTTTGTCATATGATCTCTTATGCTAGGGTAATAACTCAATCACAATTTCAAGTATGAATCGTAAACTTCATTGAAAACTAACAAACTATAATCTCAGTCATTGGAGCAATTGCAGTGTATCATAACATAGGAAAGAGTCAATATAAGAGCTTTTCAGCAAGTCCACATACTCAACTATCATATAGTCTTTCACAATTGCTAACACTCATGCAATAATTATGGGTATGGAGTTTTAATCGGACACAGAGAAAGATAGGGGCTTATAGTTTTGCCTCCCAACGTTTTACCGCAAGGGTAATGTCAACAATAATAGTTCATGAAAACTCACATCCAATTAGCCATATATACTAGGATCTTTCCAACATGTTGTGCTTGCCAAAAGATAAAATGTAAAAAGGAAGGGTGAAGATCACCATGACTCTTATGCAAAGTAGGAGATAAAAGTAAAAGATAGGCCCTTCGCAGAGGGAAGCAGAGGTTGTCATGCGCTTTTATGGTCGGATTCACAAAATCTTAATGCGAAAGAACGTCACTTTATATTGCCACTTGTGATATGGACCTTTATTATGCAGTCCATTGCTTTTATTTCTTCCATATCACACGATCGTATAAAGCTTATTTTCTCCCACACTAATAAGTCATACATATTTAGAGAGCAATTTTTATTGCTTGCACCGATGACAACTTACTTGGAGGATCTTACTCAATCCATAGGTAGGTATGGTGGACTCTCATGGCAAGACTGGTTTATGGGTGTTTGGAAGCACAAGTAGTATCTCTACTTGGTGCGATGAACTTGGCTAGCATGAGGGAGAAAGGCAAGCTCAATCATGTTGGATGATCCATGACAATATAATTTATCTTAGATGTAAGAAAACATAACCCATTATGTTGTCTTTCTTCCCAACGTCAACTCTTTATCATGTCATATTTCAATGAGTGCTCACAATCATAAAAGATGTCCAAGATAGTATATTTATATGTGAAGACCTCTCTTTCTTTATTACTTCCTATTAATTGCAACGATGACCAAAACTATGTTTGTCAACTCTCAACAACTTTTATTCATCATACTCTTTCTATGTGAAGTCATTACTCTCCATAAGATCCATATGATCTCTTTGTTTTTTTATTCTTTCTCTTTTATTTTATTCACTCAAGATCATGGCACAATAATCAAGCCCTTGACTCAACACTAATCTTCATTATATATAGCTCACAGACTCGATTACATAGAAGGATCATAAAGCAAAACTCACAACTAGATCATACTAACAAACTTTAATTCTACTAGATCAAGATATTATCAAAATGATCGAACTAAGAAAAACGGTAAAGATAGGAGTGATGGTGATACTATACCGGGGCACTCCCCCAAGCTTGCCAGTTGCCAAGGGGAGTGCCCATACCAATGTGATTATGTCTCCTTTGTTGGTGAAGAAGTTGATGGTTTTGTTGATGGCGTAGGCTTGTCGTCCTTCTTCCAAGGCATAGGCTCACCATCATAGAAGGATGATCGAGTCTCCTGAAACCTCAAATCTGCAGCCAAACTCATCCTCTTGAATCTATATTCATACTCACAGTTTTGATTTTGCAGGTCATAGATCTGGGCTTGGAGGTGCTCGATTTTCTCATGAAGCTTGAAGATGGCCTCCCCAATGTCCTTGACGTCCAGCTTGTGGTTGTTGGTGAACTCCGTGATCATAATGTGATTGGAATCGAGTCCACGCTCCACCATCTCCTGACACTTGAAAACTTCTTGCTCCAATGCCTCAAGCCTTGCCTCCGTGCTTTCGATCTTCCTTGGTCCCTCAACATCGCGGATGTACAACAACCCCTCACGCATCTCAATGGTTTGAGGGTGTTGCAGCACTTCCGCGAGGTAGGGGTTGATGACCTTCTCGAAGAACTGGTCCTTGGAGGCACTTGGAGACGACATGACGACCTGGATCTGTCAGAAAAATTGCTCAAAACAAAGATAGGAGATTTTTGCGTGATACGGGAGTCTAAACCTCCGGGAGATTATATAATGAATTTTTACCGACCAAAATACGTGTCGTGTAAGAAAACGGAGTCCGGAGAGCACACGAGGTGCCCACGAGGTAGGGGGCGCGCCCAGGGGGGTAGGGCGCGCCCTCCACCCTCGTGGAGCCCTCGTGTCCTTACCGGACTGCTTCTTATTTTTTTATTTTTCTAAATATTCCAAAATGGAAGAAAATTGCCATTAGAACTATTTTGGAGTCGGTTTACTTACCGTACCACATACCTATTCCTTTACGGAGTCTGAAATGTTCCGAAAAATGTCCCTTATGTATTACTCCGGGGTTACGGTTTCAATAACATTGGTTTCAACATTTATAGGATTGCCTGAGATATAATGTTTAATTCTTTGACCGTTCACCACCTTCGGATTTGTGCCTTCGAAGTTGTTGATTTTTATGGCACCAGAACGATAGACCTCCTCGATAACGAAAGGACCTTCCCATTTAGAGAGAAGTTTTCCTGCAAAAAATCTTAAACAAGAGTTGTATAGCAATACATAGTCACCTACATTAAACTCACACTTTTGTATCCTTTTGTCATGCCATCTTTTAACTTTTTCTTTAAATAATTTGGCATTCTCATAGGCTTCGGTTCTCCATGCATCAAGTGAGCTAATGTCAAATAACCTCTTCTCACTGGCAAGTTTGAAATCATAATTGAGCTCTTTAATAGCCCAATAAGCCTTATGTTCTAGTTCGAGAGGTAAGTGGCATGCTTTTCCATAAACCACTTTATACGGAGACATACCCATAGGATTTTTATATGCAGTTCTATAGGCCCATAATGCATCATCAAGTTTCTTGGACCAATTTTTTCTAGATCTATTAACAGTCTTTTTCAAAATTAATTTGAGTTCTCTATTACTCAATTCTACTTGACCACTAGACTATGGGTGATAAGGAGTTGCAATTCTATGATTAACATCATACTTAGCAAGCATTTTACGGAAAGCACCATGAAACAAATGTGAGCCACCATCAGTCATTAAATATCTAGGGACTCCGAACCTTGGAAAAATAACTTCTTTAAGCATCTTAATAGAGGTGTTATGATCAGCACTACTAGTTGGAATAGCTTCTACCCGCTTAGTAACGTAATCAACAACAACTAAAATATGTGTGTATCCATTGGAGGCAGGAAAAGGTCCCATATAATCAAAGCCCCATAGATCAAATGGTTCAATAATAAGTGAATAATTCATAGGAATTTATTGACGTCTACTAATATTACCAATTATTTGACATTCATCACAAGATACAACAAACTTACGGGCATCCTTGAAGAGAGTAGACCAATAAAAACCGGATTGCAATACCTTATGTGCAGTTCTATCTCCAGCGTGGTGTCCTCCATAAGGTTCGGAGTGACACTTGTGTAGGATCTATTCCTGTTCATGCTCAGGTACACAACATCTAATAACACCATCTACTCCTTCTTTATAAAGGTGTGGGTCATCCCAAAAGTAATGCCTCAAATCATAGAAGAACTTTTTCTTTTGCTGGTATGTGAAACTAGGTGGTATAAATTTAGCAACAGTGTAATTAGCATAACCAGCATACCATGGAGCAGTATGAGAAGCATTTATGACATTTAATTATTCATCAGGAAAGCTATCATCAATAGGTAGTGGGTCATCAAGTACATTTTCTAACCTATACAAGTTTTCTGCAACGCGGTTCTCAGCCCCCTTTCTATCAATAATATGCAAATCAAATTCTTGTAGCAAGAGAACCCATCTAATAAGTCTAGGCTTAGCATCTTTCTTTTCCATAAGATATTTAATAGCAACATGATCTGTGTGAATAGTTACTTTAGAATCAACAATATAAGGTCTGAACTTATCACAAGCAAATACAACTGCTAAGAATTGTTTTTCAGTAGTAGCATAATTTCTCTGAGTATTATCTAGAGTTTTACATATTGAATAACATTTAATTTCTTATCAACTCTTTGCCCTAGAACAACATCTACAGCATAATCACTAGCATCACACATAATTTCAAAAAGTAAATTCCAATCAGGTGGCTGAACAATAGGGGCAGAGATCAATGCTTTATTAAGTATTTCAAATGCTTCTACACAATCATCATCGAAAACAAATGGTATATCTTTTTGTAATAAATTAGTCAGAGGCCGAGAAATTTTTGAGAAGTCCTTAATGAACCTCCTATAAAACCCGGCATGACCAAGGAAACTTCTTATACCTTTGATGTCCTTGGGACATGGCATCTTTTCAATAGCATCAACCTTGGCTTTATCAACCTCAATACCTCTTTCAAAAACTTTATGCCCCAAGACAATACCTTCATTAACCATAAAGTGGCACTTTTCCCAATTCAAGACAAGATTAGTTTCTTCACATCTCTGCAAAACTCGGTCAAGGTTGCTTAAGCAATCGTCAAAAGAGGATCCATAGACGGAAAAATCGTCCATGAAAACCTCACAAATCTTTTCACAAAAGCCAGAGAATATAGCCATCATGCATCTTTGAAAGGTAGCAGGTGCATTATATAAACCAAAAGGCATACGTCTATAAGAAAAAGTACCAAAAGGGCAAGTAAAAGTAGTCTTTGATTGATCATTGGCTGACACAGGTATTTGAGAGAAACCAGAATAACCATCTAGAAAGCAAAAATGTGTATGTTTGGATAATCTTTCTAGCATTTGATCGATTAAAGGTAAGGGGTAATGATCCTTTTTAGTAGCTTTATTTAATTTGCGGAAATCAATTACCATCCTATAACCTATAATAATTCTTTGCGGGATCAACTCATCTTTATCATTAGGAACGACAGTAATACGTCCCTTCTTAGGGACACGATGGACAGGACTTACCCACTGACTATCAGCAACTGGATAAATTATACCTGCCTCAAGAAACTTTAGTATTTCATTTCTTACCACTTCCTTCATCTTCGTATTCAGCCGTCGTTGATGATTACGAACTGGTTTGGCATCTTCCTCCAAATTTATTTTGTGTTGACACAGAGTGGAACTAATGCCCTTAAGATCATCAGGAGTATATCCAATAGCAGCATGGTGCTTCTTCGGAGTTTTCAGTAATCTCTCTTCTTCATGCTCTGAAAGGTTAGCACTAATAATAACAGGATATATCCTTTTCTCATCAAGATACGCATATTTAAGAGTATCAGGTAACGGTTTGAGCTCAAACACGGGATCACCCTTGGGTGGAGGAGGATCCCCTAGGATTTCAACAGGTAAATTGGGTTTCAGGATGGGTTCCTGTTTAAAGAATACTTCATCTATTTCCCTTCTTTCATTCATAAACATATCATTTTCATGGTCTAGCAAATATTGTTCTAAAGGATCACTAGGAGGTACGGCAATAGAAGCAATACCAATAATTTCATCTTTACTAGGCAATTCCTCTTCACGGTGTTGTCTACGAAATTTACAGAAATTAAATTCATGAGACATATCACCTAAACCAATAGTAACAACACCCTTTTTGCAATCTATCTTAGCATTAACAGTGTTCAAGAAGGGTCTACCAAATATAATAGGACAAAATCTATCTTGTGGGGAACCAAGAATAATAAAATCAGTAGGATATTTAGTTTTCCCACACAACGCTTCAACATCTCTAACAATTCCAATTGGTGAAATAGTATCTCTATTGGCAAGTTTAATTGTGACTTCAATATCTTCTATCTCAGCAGGTGCAATATCATGCATAATTTCTTTGTATAAGTCATGAGGTATAGCACTAGCACTCGCACCCATATCACATAAGCCATGATAACAATGATCTCCTATTTTAACAGAAATAATAGGCATGCCTACCAAAGATCTAGGTTTATGTTTAGCACAAGGTTTAGCAATTCTAGCAGTTTCATCACGGAAATGAATAACATGCCCATCAATATTATTAGACAAGAGATCTTTAACAATAGCAATATTAGGTTCAACTTTAATTTGCTCAGGAGGTGTATAAGTTCTAATATTACTTTTACGAACCCCAGTTGAAGCTTTAGCTTGATCTTTTATCCTAACAGGAAAAGGTGGTTTCTCAACATAAGCAGTAGGAACAATAGGATCATTATAAGTGATAGTCTTTTCTTCAACTTTAATAGGTGCAGTTACTTTTACTTGACTCCTTACCCTCGTCGAGGTCCCAATCTTCAGAGTTGCATTTAATTCTTTCCAATAAATCCCATTTGAATTCAATAGTCTTCGTCATAAAAGAGCCAGCAGAAGAAGTATCGAGCATGGTGCGATTGTTATCAGAAAGCCGAGCATATAAATTTTGAATAATCATTTTCTTGAGAGCTCATGATTGGGGCATGAATATAACATTGATTTAAGCCTCCCCCAAGCTTGAGCGATGCTTTCTCCTTCGCAAGGCCAAAAATTATATATATAATTGCGATCATGATGAACAAGATGCATAGGATAAAACTTCTGATGAAATTTCAGTTTCAATCATTTGTAGTTCCATGAGCCCGTATCATCACATAGCCTATACCATGTCAACGCATCTTCCTTCAAAGATAAAGGGAAGACCTTCTTCTTAATAACATCTCCGGGTACACCTGCAAGCTTAAATAATCCACAAACTTCATCCACATATATTAAGTTCTCATCTGGATGCGTTGTTCCGTCTCCTGCAAAAGGATTAACTAGCAGTTTTTCTATCATACCCGAAGGAATTTCAAAGCAGACATTTTCATTTTCAGTAGGTTCAGTAGGTTGAGGAGCAACTGTTTGCTCTACTGATTGGGGTGAAGATAGCCCGAACAAGCCCCTCAGAGGATTACTTTCCATAGTAACAAGTGACAGTAAATTTCAGCACACTATATACATTTTTCCTTACCAAATTCCACCTACCAAAGGCGCTTCACTCCCTGGCAACGGCGCCAGAAAAGAGTCTTGATTACCCACAAGTATAGAGGATCTATCGTAGTCCTTTCGATAAGTAAGAGTGTCGATCCAACAAGGAGCAGAAGGAAATGATAAGCAGTTTTCGGCAAGGTATTCTCTGCAAGCACTGAAATAATAGGTAACAGATAGTTTTGTGATAGGATAATTTGTAACGAGCAGCAAGTAACAAAAGTAAATAAAGTGCAGCAAGGTGGCCCAATCCTTTTTGTAGCAAAGGACAAGCCTGGACAAACTCTTATATGATGTAAAGCGCTCCCGAGGACACATGGGAATATCGTCAAGCTAGTTTTCATGACGTTCATATGATTCGCGTTCGGTACTTTGATAATTTGGTATGTGGGTGGACCGGTGCTTGGGCACTGTCCTTACTTGGACAAGCATCCCACTTATGATTAACCTCTATTGCAAGCATCCGCAACTACAACAAAAGTATTAAGGTAAACCTAACCATAGCATGAAACATATGGATCCAAATCAGCCCCTTACGAAGCAACGCATAAACTAGGGTTTAAGCTTTTATCACTCTAGCAACCCATCATCTACTTATTACCACTATAGGAATCAGCTACTTTGCCGTCTGTCAAGGCAGACGGCAAAGGCATGGAAGGCGGCCGGCAAAGAAAGGATCGGCAAAGACCTTCTTTGTCGTCTGCTTCCTGACGCGGATGGCAAAGGAGCCTTTGCCATCAGCGGCGGACGACAAAGAAAGCAGATGGCAATAAACTCGCTGTTTG